>NC_060207.1:150200000-150539642 GCF_021130785.1 Homalodisca vitripennis | reverse complement strand
AGGAAAGCAATGTCTTATTATACAGGGTGTCCAAAAAGCCCCGGGTCGGTTAAATATTTTTCAAAATATTTAAAATACAGCTACAAAACCTTACACAAAGTTACTTACTGGACATAAAAATATATTTTATCACATATTCAGTGATCCGCTACTTCCTCAGGGGGGCGGCCCGCTAGGAGTCAGAAGAAAATCTTAAATGTAAGCATAGGTTGATATGCATATCAAATAAAAGGTCTTTATTAGTAGAGTACAGAGCCGCAAACCCGACCTCAAACGGATAACCGAGTCAAAAATGACAGCCGTTCAAAGTTGGCTAAAGATTGGGTCCAAAAAGTCCCGGGTCGGTTAAATATTTTTCAAAATATTTAAAATAGAGCTACAACACCTTACAAAGTTACTGGACATAAAATCTATTTTATCACATATTCAGTGATCCGCTACTTCCTCAGGGGGGCGGCCCGCTAGGAGCCCGAGATGGCTAGAGTTTGCAACTTAGGTTAATGTAAAAAAATACACAACTTTGAACGGCTGTCATTTTTGACTCGGTTATCCGTTTGAGGTCGGGTTTGCGGCTCTGTACTCTACTAATAAAGACCCTTTATTTGATATGCATATCAACCTATGCTTACATTTAAGATTTTCTTCTGACTCCTAGCGGGCCGCCCCCCTGAGGAAGTAGCGGATCACTGAATATGTGATAAAATACATTTTTATGCCCAGTAACTTTGTGTAAGGTTTTGTAGCTGTATTTTAAATATTTTGAAAAATATTTAACCGACCCGGGACTTTTTGGACACCCTGTATTTAAGTTTATGCAACTGATATTCAGCTTAATCAGTTTTTTTTTTAATTAAAAATATTCAGAGTTACTGCCTTCAAATTGCCTTCCCTATGACTGAAAAGTACGATTTCACAATTCAACCGGAAATTCTACGCACTTAAAATAATAGTCTGGGCCAGATTGAAATCAAGCCCACAGAACACGGTTAAGGATAATAATATGAGTTTTTACTATGTAGGCAAAATGTGCTTATAATTTTTCACATTAGTGACAAGGATATATTTTGGTATAAAAGTACGTAATAAGAATATTTCTCTAAACATTTTATTTGTGATGGTGTTGGTGTTAATATAATGATACATAAAAATCGTTTTACAGATTGATGTTAAAATTTTAGTATTTAAAATTAATAGGACATGTGTAAATAGACAAAATAAAATCAACAAAACATTGCTAAAGGTGATATATAACTTAAGTTGAAATATACCTGTTGTAACTCTATCGTTATTAGTAATAAACAAGAAAGCCTTGTTCAGTAAGCACTACCATAAACATATATATTTCATTAAGAAATGTAACGCTTAAATCACTTCATATCTTATTTTAAACTTCACCGAAGAAATGTGCATTACTATTTCCAGCTGTATCCCTTCGTCCTTAGTTACAACATTGCCTCTTAGATGCATTTTTCACATTACCCTCTAACACGTGTTTTTCTAATTTGTATGGCTTAGAAAAGCTATATTACTACGACTTTAAATTAAAATATTTTTAAGAACTTTGAAGATATTAGTGGGACACATTTTCTATTTAAAGGAAACGTTATTCTATGGTGTGTGAAAAACCCATTTCAATTATCGTTGGTGCAAGCGAAAGGTTTTAAAACACATGTAACAACACAATACCTTTTGACTCTTTATTTCAGCTGTTTATGTTTGACGTTGTTTTAGAAATATTTTCTTTCTTAAATACATTAAACTTGCTCATATTATTGGTGGCGTTGTGGTGGAATGTGCTTGAACAACAGGTTCAAATCTCTTTAATAAAGCACCTCTGTAAATTGGGTTTTCGGTTATCACTTAGAGGGGTAACATAGTAACTTTAACAGAGCCTTCAATATTTATAATTAATTTATTATTTTTTGACCTAACTGCAAAACCCCACGAATATGAAAATTCCAATCCTCTTGATCCTCTGCCATAAAAGTTTCAACGGTATTGAAAATCTCTTACATCCTAGCGTGCAAACTTCTAATTCACTTCCAGCTCCAAACAAGAGAATATTCGAGACAAAAGAAGTTCCTGAAATCCTAGAATCAGACTTCTTGAATTTATATGTACTTGGTCTCTTGGAGTTTCTGGTTTAAGAATTAGTTCCAAGTGCTTCCATAGCCGTAGCCTATTTAATGAAAATCCGTATTCTTCAGATGCCTGAAGTAGGTCATATGCCACCATATAGAAGTTGCTACTAAACCATATGCCACCTAAACTCTGGGAGTCCTTGTTTATGGGAACGTCTGGTGTATGAGACTTTGGGGCTTAAGTTTCCCTTTGCCCTTGTAGATTTCCAATTTTTATAAGCTTTTAGCGTTAGGAAACTTCCAACATATGTGAATTGCCACCCTTGATTGTTTATATTCATAAAAAGATAACTGAAATTCTTTTTAATAAACTTCATTCCTTTTTATGTGACATATAATCTTAACAATCACTTGTTTGTCTTTTGCAATTTTGTTTTGTAGCTTATGGCGTTTCATGATCTGTTTTGGGTTTCGAACAATTTGTCATTATAATATTAAAATGTGCTCTAGTATGGAACCAATAAGGGTATTAGTGTTTTTAGCGCTAGTTAGTTCCTTAAGTGTAAATATAATGCAATTGTATATATTAATGTAATATCAAGTTTACATAGTAATAGCAACTTCGAAAAAACCCATTTATGATTTATGACTTTTAACTAAAGAGTTTTATAATATAGGACAGACTCACCGAAGATGTCTTCATCTGCCACACAGCACAGCACAAGAGCTTGGTTAATCTTGTCAATAAAGATTGTTACATGACCTCCACATCGTCTTGGCTCTTGATAATATATAAGAACTTGAACAGTACTTACATGCCAGCGAACTTATAAGTAAGTGACATAGGTAAGGTAGGGAAGAGGTATATGTAATCCAACTGTTACAAACAATTAGTTACTGCATTTAACGCGTAAAACAAATTACTTAAAGCAAAAATTATATTTTTTAATTATATTGGTGTAATATTGTAAATGACAAATAATGAGTTTAAGAGAGTTTCGGTCACTTTATATAATAATAGCAAAACTCAAAGTATGTGTGGTTTAGTACATCAAATCAAGTGCATGTACTAAAAATAATGCAAAATATCACCAACAAATGGTAATAGACAACTAACCCATCCAAAATTTTGCTGATAGTTACAAATTAATTTTAAAATTTTCAATATGAGCCTACAAAACATTGTTTTAAAATAATCGTTATTAAGGTTATTGGTCCTATAATAAACTATATTTAACAATCATAACAATAATTTTCTAATTTATCAATGAAAACTACAAATGCACTAAGCTTTTAATTATTTATTGAATCAAAGAACCTGATAGGCGTCTTTTGAAGAAATACACTTTTTCTATCACTAAGAAGAAAACGATTTTCTACAATTTGTTTTATTCTTCGATTCAAGTTTGTTATTAAAGATGAATAACTTTAAATAAATAGCATGAACGTGTAAATCTTTCATCGTTATAGTTCACACAAAACAATGATAAAAACTACGTCCCTAGAGATAAAATGTATCCTTTTCCTCATTTGTAACATTTCTATGAAGTAAAGTAAAAACATATATTTTATTAACAAAAGTATGGCGATCAACTTACCACCGGCAAGCTTTACAATCAAAGAAGAACCAAAGTACGTAAAAAACAAGCATACAGGTGTGAAACAGAATCCAAACAATGCCACTGAATAGACCCGACACACTAAACAATAACATGTCGCACTCCCTATTGATTATGAAAATATAACATTTTATGTATACTTGTTTTAGAATTGACACCTGAACATGAGGATGGATTTCATACCTCGCAACATATTGTTGTATATTTCTATAACTTTCTCAATATTTAACCGTATTTTCACTTGTGGCTTGTTTCTACACCCACTAGATAAGCTAATCATGATTATTGTTAGAGTAGGTGGGGTGCGCTTAATGTTTAACATTTTAGCAATGAGACAGGAGATTCCACACTTGCTCGCTTTTACTGGTAGAGTATAGAACATAGTCGTCTTCAACAAGGTGGCATAGTCAAGATCATACCCATTAGCTTTATCGTGGCTGTAGTAAAGTATTTCGCAGAAGGAAAACTTATTTTACCAATCCACAACCTTTACCAACCCAGAACATCCTTATACATTCACACTATTACTGATGAGATTGTTGTCCTTTTCCTTACATGTATTACATATTTCACTGTTGCTTTTTTAATACACATTTAAATTGAACAATCCAAATAGTAAAGTAAGAATAAACCTTCTTATTCCTTTGTAATTCTTAAACAAGCCAAAATTAAATATAATGGATTTAAGTGTCCGCCTGTGTTTATTTAATGACAAATTCCACGTGTCACCAAAAATTGTAACATTTTAAGTAAAATGTTGGTATAAAAACTTTACTTAAGCGGTACCAAAAATGATTGTTTGGGATATTTTTTAATTTAATATTTTATAGATTTTATCATACATTTTAAAACACACACAAGGAACGGAGATTAACTATTAATTGGAGCAAATTGGAGCAAAAGATTTTTCACACGGTTGTCATTAAACTCTAATAATTAAATAAGAATTATCTACAACCGTGTGAAAAATATTTTGCTCCAATTTGCTCCAATTAATAGTTAATTATAAAGAAACGTTTGTATCTGCATAGGCAAAATCAGATTGTTGAAGTATTATAAATAATAAGTTTTTCTGTGTTGTTAATCTAGAATCCTTACATATTCATACAAATAAATAATTGTTTACGACTAAAACGAAAATAGTTCTACTTGAATTCAAGTTTACACGAATATAAATTCTACAAAAAGAAAGGACACGAGTTCAAGGAGATGCCTCTTGAAACATCGTAAAGTCGGATCGAGGGTTAAATTATTAATCCCAGTCAAAGAACTGCAGATTGGATTTTTATCTCTAAATCAGCTGACAGCAGACAGCTTCTGGCATTGCCACACTACACCGGCATGGACACTTACATCTTGCCAGGAACTTAACTGTAAAAGATAAATAATAAATTAACGATACATGGTACCTCCTTCTTTACATGATAGGCGGTAAATTACGACTTAATGTTTTCCAGGAGTAGCTTATACGTCATAATAAAAATATTATTACAAGCAATACATTTTAAAAACTGTCTCTTTCACATAACAGTTTATGTATTTTGACTTTACCTTACCAGTAATGGGTATCAGATAGTAGTGTAAAAGGTAGGCTTAGTAATAATAATAACAAAATATAGCACAAAGCTTCTTCCTTTACATACATGGTGTAATTTAAGTCCTGATATGCATGGATCCAAAAGGATTGAGATATCGATGTACAATCTTCACCATACTTATTAAAATACTTGTTTTGAATTTTAAAGAATAAAATCCCTCCCCCCCATTCAAAGGTTAGTAGAAGGGGGTAACTTTACATTTTCAAATTTTAACCCCTATCTAGTGACATGCCATTTTAACACTTTAACTCCCATGTGTATTATTTATATACGCACTTAAGTTTATGGGCGGCCCATGTGTATTTGTTTTATACACAGTGAAATTATACTTTAAAAATGTTATAAATTTAAGTACCTACCCAATATGGTCCAAGTGTCTCATTGTACTGGTAATGGGTACAGGAATATGTGAATACTTGAAAAAATAGCCTAATGCCCATAGGGAGCTGTTTATGAAGTGTGTAAAAATATGATACACATGGGCCTGGGTAATAAAATCATGTACGCAAGATGTGACAAAAAACCCCAAGAACATGAATTTCTTTGTGCAATGTAGGAAAATAAGTAAACAATCTAATGTAAACACAAATGTAATTTTATACGAGTAGTAAAAAACATTACAGCACAAAATTTATCTTGAAAAAACCATTTGTAAAGGCTACTGAGTATATTTGGGCACTGATTTATGAGTTTTGAAAAAACATTCCAAACACAGGTATTGACTGGAACAACCATTGCATTTCGTTTTCACTTGTGCAGATTTCATCACGAATTGTATCCGAATCCATTATGAACACAAATAAAATAAACACTAAGTTACACAAACCACACTTCACCTAACCTCTTTCTGTTGTTCCGTTTGTAAACCAAAACATTGAATGCCTAGTGCTGCCCCTGGTGGCCAATCCCCGGACCACTGCAACCAGTGGCAGTCTGGGCCCAGACCAACAAAAAGAGCCATTAGTTCTAATGATAGGTGTGCAGATAAGCTATACACAGCAGCAGAAACATGACCATTTCGTGTGTATAAATAAAATACACATGGGCTGAGTGAAAGTTATTGTGTGTATCAAATATATACATATGGTAGCGAACGCCTGAAATGATGAAAGCCACTTGGGCTGGAGGTAAAAGTACACTTTAAATGCCTGGTAGTCAAAGTGTTTTAAAAAGAAGTATTATACGTGAAGTAATCATCTCAACGATATTTCTAGTATAATTAATGGGCAAATAACCCCTTACATTTTAGGGTGTAAATTAAGTACTGATACGCCTGGATATACTCATAAAATACTTTTACGACGTATTTATCAAAATTTAAGGACAAATAACGCAAAACATTAATAATCTGTAGGGAAAATGCCAATGTCTTGGGCATATGAACACAGCGCATGAGTGATAACTTGCAGTAGAACTTTGAGGCGCCCAGCTTTTCGATTTATGTAGTATCTAATTTTGTGGAGTGCATAGCTTTGTTAAGAGGTGTCATTTTCTGGATACTACTAACATTACAATGTTAAGTATTATTAGCTCATACCTTTTGCTAGACACGTCGTAGAGATTTATTCATGCCATTGTATTTCTTTTTAAAATGCCTTTAAAATAAAATATCACAATATAGGGGTTAAAATTAAAGTTTGCCTCTTCTATCTTCTTTGAAATGAGGGAAGTAAATTTGTTCATCCTCAAAAAATCCACAAAAGTATTTTAATAAGTATGGTGAGGTCTGTGAACATTGATATCTCAATCCGTTTTGATATATATTCAGGTGTGTCCGGACTTAATTTACACCCTGTATAATGCATTTAATAATGCATTTTGACTACTAAATATGAATGCAGGGATGAGTATCAGATAAAATCAAGAAGTAAGTGAGAGCATTAGTACAGTCCTGTACGTTTTTCGTTCGTGTTACCATGAATAGGCACTAGGCCTTGAAGACATATAGACCTATAGTAACATGAATAGTTAGCCAATATCATGCTACTTTTTTAAGTTTTCCGATGTCTCAATGATTGATATTAAACTTTATCGCCTGAACTTTATTCCTGAAGTCTAGAAGAAAATCGTGTTTTAGATAACACCTACACGTTAATATGTAGACTGATACAACAGGATAACTACGGACCTAGGGTAACTGCGGAAAAGGATAACTGGGTCCTGAAATTTTGGATTTCTATACTTTGCTCTTGATGATTTTTAAAGCCTCAACGCTATTGAGGTGGACTTGTACAGTAAATGTGCTTGTTATTATTCTCCATATTGGCTTCTGTAGTTAGTGTCTGTTGGCCTTACCATCGTGTCCCCACGGGTTCTTTGAATAGATGGGGCATCAGTATAGAACCATCACGTAGTATACTGATAAACCTTATTCAGGACCAACAAAGAAATTTCAATTAGAATACAAGAACTAAAAGGATAATAGTATTTCGTAAATTATATCAAATCTCCAATTTTGAAACGAAATCAATCAAATCAATCAATTTTAAACGAAGAATGCATAAACCGTTTTAACTTCTTCTTTAAAGCTTAGGCTGTAGATTAATATCAATAGTAGCGTATCGTTATCGTCATCCTCAGCCATAATTTTTGAAGTGCTTACATACAGGGAACACTCGTCGTAAATATCGAGAACAGCATAAGAGGTGCTTATGTGCGCTATCGGTCAGTGAGATTAGGTTGCAGGATAGGTTGCAGTAATACCTAAAACAGAAATTTTACGTTGTAGTTTGTTGTAAACAAACGCTGCATTATCTAATTTTTCAGGTAATTTCCAACACACTTGAGCTCATGAATCACTGATTAGTTTTTTAAGATCTTATCGATGATATCTATGTTCTGGCAGATATCTGAAAAACTAAAACACTAACCACTCACGAGCGTTCCAAAGTTATCAATTCCTTATAAATTATTAAATAATGGTAAAGTAAAATTTTTACATTTCAGGAACTTAATGTTCAATCTGACAGATGTTAATTTGAGAAAACGAAAACAAAAACGCTTGCACATTGTTGCTACGTTTACAATACTAATTACCCGTAGATAAATAAGAATTTAACCAGACTATTATTAACATAAGTAATAGGCTTCCATTGCTAATAGTGTCAGAATACGATAAAATTTACAAATTTTTTACATTTCCATCAATTTAAATTCTCGAATTTCTTGTTGTTTAAAAATAGTGTTTTCCAATAATAACATTCTAGAGGTTCCTTGTGCCGCTATAGTAAATTCCAATGGCGCAGTGTAGTGGGTACGGCGGTTATCGCAAGATAACCAGATCAAGCAACGCCGAGCGTGGCTGCTGCTTCGACAGGTGACCGCTGAGCGATCCTGTTCTTGCAAGCGGCCCGCCTGCCCGGCCATTGGTGGTGGTTCGGAAGTCACCTTTAAGCCGTTGGTCCCCAGGTTGTGTTAGAGAGGGCTTCTTAGCCCTAACTTCGCCTGGTAAAATAAGACATTCTTTACTTTTTTACTTTTTACTTTAAATTCCCATTTTTTCCCCCTTATTTTTCGTCATGAAGCTTTTCAATGCCCTTCGAACCCATCTTAAGTTTTGCGATTTTACGATGAGATCTTTTAAAACTTCCCTCAGACACTACCTCTTTGCTAGTTCATCGCTGTGGTCGAATTTTCAAATGAAGTGTAGTTAATTTAATAGGGATAATAAGTTCAAAAATTTTTTCAAGTAAACAGTTATTGCCTAGCATTGTATAACTTATAATGTCTGACAATTTGCATGTTAACATTCTGTACTTGCATTTAAACTGAAACTCATGTAAATGTAATAAATAGATAAATAAGTGCACCATTAATACAAAATAGTACGCGAAAATTTCGTCCAGTGTTTCTAGATCAGAAGGTTAACATTTGTTTCCTGTTTTTTCTACTCCCAACAAGATAATATACTTCATTTATCTCTGAAAATGACGAAACACAACATGCTCTCAATAAATTAACTTCACGTTCTATTATAGTGATTAGAATGTAGTATTCATTGACTTGACTATTTAAAGAGGTAAGATGGATCAGTATCTATGGTTATGTATAAAACTTTATGTTAATGTATAAAATATAATATAGCAAAAAAAATCAATATTTATTTTGTATATAGAAATTAACAAATTAGTTATTGCTACCAGAACGTACTTAATTATTATTTTTTTAAATAACCTTATATTTTTAAAGCTAATCTAAAAATACGATCAAAAAAGTTTCCGGAATTGTTAAATTTTTTACAAACGTGAGTCAATAGCAAATGAAATTATTTAAAAATTTATAATAATCTATATGCTACAGAAAGTTAATAAAAATAACGGTTTTCAATTCAGATTAGTGAAGGAAGTAGCGAATCCTGATTACAGTGCCGCTCAATATTCATTACCAGACTTAAACACAGGATCTCATACAATACCGGATATCACAGTATATCCCAGTAAGCTTCTGTATACCACCTGTACTTATAGCAGAGTCGATGAATGCATGCATAGTAAATACGGTCATAGAGCTGGACACCAACAGAATTAAACACGTCTATCCTGCTCTCTATACCTCCAATTCCATGTTATATACAGTTTTATCAAATTGGAAGTGTTTGAATTCTGCACCTAAAATTTTACACAAAAATTCATTAGCATTCAGATAGTGAAAAATAAGTTACTGAAATGTTATAAATATCTTTAAAATATAACGTAGTTATCTAAGTTCACACTGTCTTAAAAACTGGTTGATTATTATTCAGTAATAAGGTATTGTGTTTATAAAAAATTAGTTTATAGAAAGAATACAAGATTACTATGGATTTTTACATTACTTCATGCAAGCATCATAAAACAACAAGCAGTATGCAAAGATTTGTACGCGATTTCTTAAGTAATAACAGGCAGGCATGTCCTTATTAATTGCTTAATGTACATACTCTTGATCATAAGTTATGACCACTGGAAGATATTTCCAGTGCTTTAGTAGCGTTTGCATTGTTGCTGCGAGTACTAAAAGTTAAAAAGTCAAATTTGCGTAAAACGTTATTAGTTGTAGTCATTGTAATTTACTAAAGGTGTCCATAGTGCCCTAGTAGCGTTTGCTTTGACCTGCTCAAGAAAGTACACACATAAAAATGTCTGGAAAGTCTTCTTTGGTCAGAACTGACTGTGCCTTACTATTATAATGTACTACTGCTCTAAGTTAGTGTCGGGTCGTAGCAGCGTTTCCATAGTTCTCCCGATTAAGAGAATATAGAATGCTTTTGTTTCGGAAGTCTTATTCGATTAAGAAGTGACTACTTCTAGCCATTGGAATCTTCTTCCAGTGCCATTGTAGTGTTTCCATTGTTGCTCCTATTAAGTATATAAAACGTGTGGCGTGTGAAAAATCTATATTTTTGAAGAGATTAATTTCTGTGTAAGGCATGTTTTGCCAAAGAGTTGAAAAACAAAACATAATTCTTCTTAGGGCTGCAAAACCCATTTCAAACTACTATTAATATTTTATATTAATAAATATTCTTTAATTGTCCTATTAAACTCAAGAGTCCAATGTGTGCCTAATTTCAATTTTTTCGGATATCAGGAAGCTAGAGAAATAGTGATCAGTGAGAGAGTGAGTATGAAGGGAAATGAAACCTTTTATATTATATAGAGATCCCACAACAAATATTTAGTTAATTGTGTTTAAAAAACTGTACACCCCAATATTGAGCTCAACTGTTCCAAGATTATATAAAATTATAACAGACACGATATTTTCAACAAATTATATATTCTTATTGATATAATTCTGCTATATAAAGTCTCTGCATGGAATTGCATGGTTTCAGAAAGATTACGAGAATAGTATCCAAACTTCTTTCTTTTATTCTATAATCTTAGTCACATAAAATTATACAAATAAATGATTGAATTTATAAAAAAGGAATAATATTTAGCCAAAAATGTTCATCACTAGCTCCGTATTTCTCTAATAGATCATTTATCCCCTTTCAAGACTATTCAAAAAAGTTATGAATTTTAAATATTCATTTAAACGATCACTACCAACATGTAGGCTAAAGCAGAAGCACATATAAGTGCATACTTTGAACATATTCCGTCCGATTAACTGTTAATAAGTCTGACCACGTTGCGCTCATATTTGTCACAAAAATGTTTTATATACATATATATATATATATATATTTTACTAAAAATTAAGAGCACATTGGGGTATTCTCAAAAACAAAAATTTTACTGATATGTGGAAATATTTAAATACTGTAAATCAAAATTTTTCCAATTAAACTTTTGTTGGATACTAAGAGCCTGAATTATGTTATTATATGTATAACTGGTGCACGTCCTCCACAGTAAAACCTTTCATATAAACAAACTATTGGGTAGTTTATTCCTCGATATATTTCCACCTGATTTAAAAATTTGTTTACTTGATGTAAATTCTTGAAGAATGAAAGGTACAAGAAGTACAAGGAGGCGCCACTTGAAACATCGTAAAGTCGGATCGAGGGTTAAATTATTAATTGCAGTCAAAGAACTGCAGATTGGATTTTTATCTCTAAATCAGCTGACAGCAGACAGCTTCTGGCATTGCTACATTACACCGGCATGGACAATTACATCTTGCCAAGAATCAGTTTCAGGCGTTTGATATATATAAACATATATTACATATATACGTGACACTAAGGTACGACTAGTGATTTAGTTACTAGAACAGTGGTACTTGGGCTTTGTAACAATTTCTATTGGTGGACTCAGAATATGCGGACAGAGCTACAGAATATTAAGAGGTTCAAATTACATTTGGAGAGAGAAAGGAAATGGTACAATATGTCACTAGAACTGAATTTTGGAATCTACGCCACTACTCTTTCCATGGTTAGGAGTTAAAAACACCAAAATTTCAAAGCACGTTTGGTGTTAATCATTGGACTATTACATTTGTGACACAAATTAAGAAACATCGAATCTTAATGTGAATTAAGATCAACTATTGCTGACCAACAGTGGTCTGCAGTACTCACAACCAAAGTAACCAAAGCACTATTTAGATGATGTGAATAAGGATCATCCCGGGGAACAGGTTTAACTGTGGTGACGTTGACGGATAACCGTTTACATATTCCGAAAAACGATCACTTGTTACATGTCATTTTTTTACAGAGGCTTCAATAAGGCATTTTTTTAGAGGAAAATATTTTTTAGTTTAATGACATGTTAAGATCTTTATTTCTTCCACCTACAATTATACTCCAGTAGCTCAACATCAACGCAGGAGACGTCAGCAGGCAGGGTCCGGCTCAACCAGGTAACGAACACGGATATTCAAAATAAGTCCGCTGGAGTTCGCTTCCAAGTGCTGAAGCGCCTTACAGCGGACGGCTCAGGTACTATAGTATGTAAGTACGCAGTGCCTGGCTGACTCGCTCTATCAGACGGAGCCATTGAGCCGTCGTCGAGTCGGAGTCACCGCCCCATGATACGATGCGATAAGGTGGAAATAAGTCATAGCCGTAGTAGGCACTCATTTTGCCTACCAAAACACGTTTCTGCCTGCACTTGCCTAGTCACTAACGATACGATCAGCAAAGGAGGTTACGTACTTAAGCTGCAATAAAATATTATTTTAGATATAAAATATAGCAAGAAATTAAAGCAGTACGAAGAGGACTAAACTTTATTACTAGTACAAGGATCTTGAATTTAGCTTGTATGTTGTTTCACAATTCTTTTCGAGGCCGCTGGGTTGCTTGACGTACGTTGGCACCAGCGTTCCTTAGTTTCGAGCTCAAGTCGAGCTATGCCCCATTTCGAGCGAACTAGTGTTCGCATTTAGTATTTATTTAGTTTATCGTTTGGTTTCGAGGCCGCTGGTTTGCTTGATGTGCGTTGGCACCAGCGTTCATTACTTTCGAGCTCTATTCGAGCTAGGCGCCATTTCGAGCAAACTAGTGTTCGAATTTAGATTTATTTAGTTTATCGTTTCTTTTCGATGCCGCTGGGCCCCTTGACGTACGTTGGCACCAGCGTTACTTATTTTCGAGCTTAAGTTGAACTAGCAACTGTCGTGTTAGGGAACGTTTAGGTAGGATAACAGTCATCCTAAAGCAAATGCTGACGCCTTCCCTTTATTTCCTTCCGTTTCCGAGTCGGCGATGATGAAAGTCTGTTGATCCGTTGATCATCGGTGCTGTACTTGCTTTAGATTTTGGTTTTAATTCGGGTCCGAGCTGAACTTGGAAACTACCTCTCCCTTTTGAACCCTGGATTTTACCCCTCCCCGCTGTTCTATCCGGTATCTTAGGGCTATATTGTATTATAAACTATCCCTGTCCCGATTACACGTTATACACTTATAATAATTTTAGCTAAAATTACATTTATTTTATATATATATATATATATATATATATATATATATATATATATATATATTTCTTTTCTAATTTTTAGTTACTACTTTATTCTTCATGTTTTGTTATATATCAACTTCAAAATTGATTTTACTGGCGTACATAAATGATTCACGTACTAAATAAGCGAAATAAACATATATATGCACCGCCTAAATATATGAGTTGGTCTAATAGTTCAATTATCATTGGAAAAGTAATGCTGCGTTTACGTCAGCCTAAATAAAATGTTATACTAACATTCAAATGAATCATCCTAAGAAAATCTTAAGTTATTTGACATAATAATTTAAAAATTCAGCAATATGCTAAAAAAATACTGATTGCCGAATGGTCACCTGCGTAGAAAATAAGATTTATTTGTTTACATGGAAGGTAGACTGGCTGGCGTCCAACACCTCCCTCTGTCAAAACTATTGATTCCTGTAACTCCAGGAGGTTCAGGCTTGCATGCAAAAGCTATCGTTTGATATCATCGTCACATTTCTGCGTCATAACATTCATCAAAGAACATGTATCAAATAATTTAGATTAGATGATAAAAATGAAATTGTTTTTTAAAATCTAGCATTGATAAATATGTATTATACAAACACTTTACATACTAGCAGACTAGCATTCTTGATATTTGAGTTAACCAGAAAATGTCAAAGAATCTAGTCTCTAAGGAACACACACTTCAATCCAGTTTACAAGTTTTGTTATTTCTTTGTATATCCATTCAGAGATATTTTGAAATTTGGTCTTATTTTGGGGTTTAGAGTAATACTTATACGAATAAACTTTAAGATTTTGATAATTCTGTTTTTGCTCCACATGAGATTATAACATAAAGTTAAAATAAGCTTTCAAATGAAGTGATTATTGATTTAATTTTACTTATATACTTTTCGAAATTCAAATCCATAACTGAATTTCAGAAACACCCTGTTAATTGAATCAGGAACTAATTTTAACAGATAGCCAATCGCTTATTCAGCTATTTAGTTTAAAATTTATTTGGTGGTTCTAGACCATACTATTTTCCATACATATTTAGTGGACGACTAGTCTGGAGCACTTGGATTATTATCAACCTAATACTATAATATAAATTAATGCTAATCGTTATTTTCCTGCGCGCATCTCTGGCTTAAACACAGCAATGCTGAACAGGTGAACAACCTTTATTACATGTAATTATTAAAGTTGTTACTTGCCAAAAACAATAGGGCATTATAAATATCTCTAACAATAGACTTTATATAACGCTGCAAAGAAAAACAACACAGGTATGAATGCAACTTCAGACAAAACATTCGCAAAAGAAAAGAAAGGAAATGTGTGTCAGAGGAACGAAGACAATTGTGTAATAACGTTTCCCCACCTTATAATTCTTTAAGATAAGATTCTACGGCATACATTTTTTACTCTTTAATCGTACTATACTGTATTAAATTATATTTCAAGTGTTATAGTAATATATTTCAATTGCATTAGTTCTTTGAATTTGATAATATTTTTTACCTTACTGAATACATCGTGACATTGCAAATTCTGAAAGTAAACTGAAATATATAAATGTAAAAATATGTAATTGAGAACGCAAGAATTATGTTTTGTGTTGTTATAGATGTTTTGTATACACAAAAGAAATTTACGTAACCAGTCTCATGACAGAAACCAAACCAAGGAAAAACATGTCGATAATACAAGTTATTAGTAGTGAAAGTCAAAGAATTTTACACATATATTTCAAGAAGCGTAGGAAACATCCAGAACATTAAAAATTATAATTTTTTTTCTTTAGCTTCAATTGCTGCTACTGTGCAATCTTGCACTTTATTGCAGATAACAGTAACGTACTTAAGATGACGTCAGACCAGGGATGCGTACAGCAACAAAAAATCATCTTTGTATAAAAAAATGTGGAATATAATAAAAAATATTCTAATACCTTTAACTTTAAAAAAACACCATTTAAGTTTCACTGACGAACAGTTTAATGTCTACACCAATATCCTACCCATTATACCTACTCTCAGTTATACCGTCCGTCATTTCAATGAAAGTATGTGTATTTAGTTCTATAAGTTAAATGAAATATTACCGTTGTCAGGATGAGGGGCATGTAATTGATTACAGCTAAACTGATACATAGCTGGATAGTCTTTCACTCCAAAGATTAGTCAAGATATAATACGTAGCTCAGTTTCACTTAAGACGAACCTACTAAAACACTTTCTGCACAAATACTATGCACAAATTATGAATCCGTAATTTTAATCATAATTGGTATGCACATTCTACAAAACCATTCGGAAACGAATTAATTCCAAGAGATTTTATTAAGTAGATGCTATACATAAATAGTTGTTCAATATTTCATGGGCAAACTGGGCGTAGGTCGATAAATAGATCATAAAAATTGTTCTTCAAAACTACAATGCAGAGTTTAGAACAACGTTGCAACGACAATGATTCAAACTCTGTATGAATATTTCCAAAAAAGCTTTTGGATCCGATCATGTAAAGTCCCAATATAAAAAATGGCTTCCAAATTAACATAACACAAATTACAAAGACATACTGTGAAACAAACAAGTTAATTAATAAATGCTAATACATGCTTTTTGATCTTTAGACACAAACTACTTTCATGACACCTAATTTATTAAGTAGATGGGCACCCAAATCCTCAGTTTCCTGGAGGAATTGCTTCGTACCTATTTATAGTAATTACTAATCACTAATTTTCCTCTTCAAGTCAGCAATATACACTTCGATCGACTTCCAAATTTCAGCTTTAAGATTTTTTATCTGGGTCATATATTCCTCGCATTTTTTGTAGTAATTTGTAAACGCTATTGTTATTAACTTCATAGCTGTTAATTTTCGATTTTACCTGCTCATCTTCATTCAAATTGTCAATTTACATTGATCAACATTCTCTTTTTTAGTCAATGTCTTCTTCTGACATTTCAATACAAGTTCCATAAAAAATTTAGTATAGTCATTACACTAGATCTAGGTTTGACGGTTCCTAACCAATTTTTTAACATTCCATTAAGAATACAGTGTAACTATATTATGGGAACAATATTGCCAAAGCCGAACAATATTGTGGGAACACGCACAATTATTATATAACTTGTAGATAAGAACGTCCGGCCACAGAACATCTGCCTGTATCAAGCAGTTGCACATAACAGACGATAGTATACATATTTTCTTATTTTTAAACATATCTGGTGAGTTTATCAAATCTTTAAACGTAATTCATAGTATAGTAACAAAAATAAATTATGAAAATATTTGTTTCCTGCTTAGAGGACTCTAAGATGCAAAGTGACATCAGAGAACTTCATGACGTCATTAAGACGGCTCGTCATCACGCTCTCGTCCTGTAATCTGAGTACATTAACTAAACATTGAAACTTCTTATCTTCTCTTGCTCTGGTTCATCATTAACCTCAGAACTATCCGTCTACCGACTTACCATCTTAATGTGTTTACTATGTAATGTATATGGAACGTGTTATTTTTAGAAATGGTGTATATATTTCAATTTATACTCACATAACATCATTATGACCCGATACTAGGAAAAAGGGAATTATTGATTTTCTATACACATCAAATGTTACTAGTTTGGTAACATTTTTAATTAAATTACATCTATATTATGATTTGTATAAAAAAATCATTTTCGGTTTGTAAATACAAAAATCAGCGAAGGTTAAATTTAAATATCTAAAAGTTTTGCTTCAACACATATATGTTACAATTTAAACTAAAATTTTATCAACAATGGTATACCTTGGTTCTTTTAAGGATACACCTTATCAAGCTCTTTTGTTTACTTTCGGTGTTTGTTAACTTGGTCTGTTATTCAGAAGAATATTTTTTTAAACATATAACAATTAAAAATTTCCTAAGTCCTTACCATTCTTAAAAACGATAGCCAATAACAAAAAATATTTGTGCTCATGGTTAAATTTAATTTTATTCCAGTATAATAATTCAGTACAGAACGGGATCCTTAAATGAAGAAAATACAGGAAATCCTCTAATTAGATTTCTCAGGTATTCTAAAAATTCAAGTTAATAGGGTACCATACTCGTTCAGCAAGATAAGGATTAGGGTCGAACAAAACCTGAAGCTGAAGAATCTAGTATTTTTGCGTCAATTTTACTAAATTCTAAAGTACTAACAGTAAAATCAGTATCAGTACTGACAGTAGTATTAAAATTTAAGTGCTGTAATTTGTCATAATTGTTAAGTAATTCATAAACTCTGAATTTTTATATTTCTCGTTTAGTCGTTTACGAATTATTTCGAAAACAAATTTTGGTTTTCGTGAAAACCTTATTAATAGTTACATTAATTTCAGTGTCATAAAGCGATGCAAATTGTTTAGATGTTTTAAGATTTTAATCCATAATAAACTTTGTGATTGGTAAGGTTTTGAATATAGGTTAGAGTAATAGACAAAGCGCATATGTTTTTTACATTTTGTATATCAATTATTTTTTTAATGATTTTGGTGCACTAAAAACTAAATACCATTTTTGTAACTATAAAATAGTAATTATGTTACCTTTTTAAGGCGCGTACCAGGTAAAATGTTAGAACGGTATTGAGCAGAGGTATCAGTTTCACCAGTGCTGTTGTTTTATGAAGTCCGACAGTCGACAGTTGGTAATCCTGGCAGGTTTAAAGCAGCTTTTAACAAGAGCTTATGATATGTGACATTGATAGTGTGTGAAATACATGATACCGTAATATTGCTTACTCTTCTTGGAGATGGCAGTAAACTATTCCTATCTAAACATAAATTATAAAATTATACGACGTAACTATAAAAAACAACACATTAGATTTACGGGTATTAAATTGTTTATTCTAGCTGAGGTATTAGTGTTCCAGTTTGTCAAAAAAGAACCTGAAATTTATTCTGATTTGCAAATTAAATTTTGACATATTGTCAAAGAACCATCCTGAAATAATAAAGAAATGTATTTTTTCAGTATAGGGTTTCAGATTAACCACAAGAAAAGGCAAAGTAATGAAGACCTTATAACCATTGGCACCAAAATTGAATTTTAACTTTTAGTACCTTTTTATAACGCTCATAATCAATCCCTATGATGTGATATGGAATAAGTGCAATGGAATACAATAAGTGTCGGATTACGCTTTGGGCCTGGAAGTCGTCCAGATCGACAACAAGCGATAAGCACGATCGACAGGACAGTATGTTTATATAAGATATTGGTACAAGTGCATGTAATTTAATTATAGTTCTTATTTGTACACAATTTATAGAAGGTAAATTACATAAATTATATTCCCAAAATTGTATATTTTTAAATAGAGTATAAAAACCATGATATAACAAAGAACACTAAAATTATATTAGAGTATAGTATATTAAGTATGAAATGTCAATTACTTAATAATATCAGTGTAATTTTTGTCCGCCAATAATGTTTATTTTTGGTTCCTGAAAGATGCGAATGAACTAAATCCGATCTATATCTGTCTCTAGTCAGGATTGACCTAGAGGGTTGTAACTTGGTGTGAAATTGGTTTTAAGATTGAATAAATAAATAACCAATCATCTTAAAAACATGGAAATTGTTTTATTAAATAGCAAATTTAAAACAGTTTTATTACCAATGAAGGACAAAAAGATTACTGTTACTCATACTTTTACAAGGAAACTAAACTAATTCCACGTGCTCTCCGAGGTTTGCATGCAAAGTTTGTAGTCTAAATTCAACCTCACACCATGTGTTTCTGAGCATTGCTGGAGTTATGCTTCCAATAACCTCTCGAACTCTATTCTTGAGTTCCTCAAATCTTGAACTTTTTTGGCGAAGACTCTGTCCTTGACATAGCCCCACAAAAAAAGTCTAAGGGTGTAATGTCTGGGGAACGTGGAGGCCAAGGAATTGGACCATCCCGTCCAATCCAACGACCAGGGAACGTGTCATTTAGGTAGTCACGTACTATCTTACCCCAGTATGGAGGGGCACCATCTTGCTGCTAGTAAACATTTGGTTGTCTATGCTCAATTTGCGGTATTGCAAAAAGTTCAAGCATGTCGAGGTATACCTCTTTAGTGACTGTCGGTTCTGCGAATAAAAAGGGTCCTATCACTTCATCTATAGCCAATGCACACCAAACGTTTATTTTAGGGCTGTCTCTTTCTTGTTCTCGAACATTATGAGGATTTTCAGTACCCCGAATCCTACAATTGTGTCTATTCACCTTACCAGAAACATGAAAGGTTGCTTCATCAGAAAAAAATACTTTTTTCAAGAAATTGTTTTCTCCAATGTTTATTGTTTGTTCTTCGAGGTCAAGTAATCTAACAGCGAAATCGTAGCGTCGAGGTTTATCGTTAGGTTTTAGTTCATGTAATAAATGAATTTTGTATGGATGGAGCTTAAGGTGTTTGTGCAAAATTTTTAAGACTGTTGATCGAGGTAATCCTAATTCCAAACTTGCACGCCGAGTAGACTTACCAGGGCTCCTCGTAAACAATTCTCTTACTTGATCAACAATAGCTTCAGAAACTGGAGGTCTACCAGCACCTTTTCTATGTTGGAAACTTCCCGTCTGTTCAAACTGCCTATACCAACGTTTTATAGAATTGTTACTCGGAGGATTGCGGCCAAACTCTAAACGAAACCTTCTTTGAACAGTTATTACAGATCTGCTTTCATGAAACCAAAGAACACACCTTGCTTTTTCTTGCACACTAGCCATTTTGATACTGAGGTTAGTTTAGTGTTTGTTTAGTCAACTGTAATTAACAGCTGGTGTGGAAAGATCCATTGTTGACCAGCTGACTATGTCACAACACAAGTCATTAAGAAGAATCATACCTTACACCCACAGTTTAAGTGACATTTTTACTTTCTTTCTATAACTACTTTTTATAATTATTGTAATGTGTAAAATTATTAATTTTCAGTCAGTATATAAAACTGTTTTAAATTTACAATTTAATAAAACAATTTCCATGTTTTTAAGTTGATTGGTTATTTATTTATTCAATCTTAATATGTGTACAATAATTTATAACCACCCTGTATATCATATCAGTTCGTATATAGAATTGTCGGAGTTCTGTTTATTATCAGTATTATTATCTGTGTTATTATTAATTCTTAAGATGCGAGAAAAGAACTGGAGATAGGTCAAAGGTAAACATATCTCTATACAATAAAGTTATCCTATTTGATACCGTTCTGATCTTTGTTGCTTTGTTGTTTCTGATTTTCTCTTCTAGCATAAACCACGCCATACTGAATAAGATATATATATTTATATTGATATTTTAATTTAAATTCAAATACAAAGCTCATCTTTATACAGTGTTAATGTCAAAAGTTGGTGACAGGATTTTATGTCAGTGCACTTCTGTGTGTAGTACCCTACGTACCTCACCAAAACTTTTATTACTAGAACACTGCAATGAAACCTAACTTAATGAACGAAATGTTGAATTTATCACGTTGGAAAAATGTCTTGAGAAACATTTCATTCCAAGGTATAAATTTTCCATAAATCTTTATTTCAACATAGACATGAATTAATGTATATGCATCTATCCGATTTAGTTGAGCGTCAGTTCTGTGTCAATTTCATTTCTGTATGATTTTCTATTTGTCCATCTCTCGAATTAAATGTGTGCTATATATCTGAAGTTTTCCACACATCGTCAGTGAACCCTTTTATGCGATACGTAGTGTGGCGTACACCTATCTTGTTTATTAGTTTCTTAACTGATGGCATAAGCTTATTATGTGCAATAATTATGAACTGGTATGATGTATACGGTCTATTCTTTGGTAAATTATCTAGCTAGCTTAAAACTTCAAGATATAACCAGTTTTTCTTTGCACTAACAAAAACATCTTTCATGCAATAGTTATGAATACCAGAGTAGATAAAAAATACTCTTACTTAATCAAATATCTCAAATTATCATTATTATCATAATTACTCCAACAGCCATCGCAACTGTGCTCGAAAAATTCACGATAATTAGGTCTTTAGTTAATTATTTTGCAGTAGGATCTTCGGGGAGTCATTTTATGAAAAAACACTCATAAGGCATCCTACTAAAATGAAGTGTTTACCTTCCTACTTAGCAATAATAAACAACGGATTATCGAATGACCCGACAGAACGTAAAGAATGAGAACTTGAGTTATCGCACAGACGGACAGGCAGACAAACAATGACACGATTTTAGGAAGACCCACTCAAGTTCTTTATAATACCTTTATGTGGTGGTGCATAATTTCTGAAATAGAAACTAGAATACTTACAAAGGCCAGTACTTCACTCGTTGTAGTGGTAAGTTTTGGAAATACACACACGAGAGATATTTAGTAAATTTTATTATTACAAAATATAATTCGATTATTAATTCAATTTTCGTAACACTTTAGAGGGTATAAATTCATATTATGAATAACAAAAAAGATGTACTTGTTATTAAAAAGCTTAGAATTTTTATGAATGGCTTATATGATAATGATTTTCGTAATAAATTATGTTTCTGGTATATAAATGCATCTATTTTATTAGACTCGGATATTGTATTAAGCTAATTTAACGGTTAGTAGGTATTTTTAAATGTTATGTTTCTTCTGCCCCGCTGCTGTCTTATAGGAACGTAAATCCTTTGTGTGTGGATAATAACCTTTTACTAGCATTTATAAATACAGTTGGTATGACGAGAAGTGCTGATTCAATGCAAATTTTGATTTCAGCTCTTTTTCTCTTTACGCTTATTTCTATTCTATTCTGAAATCGAATGCTGTTACAATCTTAACTATTGAGATCTGGAGTCCACGTCACTCTAATGAGATCCAGAACTCCATTAATCAAGTAACTGAATTGTGCACTGATGAGAGAATGAGAATACCTCTTAATTTTGTAGTGTAAGTTTCTATGATGTCAAACGATGTAAAAAGTCTTCTAAGCTTATTCGTCGCCGTCTTATTTAGATCTCTTCGGACTTCAGATTTCAGGAGTATAGTCTAAGAAAGCATCAGATTTCAGACGCTGCTCTAAATGAGATGTGAAAAGCAGCCAAATTCATCATTAGTAATTAAACAATGTTGTTTCACTTCAAAGTTATTTAGACTTATTAGTGGATTGAAGTCGTAATTTGGTTTTAATTGCATTTCACGTGCACTTGTACTTGGTACATAACATTTTCTTTAACACTATGTATCCTTTAGACGAAATTGTTGAGCTATGACAAAATACCACAACGAACTAAAGACAGTATGTTGTTAAATTAATGTCTTGGCCAATTATAAAATCCATCTTGTATTATAATACAAAAATGTGAAAATTGATTATCAATAACAAAGCCGAAACCGTTCGAAAGCACTATCAAGAAAACTTTAAATATATAAACATCTTTTTTAGGATTTATTTTGCAATTATTTTTATACAACACTATTTAATAGTTAAGTCCAACGCAAGTTATCGTGACGCAACGTTTGGTTCGTGTAATAACGTAGTATATTATTAATGACGTTATCCTCTCACAGCATTAAGTACGATATGGCTATTTCTTGAGTAATGTTTGAATCCAATTCCGAAAAGTAGTACTGCTGGCGAAGAATGAGATAATTGATTGAACGGTTTCATTAGGACTTGTGAGCTGCCTGGGATGATGAATGGAGATGTTTGGGTTACTGCAGAGTGGCGCCACCTCTTCTAGGTCCTGACATGGCACCTCCATCTTCCCATTCTTGAGAACTGATCTCCTCTCTCTTGAAACGTAGTTTATAAGACCTCTACTTGAAGTCTTAAACATATTTACAACCTTTTTGAAAACAAAGTAGAAAACTTAGGTACATTTCATGATTTCATCGCCTTAACATATATCATATTACTTATATCGTCTGTTGCAAATGTGAGCAATAAAATCACGAAAAACTTGTGTTTTGTGTTTGTTTTAATGCCACATTGAACCAACATAATTAATACAATAACATTTATTCATATAAAAACTACGACTTTTATACTTATACTTTTATACTATTTTATACTTCTATTAGTTGTCTAGAATAGTATCAAACAGTTTTATACATATACAGATTTTATATATATATATATATATATATATATATATATTATATATATATATATATATATATATATATATAAAATAATTAATTACATTTTAGGGGTAAAGGTTTACCAATATAGAATCTTTCAAGCCACAAACAATCTGGAAATTTAATTCATTTTTAATTTAACGGTAATTATACGGAACAAATATTAGTTCTTCTAAAAGGGGGAAAATAAGCTTAGGAATTGTAATTCATGCAACCATTTAATAATACGAAAACGTTAGTTTTCATATCATAAATTCCACAGCTAAGACTCGCTATCGTATATCATTGAAAATAAGAATCGCTACCTTTAATCTGAGAGTTAAATGTAAAGATGTTTTGTCAATTAACACTAAAATAATACAATCTCACTAATGTTTAAAACTAAATTCCGACTTAAACATATCAAATTAACAAGATTTTGGAGGTTTGCTATCGTTATAGGGTATAAAACACCAACCTTTTATAACCTATAACGATGGCAAATGTCTAAAATACTGTTATCCTTTCAAACCTTCTATCGTCATTAACAAACTCTAAACAGAAAATATCAAATAAATTTTCTTTAATATCTTTATATCCAATTTATTACAAAATTTTATTAAGCATTATAAAATTTAAGGCCATATGTACGATATCCATCCGAGCTGTTTAAGCAAGTGTAACACGATTTCAATGTTTTTCATTATTAAGAAAGATATATATGTATATATACATATACTATATATATATATATATATATATATATATATATATGTATACATATATATATTTAGTTTACTTAAATAAAACTTATGTTTGTTACATAATAAATTACTTGACCAAAAGAAAGGAAATGTTTATAATTACTTATAGATGACCTTTCTATAAACATACAATGATCACACACTTTAAAATTAATGCGATTCTCAACCTAAATATTTGGTTACTTTAGTTTACTCATGGCTAGGTGGCCATAGTCGAGGAAAGATATTCTAATCGAGGGTTCTACCAACTTTTACGACTTCCAGATTTTTACCCCGGTAATAACTTCTCAAACACATTCAAAGGTTTCCTGCTCTTTTTGAAGCTTTCTAGATTACTAGATTAGCATTAGCCGTTTGAAAGTGAATTTAGACTATAAAATGGGGTGCAGCTATAAATTTTATGTTGCCGTTGGCTCGTTAGTTTTAAAAATTAAAATCTAATCTGCAGCTCTTTTATTAGGACTAGTATTTTAACAACCGATCTAAAGAGTCAGACAAATAAATCCTTGCTAAGGAAATATTATTGTGGTTGTATATCCCAATGTTATATGCATGAACTATACTGTTTTTCATACTCAGTTTGGTATAAATGTATACTGATACAATGGATTTAGATTCTGCTCTTGGAAACGTAATTCCTTTTAAGAATATACAATGTTCAAATTTGTATATTTTAAAGCAAAAACCAACAACGTTAAGTACGTGTATCCGAACACTTAAAAGATAGCGATGACTAACACTAACTAACCATAATTAACCTTAGCACACACAGTAACTAATTTCAACCTATATAAAGTGGAATATGTACTCTCATTAACTATGCTACTTAACATTTTGCCCCTGCGTTGAAATACATAGATGAAAATTTGCTCTGTTTATTAATGCTCTGGCCTTGTATGATTTATTTTAGAGGTTAAATCTTCATTTATCATCTGTTAATGAAAATGTTTTTATTAATGACAATTCATTTCCTTATTTTAATTTAAGTTTTTTGTGTGTTATTGGTAGTGCAGACTGAGGAACTCGTTTCCCCACACACAGGATGATGCCCATGTGGGGATAATTTCCTATAAGTTTTTTGTTATGTATTATATTTAACTCTGTACATAAATTTTGGAAATAAATCAATCAATCAATCAACGTTAAAAGTGTTACATATGAACCTCACGGTGAGGCAGACCTTATAGAGCAGACACGAATTCTATAATTAATAAATGCCCAGATTCTGATAAGGATATCAACGAAAGCACTGCTCTTGTAATGTGCTGTCTCAGTCCTAATACACTCAATACCAATCGTATAGTATCTGTAACACTGATATAAAAATATTTTGTTTTAGTATTATTTTTATTAAGTATGTGGCCTTATTCATAAATGTAATGAATACATTGGCCTGTTATACTAGCTAGCTATCGGCCTTCTTGCCCCTGATTGGTCGGAGATCAAGCTATGTTTTACACCCAATGGTCCAAACCCCTCTAGGCTACATTGAGCGAATACTGCGCGTCCCCTCGGCCGATTACTGTATTGCTTCTCGTATTGCCTATTGTTCTAGAGGGCGTAATCAATCAACCCCCTCAGCTTTGTGCGAATAAAGTAGCTTTGCCGCTCACCGCGTCAGTTGTTTTGCTGCAAAGTGCTGTTTAGTAACCAGATTTTCATGCGCATCTCTCTCTTTGTATTTTCGAGGACATCTCTATAACTGTTCCCTCCTCTGAGGAACTGTTCTGAAAGTAAAAGTGCCGATGTTAATTAGATATACTGTGTGCCGTTTACCTTGTTGTACTGGTGTGGAGACGATTACTACCTCACAATGTTTTTTAGTGGTCACGGCTACTTCCGGTCGTACCTAAACCGGATGGGCAAGGTCGTTTCGCCGGATTGCATTTATTGCTCAGGCGTTCCCGACGATGCGGAACACACTGCCCGCGTTGGGAAAGGCCCCGCCTTGAAGTGACTCAAACTTTCGGTATGATTTTGGTGGACACGGTCTGTGACCGGATGTTGGAGGGCGAAGACTACTGGTGCTGCTGGTCCAGCTTTGCAAAGGTTATACTCCGCGCCAAAAAGACTGATCTGGACCGGAACGCGGGACAGATCCAGGATCCGAACGGCTAGATAAGTGCGAGCCCTGTGGGCGTAAGCCAAAATTAGACCTAGTCCGAAGTTTTAAAGCGATAAGCGGTTTCCAGGCTAGAATCCTAAGAGTAGAGGAGGTTTTTAGTGGGTATTCTACGTAAGTAGGAGTCCCACACTACAAGCTGGCCACCTGTGTGCGTAAAAGTTTATTAGTGTTTTTACTGCCTCTCCCTCAAAAAAAAAAATAAAAAAGTCTGGTTTGGAGACGATAGCTTTAAGAATTTTCAAAGTCAACCTTCTTAGTTAATTTTTTATTGTCAGTTAAACAAACATTTTCATTCCTTCAATTTTAATTTCCAATTCTAATATACTTATTCATTTATGGAAAGAATACCTGTATTCCTTGATCAAGAAAGATGTGTTTCTGATATTTCCTTTTTGAAAAAAGAAAGCTCTATATATCTCTTCGGTTTAGGATAATCCGGTCGTATCCAATACATACTGTAGGGCTTTCCATCCTCCAAATTCACATTGTATTTGGTAATATTTTCACTGATAGTAAATATTGATTTGTCACAAAAAATTAATCAATCAACAAATTAATTTTATTCTAAAAGTGTTTCCCGATGTCGACACAAAATGTCAAATGTTATTTAAGCAGTATATTGCCATTTCTCAGTTTATTTTCTTTTAATAATTTGTGAAAACTGTTATGACCGTTGAATAAATAAATGAACTGCATATCCTGTATGAATATCTTAATTTCAAGCACAAAAAAACCTTTTAAACTATATTGACCATTTTTAAACAAACAAACATCCAAACAAACAAAGGTTTACGTACCAGCAATGTTAGAACAATTAGTTGTTAAAGTAAAACTCGTTTACGCACTAATACCGCCATAGCCGAAGTATACTATGCAGTTTCAATTCTATTAAATTAAAATAGCTAAAAATAGATTTTCACGTTACACATTCTTAAATTATTATTTAAATGGATAGCCTGGAAGTAAATGGCCTGAGCTTGAAATCAGTGGTTTTTTCCTAATAAAATCATGTCAAGCATCAACAATGGTATCTGCCTTATGGATAGACAACCGCTAAGCGAATTAATCAATAATAAGTAGTGTTTGCAAATTAAAGTAATACGATTAATGTACATACATAGTATAAAGTGTATTTATTCACTTATACATACAGCTGGCAGGATTACTAAAGTTGCAATACATCCCTACACCCCAATAATCCAGCTGACCCGATAAACGATCCAACACAATAACCTTGTTATTTCATTTTTGAGATGTTCAGAAAGGGTATATCATCAAATTGTTATGTGTTACTCGTAATTACTTTTTCTGTGGAATTTTTGATAACATAAAAGCTTAACTGTGATTATACAGATTATATACAATCTGTTAACTATTATGATACTTATGTAACTGTCCTGCTGGGGCGGAACTTATAGCACAAATTTAGGAACCTTGATATCAGCGCAAAAGATTTGAATAAGAATAATGACCAAAGTAAAGTTTAGGAAACATTCGTATCCCTTATTTGTAAGGATGAACATATTACCTCTTCATAATACATTATATATATACGCTACGCTATATATATACGTTTATAAAGTATTAAAATGGTTTTATATTACAAGTGGAAATGCTCTGAAATATGTAAATAAAATAGAAATGAGATTAAGAAATGCAAATAACTTATGTATACCCATGCCTCAAAAACACATTTTACAAATTTATTTTCGTTTATAGCTCCGAGGGAAGACACATAATTTATTGCCAGACTTGGTGAAAAATAACAGAAACATATATATATATATATATATATATGTTTTTTCTTAAATAAATTAAAGTATGGTTGATCGTTCCAGATGATATATGAGTATATGTTTTAGATAATAAATTATTGGTTAGTCTAGTTTGCCTTGTTATAATAACATGTAAATATACAATATACAACAAATATATAATAATTGATTATAATTGATTATAATATGTAATGTCACATGTTTAAAGCCTAATTTATTAATTGTAAATCACGCATAAATCCTTTTATTTAATACAGCACAATAATTATACTCAATTTAAACTTTGAAATGTAATACTTCATTATTTACTACATAAGTAACAATGAATAATTTTTATTATTTAATTCTTGTTTGTTTCCGCTATTTTTAAATTTTAATCTTTATGTATACAGTATCCCCAACACAGGAACAGTCTTATGAAATGCCTAAATTTCCCTTATTGTGTAATATTGATTGGCCTAGTAATTAGTATTAAAGAAAGAAAGAAACCCATAAAGTATTTAATCTACTTTTTGTTTTTTAAAACTCTAAGTCATACGTACTAATTGGAAATGAAATAAGTAGAATATAATTGTTTTTACATTTGTTATTTACTGTTATTGTAAATAAGTTGTCATTTTGTTATTTATTTTTAAGCACTGGCAATAATATTTGGTTGTAATATTGTTATTTTGGGGAAATAAATGATTTAATATTATTGCTATTATGATAAATGATAAGCATATGTACATTTTTAAATGAAAATTTAATATATGCATAGTGTTTGCTGCATATATTTTTATAAATTTACTAATTTTAATTTTTTAATAAATAAGTATGAGAAGGCATTTAAAATAATAACTTAAATTATAAGTAGAATTGTTAATGCATACGTAAATTTTAAATGTAATTACTCAAGAAAGGATCCGCAAAGGAAGGTTTTGACACAGAAAGACTCTATTTCTCTGGACGTCGTGTACAATATTGATCACAATAGGGTAGGCTATAACAGTTGACACTGAATTTTTTAACCTTTATGATTGCAAGGCTGGAAATCAATCATAGCCTTCGGTTATGATGGCAGGAGGTTAAGAAAGCGGCGGTACTTAAGGTTGGCGTATTATTTATATTTGTTTCAATTTTCAGCAGTTTGCTTGTACCTGCCATTCAATGTTAAGGTAATGCCCGTTAAGACACACTACTCAATTCGACTACTCTGATGTCGTTATGACCGTTGACCGCTATGACGGTCGTAATGACATGACCGTTGAGCAATCGGACAGACTCCAGCGTACTCAGAACTATTGTATAAAAACGATTTTTAATCTCAGATGTCATGAGCACGTTACACAATATTTTCAGCAATTTTCACTCATAAAATTTTATTCGCTACATTCTACAAATTCTACAATTCTACATTCTTTGTATTCTACATTTAATTATAAAAACCAAATATCCTGTTAATCTGTCGAATCATTTCAACTTTACCTATGATATTAGTGAACGACCTACAAAAAGCCACATTACTATCAATTCCAATTCATCGTTCTACAATCTTTAATAGGTCCCTTACTGTTCAGGCTTGTCGCCTTTGTAACGCTCTCACCTATGATATCAGATGTATTGCAGATCAAGCTCGCTTTGGGGCGGTGGTTAGGGGCTTGCTGCTGGAGAGCTGTAGGGGTGACGGCTGGTGCTGCTTGTTGCGTTCATGTGGTCAATCAGTGCGTTAGAGTGATTGAATGTTTCTTAGCTTCGTATTCTTCAAATTTAATTTTCTTGTATAGTGTATACAGTTTTTCTTTTGTATTTTAAGTATGTATCCGTTTCAATATATAGATTTTTATTTTAAGTATATTATAATTTCATTTTGTATATTAATTTTGCATGTTTGTTATTTTCTATTGAAAGAATAAGTAATAATTTGCCACAATTCTATCAGACTATTGCAAATTTACTGTATACAATATGAGATTGAGCGGTAGAGAGGGCTTGATATCCTTAACTTCGCCTTTTTAATAAAAGCATTTGATTTAAAGTTTAGTGCCCAAAAAGAGTTCCGTTTGGGGTTTTGTGTAAGTAGAAATCTTATATTAGAATCAAGATTTTCGTAAAAGAAATTTTTTTCAAATAATTAGGTTTTATTTTAGAGGGAATATTCTATTATTTTAATTCAATTTTTAACTGAAATTAGAACTTTAGCTTAATTAATGATACAAGATTGCAAGATACAACCAGTTCAAGTCGACTTTTGAATCACGTAAAAGACAGGAGACCGTGATTTCTAAGTCGCACTCACCACGCATCAAACTTCGATTACAATTATTTTTTGTAGAGATCGTATTTCAAACTTGGTAATCGCGTCGCATTTGAGTGCGACTACTTCTGTGACAACCTGGCGCTGGTTCGGAGACGAGCTTTCAATCTCCTAACCTCTGAAACGCAGTAGTGATAAGAGTTTATATTAGTGTTCATTTAAATTGGCTTATTTATTGTCCCACGTATTTACTTTGCCTTTCGCTTAGCTGTATTCCTTATTTGTTTTACTATTTATTAATTGTATCGTAGCTGTCCGTATTATGTACTTATTTACACCTATTTGTGTGTATTTAATTTGTGTTCGTTGATTGGTTAAATTTGTGTAATAAATAAAAATACAGTAAAATAAATAAGTATGAATACAGTTAAATGATTTTACAAGAGTATCTATTCCTACTCAAATATAATAACTAACTAAACTACCATTAAAAAGATAATACATAGACCAACATTTCAAAACCCTTCTAAAATGTAATGGCGGAGAATCCACTAGTTATCGCCCCATTACGGTTAGCTTGAAAATTATTTAAATGGTTAACAATATTTTTTTAAACAAAAATATTTATATAAAATTTAGTATTAAATATATTAATGTTTTCTTTAAGTTTATATTAATGTGGATCTACAAAGTGAGTTCTTTCTGAAAATGCCTTATCAATAATATAATATTAAACATTTGAAAATATTAATTTACAGGGCAATGAATGAGTTCTTTGATTAAAAAGTCTACTGTAAATGAGTTTCCTCATCTATAAAGATAAAAACCTACACTACCCTTTTCATACGTCAAAATAAATCTTTATTTTTTAACTACAATTATTGGACAGATTATAGCCGTATTATTTTTGTAATACAATAATATGTACTTTTCTCTTATCTTTGCAAAATATAATAAATTTAGAAATTTATTTTTCATCCATACGAACCATTTTATGTTGTTACTTCTACTTATTGAAATATTTTTCTAATTCTATTTGTTGAATTATTCATATTCTTGATAACAAGATATTTCTGCTTACATACCTTTGCTGTTAACAAAAGTTTTTAGTCGTATGTGCAGACGCTTCCAATGAGAAAAGGGCCTATATTACTTCAGGGAATGCGTTGCAATGTCACAAATATACTGCAAACGATATTCAGTTTTTATAACATCGCTCAGTATGAATTCCCGATAAAATTCCCATCAAAGTTTCTATCTTGGACCGTATTAAAACTTTACTTTAATTAAACATAATAGTGAAAATGAAGTATCAATTTTGATATGTGAGTTCAGTGTAATTACCAATACTCCTATGATAAAATTGTTTCAGTTACTATTTAGAAGGACACAAAATAAATTTCTTTTTATTTAGTAGTACAGGTAATAATAACCTAGAATTTTCAAACATACAAGTTTTATTTATTTCATACCAAACAGTAAAGATGGTCGAAAACCCCCATACAAAGACCTGTACATGCCAGAACTGGAGATGGTAAGCAACTCAATGATTTTTAGCCATATTAATTTTCAAAAATTCAACAGACAAGGACAAAACTTAGCACTTTATTACCTAATCTTCGTCCAGAGTTTTTTCCCATTTTTGAAGATGGTTTCTCTCTGACTTGAACTATTTAATTAACATATCAGCAACTATACATTCTATGCACTCCAAGTAAAAAGTAATACTTTAAGATTCAGTCATCAAAACTACAATCTACATCTGTTTTAATATATTTATGTAAAACTTTTACTGTTAATACATTTAGCGTGTATTCTCAAAATACCGATCTTTTGGAATGTTTAAAAGCCGAACTGATAGTAAAGTTAGTATGCAGTACCAACCCAAGTAATCAATATGCTATCCAAACATGCCCCTTCGATTGTTGCAATAACATGATGTTAATGAAAAATAATAAAGATAAATTTAATTACAAAAAGCACATCATTGAAATCGCTAAAATATTGATGACATAGATGTTTATAAAATACAGTAAATATGTAAGTGATTGTCCCTATGTAAATACGTGTTGTGTGTTCAGTTCGGTTAGGGACAGTAAAGCCAAGCAGGACAAAAGGACTCTGGACGCCATTATCAGGATGAGGAAGCATTACAGGACAGTCTCGGCTGATGTGACTCCATTACTTCCACCGTATCTATCTTCTGCACCTGAGTAAACTACACATCCTTACTTACAAACACTATCCACGTTAATTAAATAATTTGAATTAACAATTTTCTAGAAATTTAGAACATTTAATTATTTAGATAAAACTAATCATTAATTTATTGACTGTGCTTCAGCAAAGGGGTTTATTGAAAACAAACTGACCTATATACTAGAAATTGTTCATGAAGCTTCATTTCTATATGAGAAAAACTGTGTTCGAGGTTGGTACATATGGAGTTTGGCTGACAGTTAACGAACATTTTTACATTTGCCTTACACTATCATCATAACTATGATGATGATGGGATAAAGCAGAATGAAGAAGTTTGTAAGCAAACACAATGCACCCATAATAGATTCAAACATGTGACATATTAACATATTTATTTAGCCTAATTATCTCAACATATACAACACAGGCTTATAATAACTTGGTTTGTAACCCAGCAGGGATCACTTCTGGCTAGTTTATACCTTCCAGTTGAACCTACCACTGGGCACAGAAAAAACCCAATGTGTCACTTAAATCTGAGCAACCTTGTGGATGTCCAGGAGCGGCACATCACTAACCGCAATTGTCGAGATTCTGGGCTTCATGGGAAATTCAATAGGTCTAGTCTACTGTGGGAGATGACTGTTGGAGTTGGAGGGGTTTGTTTCCTAACCCCGGAGGTTCTTGCTAGCCTCAACAAGGGTGTGCCACCCCTGCCTACTTTGATTGGAGACGCTGGTTCAGAGTCTCCCCTTCTTCCGGGGAGGTATTACTTTCATATATAGTGACCTAATTCTTCCTCGTGGATCTCGATAGGAGGCGGCCCCTACTCCCTAAACCTTACCCATCCTGAATATCTTGTCACTTCGGAAGCAGCGCAAAGGTTCTTACAGGACTAAGTGCAATTTATAAGCTTCTTGTCCTAAGAGAACAAAAAAACTTGGTTTGTAAACTTTTATTATTTAAACATTATTTTATTACTATCTATCTGACCTCGAGAATTAAATGATCTATAGCCTTGAAATTTTGCATGCGACCTTAGAAAAGCCTATTACGCGACATGTGGTGTTGGGTACTCATACCTTGTCTATATTTAGATTCTTAAGTTAATTTGAAGATTAGGTTACATCATAAATTAAAAGGTCTGCATCAGTTTAACTTGTGATGGTGGTATCAAGGTAGTTGTTCTAAATTTTACATATTGTTTTTAGACACATAATAAAACTTAAATCAAGTATTGTGAAACATGGGGTAAAAAATTGAAATTATATATATATATATATATATATATATATATATATATATATATAATTTCAATTTTTTTCATATATATATATATGTGTGTGTGTGTGTGTGTGTGTGTGTGTGTGTGTGTGTGTGTGTGCGTGTGTGTGTGTGTGTTTTGAATTTTTGTCGATACTAAGACAATTTTATTGATGTACTGTGTGTTTGTGCCCGTACTATATCTCGATTATTAAAACCTATATAATTAAATTTTTACATGTATCTTTATTTTATGAGCGGAACATCGAGTTCGACGATGGTGCATGACACTACAGTATTGGAATAAGCGTTAGCGAAAAATTTTATATTGGTATTATGGATAACCATAACTGAAGAGAAATATCAGTTTGTATTTATATACATTTATAAATAAACTAACAACAATTACATGGCATTTATACATGTGACCTATTAACACGTCTAGCCTATTGAAATGAGCCATATACTTGAAATTTTCTATATAACTTTAATCCGAAGCCTATCACGCGATAGGTGGTGTAGTCGACTCCTAACTTATTTGGATATAGAACCATCAAATGTACAGGTGAAAGTCGTCTTTTAAAGTATAAAATTCTTCTTCCTATCAAACTGAAACTGAGGTATTTTCTTAAAGCACTGTTTCAGGTAAACACACATAAATATAAATATACATAAAACAATTTAAGTCATAGAGTTGATATATTTTAGAATCAAGGCTAGTCACCAAATTAATTTGTGTAACAATTAAATATTAGTATAAAAAATAGACTACAAAATTTGACATCGCTATACCTAGAGTCAATGAAAAGGTAAGTTCGACTTAATATTATGAGGGATATCCATGGATATTCCTTTATTAAAAACTTAAAAATTAATTCTCATTTAATAACAAATTCTATGCAATTTTCATGTATTCTCGGATATATTGAAATCTTTACTTAAATTACAGATTATTATAAATGTACAGACTTTGGTAATATATTAAAATAAAATTTATAAGAACAGTGCACAAGGAAATCAAATTATTATTTATAAAATCAAAATGTTTTAGTTAGTAAACGCAAATATTAACAATATATTAATGTAAATTGTACATACCTATATTATAAAACACACAGTCTATTATTATTTTAAACATCGATTAAAAAAATATTCATACAACCTTAAAACAACTTCATTAGCTATCTTTATTTGGTCCAAATATAGCTGTTACTCGCTGGGAGGTAAGCGGTTGTGTTCTCTTAACTGGATCATTATATATAATTTACAAAGCTCTAATTAACCATAGCTGTGGTGGGCTGAGTCTAAGGTAAGCAAGAACGATCTTTGATAACGAGGTTAACAGAAGAGGCGGCACCTTCTCCCAGAATCATTCCCATCCCTACAGTTTGTTATTTAAATTTGGAGTATGTTGAAATATTTTCTTAAACACATGACATTAATTATATTTAATGCTATTTTAATAACTAGATTCTTTAAATATGAATAATACAGAATTTTATAAGATGTAATATCAGTATGTGATACCTGTATTCCCTTTAAGTTCGAATTCATGGGTAAACTTCAACGATTAGGTAAGTCTATATAGCTTATATGAATCATCTACTAGCTATATAACTCATTAAGCTGTAAAAAAACGATATATATATATATATATATATATATATATATTTGCTATTTTTACAGCAGTAACTCTATGGTCATTTGCAAAAAGATAAGTTTCGCAAGAGTAATAAATAATTCAATGAGTGTCTATATATTGTAGTAATAAGTTAGCTTTAAGTTTAACTTCGATCACAAATTAGCGTCGAGTACGTTACATGTGTGGAACAAAGAGTGCATGTATAAGGTGAGAACACTGTAACCACTAGTTACTACTCTAACTATCTCATTGTGCTTTCCAGAACGAAAGACTAGTAATCCTCAGAGTTAAAGGTTTCATTGTGAAAGCGTAGTGTGTTAATTCAGAAATGGTGAGTGCGTTCCTTTAACGGGAGGATTATATATAATTAACAGAACCCTAATTAGCCCTGGCTGCATTATCAAGGGTAGAATGAGCCCAACTAAGGGAGGCTTTCACCGACCTGTAATAATGAGTGTAGACACAGGAGTCTTTCCTACCATACTTATGTTGCCCCTGTCCATTACTATACATTCTAATCATACAAAAATAACTAATTACAAATGAAATTGTATAAGGGCTCAAAAACACCACATATACTAAACAATATACGAATTAAAACTGTGTATAATCAGCATGTATTATTCTCGTAATTAAAATAAAAAAGTAAACAAAGTATATAAAATCATAATTTTTATGAACATGTCTCTACAGATTTTGTAGTGGTCTGTAATAAATTAAAGATAGAACTTATCTTAACAAAAATTATCTGAAACACTTAGACCTTGTTAGTATCCAACCTCGCATACGTTTATCCAAATTTATTTAATGTTCAGTTATATAAGTCGCAATTACAAAAACTAAATTTATGTGCAGTATTTAAAAAAACGAATTAATTTAATCTGGTATTACTTTTTACAAGTATTATGCATTTTGAATTTTATATTCACTACACAAGACTTTTGAACATGTATTAAAAGAACTGTGTAAAATATGGGATGAGCGTAAACTTTATTTCTAAATTTACTTTTCGATTTTTAGAAATCTATGACATTTTTGTTATTCTAATGAGCTTATTTAAATTTTAAGTACGTACCACGCGTATTTTTAGACACAACGTTATCCTCTCACAGTATCAAGTACGATTTAGCTGTTACACAACATAACGTGTGACACCGATCTGATATGTACTGCTCACAGACAGGGAGGTAGTTTATTGAACGTTTCATTAGGTTTTGTGAGCAGCCTGAGATGATAAATGGATATGTTTGGGTTGGCGCCACTTCTTCTAGGTCCTGACATGGAACCTCTACCTCCCAGTCTTGATCTTCTCTCTCACCGACGGCAATTTATAATTCCTTAACTCCTAATCTCAAGAAAATATTGAGTATAAAACTGTGTGTATTTTAAGATGTTCTGATCAGAATCTACCCCTTGGGGTATAAATGTTTCAAAGAGTATTGTTTTTTTTTCTTTATTGACTGGTGTTATTCAATGTAATTAATCATTTGACCTCCAGAGGACGACATAGCTTTATTTGGTATATTGCGACTACGGTACATTCAAACCGTCACCTTTGATCGAGGGCCTTATAACAATACCTGAGTAGGTAAAATACAGAATGTTATACCTCTGACCTCAACCCCAGGAGGATATCAGTAGAACAGCATTTATTGCACTGTGAAAGCGTCGTCTGAGGCCTATAAAGTAAAAGTGCTGTTTTCATTAAGTTGGAGAATCGGTTTAACCTTTTAAAGTTTGCAAACGTTTCGGAACAAGTGTTTATTTTATGTACTATTTATTGTTTATTTTCCAGATTTTTTCTAAAGTTAAATATGTGGTTTTGTATTAGTCAACATCGTTCGTGTTTTTTATTGCTCTTTAAATCGTGGTTACAAGGGAGTTTAGGTAATTTTCATACTTTAATGCTTTCAATTCTTTAATCGTAAGTAGTTATGGAAACCACAATTAATATTCAATTATTTCTATTACTTCTGTTTTCGAGGAAATGTATGATTTGCCAAAAAACTAACCTCTCGAAACATCAACATGACAGCGATTGCAACAGGATTTCTACGAAATTTGGATTACCAAAGAGAGATCTCCACCTTATATGCAATAAACAAGTCACTAAAATTCAGACTCCATTTTTTCAGTTTAATTATGCGTGAAACACAAGCATTATGCTTTAAAGTAAGTAATCCTTCATTCAACTTCACGGAAAATTTTGAAGCAAACAATAACTTCAGCTTCCGCTCTTACTAATTTTGTAATTAAAACCCACCTTAAAATGGCAAACGGCAGGCGGAAAAGCTTGCTCAAAAGCGGGAAACATTTGAATGTGTTTGAGAAGTTACAGGACGAATAGCAGGAAACCGTAAACGTTGGTAAATCCTCGGTAAGTTTATCTTTCTTTAACACGGCTCACCTTGCAAAGATTCATAGACAACTAAGACGTGAACAAGTCGTACTTAAAAATGCGGCGATTAAAGATCGTTGAGATAACTGTAAATGTTATTATTCAAGCACAATTACGAATAATAGTTTGAAGATACTGAAGAACCATTACTTTTCAGTCTTTATCAAGATTACTAACTATACGTGACAATAAGTCCAAGATCATATTAAGGCTAAAAATTGTAGTCAGTGAACAGACAGATAAAGTTTAATACAAACAAGCAGAACAGCTGAACCCTTCGTTTTTGTGATAGGTATCCAGATTACTGGTTATTATTTTCAAGCAAAACACTAGCGAAAACATAGCCTCAAAGAAAAATCACTCAGCCCGTTTATACCCTTTCTCAGACGTAATATGGTTTTACATAGGTGTTACAGTTAGAACAAAGTCTAAGACATGAGCATCATCTATAAATAATTTTAAATTTCAACTAATAATTGTTTTAATTTGTAACGTAATCATCAATAACAGTTATTGTAGGATTTTTTAAAATTATTAGGCAGCAATCTCTCAGCCACAATTCCTTTGAGTTTAATTTAAATATTTTTGTTAAGAGGAATGTAGAATAACATTTATTAGGACACTTTTTAAAACGTAAACTGCTCGATATCAGAATTACACACGTATTTTGTAGCTTTCTGTTAAATTTAATTTTGATGTATTTTAAAACTAATACAAATACTTGATACTTAGTTACATTATTGAACCATTAAATTAGTTTCATTCTGTTTACAAAAAATTCTCTTGTAGTTTATAAATAGATATTTTCAGGATGGGAAACTTCAGCTGCTATATTATATATAAGAAATCAAAATTTAGTACATCACGCTCGTTTGTATCTTTTAGAATTGAAAGAACCAAATATATTATTGTTTCTTAAGTATAAATAAATTTTGATTAGCTTTATATTATATTAAAATCATGATTGATTTCACTAAGAACAGCTACAGGCTTCGACCTTAAGATTCCTCTACATAAATAGGCTTCAAATAGTTAATGTATAACTTAAATCGTTGGAGCTATTAAATTATATGCATTAAAAATATTGTTTGGTATTTAGTTGGTATTTATAAAATTTGTTTAACTCTCTGAATTCAGGACTCCAAACAAAACCTTTCCGGTGTGATGCAGAAAGTAAGATTATTTTCCAGTCGCCATTAGGTAAGTCTGCAGAGGAATATATGACTATGATATTCCTATTATTCGGCAGTAAACTGCATGCGAAGCCGCGGTTAAATGCTAGCATATATAAAGTAGAGGAGATAATTCGAACATTTTTAAATCACTGCGTAGTTAAATGTCTATTAACTTATTTGCCATTTCTGTCGTATTAAGTAAAGGGCAAACGAAACATTAGCTTACGGTACCTAACGCCTATGTACAATAGTGAACCCAACAATCCAACAATTAACGAAAGAACTGTTTCATTAAAAAAGGGCTCATATAAATAAATAAAATCAAGAAGACCTTACAAACTTTTCCCTTTTGTTTTCACGAAATAAAAAGTTCGGATAGGTTTTTAAGAATTATGAAACAGATAAACGTTGATAATTGTTTTCTAAATTAACACCGGCAATAATGAAACAGTAATCAGTAGTTTTGCATGTTATGTCTGTATTATAGCGAGACTAAAACCCTTGAGTATCATTTTAAGTTAAATCATAGTCATGTAAACATATAACTCACTATATAACTGAAAGTTATAACTGTTTTTAAAACTAGTTCGCTGTCAAGGGTATAACTATTATTTTACGTGTCTGACGGTTTTCAGTATGCAAATTTACTAAAATATAACTCGAGGAAAAATATTGTTTTATATTCTTTGAGTCTCTAATCAAAAATAATGCTCCGACAACAAATTTATTTCTTACTGGTAATTTTCCAATCAGTTACACGGATAACTGGACTATGACTCATATACTAGATTAACAGTATGGGTCGTATAGTTATCTAATTATTTCATACCAACATCTCAAACCTTTTACGCTGAGAAATAGAAAGAGTTCACTTCCTTGTGAATACGTTATTAATCTTGTATATTAATTAAAAGTAAATAACACTTAATGTGACCATAAATCAGAAAAGAAGTACTTTCAGAGCATTATAACCCACTGTTTAGCATTTAGAAGGTTTTATCATGTATTATATTTTAGCACAACTACGACATACTATGTATATAGTATTGCATAGTGACTTATGTGTACTTTAAGAGGTAATTTGATGCCACAAAAGATGTGTGTTTCTGTTTAAACTTCATAACTTTCATATCATTTAAGTGGATCTATTTTTATGAATCGTTTAATTATTATTTATAAAACGAAATTCGCTAATTTAATACTCAGGGGCATTATTTTAGAAGTCTTCCTTACTGTTCTTTGGGACATAATCTGTTATTTATTTCGTTTGTTCCTTCAGGTTATAAGGAATTAATATAACAAGGAAACAAATTAAGAACTGAAACACAAACACATTCACGATGCGCACACACTGTGTGATCCATGCACGGATTACTCTCAAGATCATTTAATGCAATCTTTGTGATGTATTATGAATTTTGTTGAAATAAAAGTCATTCCTTTATTCTTAATTTTAAAACAGTTTGCGATATAACACACGGGAGTCGATGTTAACGTTCAACGTATAATTTATCGTTGTAAAAGATTTAATATTTGTAGGAGTAGTACAATGAAGTCTTATTCCACACAATTTGACTGTTCGTTTCTAAGACATTATATTTGTAGATTCCAGAGTTTAATACAGTTATGCAGTAAGTATTGTTCATAATAACTGAATTTCTAACTGTGTGCCACATTGTTTCTCTGTATCAGGTCAAGAAAGTCGAGGCCGTCGGTACAGGCCTGAGAAGAAATACCTGTTTAAAGTACCTCAGTATCCTGATGCCATTATTTATTGATGCGGTGAAAACTTAACCGCACTAAAGCGCATTTAAACTAAAATATCACGAGATCCCATGTATAGACATGCATCTTCGTGGAACTAATTCTTGTCCTATGTATAGATGAAGTTTCATGCACATATTAGAGTCTACAAATGAAATAGTTTTGATAAATTTAGCAAAGAATCGATACACAGGCAAATAGACGGATAGAAAGAAGAGCAATTTTACCATACTGAATTAAACTGATGTCTCACCAAACAATCCACCAGATTATCGTGTTAAAATACCAAATATGAAAAAAGTTCGCTAATGCTCATCCAAATCCCAAGGAGCTACATCCACCATCACCATACAAAATATAGTCTATAAAGATATAATATCATAGATCTGTTCATAATCGAGATAACGTGTGGACAAATAGGCAGACAAATGAAACTTTTCCAGTCCTTTGAGTGATAGGCTCCATTAACACTCAGCCTATTTGTAATAACGTGTGTGAAGTATATCTGGTATCTTCAATACTTTATTATACTACAAAAATTTACAATATTAATGGTAAGAAATTTAAAAAAAGTAAGATTCATATTTTTCAACCATGAAATAACGTGAAATTGCAACATTTCATGAAATTGCATTTTAATATTTGAGATTGCAGCATAATTTATTAAAATTATGAAATTATACTCTAATTTAATAGATCCAATTCACAATTATCGAAGAAAATTATGAGATTTTTTTTGAAATTTCTTCCATCAAATAATAGAAAAAATCTAATTTAATAGTTTAAGTCAAATACATAATTTAACTTCAATGAGTTAATTCAATCTTTGTTGCCATTTATGTTGTTATAAAGGTTTGCATTATTACAATGGAAAGAAAATGTACTTTGATATTATACCGACCACATCCCTATTCGGAGGAAAATGTTTTATATAGATAAACAGTATTTCTGTAATTTTAATTTTAATTTATTAACTTCAAGAAATGAGTTTCTATTATGTGATCTGAGCTGGTACTACCTCCAAATATGTTTTACTTTTTCCAACTAGAAGTTTGGGGTGCCAGGTATGGTCATTATAATACCAAAGTACCCAAGAGGGTTAATTTATACAAATTTAAAAAATGTGTGAAACCGTGAAAATTCGCTGTCCATACTTTTGTTAAAAAGTGGATTTTGTGTAGATTAAGTGTTAAAAAATAAATCGTTCAGTCCTTAATAAAAGCATTGAGAAGTAATTTATTCAAAATATTAAGCATGTAGTGTAACCAATAAACTACTGAAGAGAGGCATGAGATAAACTTAATAAATAACAATACACAAATGTATTTTCCTTGTATGTACGTACGTCTATGTTACATTTGGCCAGGACAGTAAAGCCAGGCAGGACAAAAGGTTTCTGAACGCCATTACCAGGATGAGCAAGCTTTACAGGACACTCTCCGCTGATGTGACTCCATTACTTCCATCGTGTCTCTCCTGCACCTGAGTAAAATATACACCGTTACTGTATACACACAGTGACCATTAAAAATAAGTGACTTCAATTAACACATTCCAGAAGTTCAGAATATTGTACTTTCAATTTCCTAATGTTTCCAAGATATTAGTTATATTGTAAACATGGGTAGAAGCTCTCCGCTCTTAGGACAGCACTCGAACTTGCGATCTTCAAAAGTAAAGAAGAGTTTATACATACGCTGATGCCATTTTACGTCAAAGAAAATAATCAAAAGATGTTCAATGAGGTAACTTATCATGATGGTACCGTGATGTTTATGACATTTTGTGTATACTACTTCTATGATCATATTGATACTTAATAAAAATAATGTCAAATATGTGGCTAATATTGAAGTGTTTCTAAGACTGTACAGAGGTATAAACAATTATATGTTGCATTATTGCATTTGCCATTATTTTCGGAAAGCTTATTAAACAGATTATCATTCGCAAGACAAAAATGTTATACAGTTGATACAAATTATAAAATAATTTTGGAACAAATGTGACGTATCTACAGGGTGATTCAAAACTAAACGGCAATCTTCTCGGGAGCTTATTCTATAGCTAAAAACAAGTAAAAAAGTTCATTATAACCATATGCCCGGAAACGCTTCGTTAGCGAGTTACGCCTAGCGAAAGATTTCGCCCGGATTTCAGAACCCTTGGTGAAGTCAGGCCGTATATAAAAATGGTAAAGATAGTTACAAAAGATACAAATACGATTGTTTTTATGTTTTTATATCTGACAAAATTTATTAAAATTCGTCCCCAGAGCTGTAAATGCAATACTTTCAGAGATATCTTACGTAAAACACAAGAATTGGTGCAAAGAAATAACACATTTTTGTGTTTAACGTAAGATTATTCCATAAATGTTAAAATAAAGGTCATTATTTTCTTAAACAGATTTTGTAGAAATTAAATTCTGAAAAGATTCATGTGAATTACATAGGAAAAAAATTAATAATAGGTATTGAAATTTAGCTTTATTTAAAAATAAAACAGACGCACAAAAATGCATATTCTTATCTGCATAAAATATTAACTAATGTTTAGTTTGTGAGTAACAGCTGATCATTTATTCTAGACTGAACATTAACATAAAATGTATTTACCTTTATAAAACTGTAATAATCACCTATAATAGTTGCTCAAAGTGTCCTCCTTTGTTAGCAATGCACGTTTTCGCACGACGAATCCACTCTTTTCTAGCGCGTTTCATAACGTTTGGAGCATTCTTGATAGTTTCTGCCGCCTCTGTAATGCGAATTACGTAACTCCTCAATGGTGTTAATCCGTTTTGAATAAACAATTGACTTCATCCAACCCCATAAGAAAAAGTCTGCTGGCGTGAGGTCAGGAGAACGTGGTGGCCATTTTACTGGTCTATTTCGACCAATCCATTGTCTATCGTATGTATCATTTAAATAGTTTTTCACATCATTAGAAAAATGTGGAGGTGCTCCGTCGTGCATAAACCATGCATTTAATTCTGTTTTGAACAGGAAATCTTCCAAGAGGGTAGGCAGGTTTGTTCTTAAAAAAATTTAAGTACGCTACTCCATTAAGTCGATTAGAGAGGAAAAATGGACCAATAAAATTATCACCCAGAACACCAAGCCATACATTGACTGAAAATGTATGTTGAAATGCCTCGTCGCAGTTTCATGTAAGTTGTCGTACGCCCCAAGTATGGGTATTACGAAAAATTTACCAATTCCATTTCTAGTAAAACAGGATTCATCAGTAACGAGAATACGCCGAAGAAAATACTGATGTCGTAAACAATTTCTTCTTAACCAGCGGCAGAACATCTTCCGTTTATTAAGATCTTGCGGTGATAAGTCTTGAACACGTGTTATATGGAATGGGTACAACTGTGCTTCATGAAGTGTCCGCCATACGCTTGACTGGCAAATATTTAACTGACGTGATAATCGTCTGGTGCTTGTGGTTGGTGATAATTCTACAGCATTTATTATTGCTTGTTCATTATTATAGTTCCTTTGCGCTACGTTGACGACCAGTATCTATTTCGCTTCGGTTTAAAGCTACCAGTTTCTCTAAGTCGTCTCTCCACAGCTTCAAATGTTTTGCGATCAGGTTGTTCTTCGATGTGAAAAAGTATCACGATATTCCTGAACTGCAGCTAAAACCATTCTTGTTAACTTTGCCGTAAATCAGTATCATGTCCGCATACTCTTCAAACGAATACATACCATTTACATTATCTGCCATTATTTACTAAGATAATTACAAACACTTTTATAAAAATATTTAATAAAATATTTTAAAAATAAATATTTACATAAAATATTTTATACAATTGTAATAAAAATATTTCCAAATAATCACAGGATCTCACAAAATACAATCTTCACACGTCACAATACAAAAACCTCCATAAAAGTTATTCAAATATTACTTCATGAACTTAATTGTTGATCAGCTGAATATTGCCAACCTTTGCAAAGAAAATATGACGATAAAAAGTGTTGAATAAATGATCAAGTGTTACTCACAACCTAAACATTAGTTAATATTTTATGCAGATAAGAATATGCCATTTTTGTGCGTCTGTTTTATTTTTAAAATAAAGCTAAATTTCAATACCTATTATTAATTTTTTTCCTAAGTAATTCACATGAATCTTTTCAGAATTAAATGTTCTACAAATCTGTTTTAAGAAAAAAATGACCTTTATTTAACATTTATGGAAGTAATCTTACGTTAAACACAAAAATGTGTTATTTCTTTGCACCAATTCTGTGTTGTTTTACGTAAGATATCTCTGAAAGTATTGCATTTACAGCTCTGGGACGAGAATTTTAATAAATTTGTCAGATATAAAAACATAAAAATAAAACAATCGTATTTGTATCTTTGTAACTACCTTTACCATTTTTATACGGCCTGACTTCACCAAGGGTTCTGAAATCCGGGCGAAATCTTTCGCTAGGCGTAACTTGCTAACGAAGCGTTTCCGGGCATATGGTTATATGAACTTTTTTACTTGTTTTTAGCTATAGAATAAGCTCTCGAGAGATTGCCGTTTAGTTTTGAATCACCCTGTATAATTCAATTTGTTTTATTAAATATTAACGCAATCTTAAAAAACATCATCTGAATATTCAACATAATTTTTTCTATATATATATATACGTAGCCGCTATGCGCTGATAATAAAGCGCTTCCCATAACTGGAGCATTATGTCTAATATAAAAAGCTGTGGTGGGCTGAGTCTAACGTAAACAAGAACGATCTCTAATGATGAATTAACAGAGGAGGCGTCGTTGGTTGCCCATCACAAATAGTCTCCCTACCCCAGTTCTACTAATTAAATTGGGTGAACTAATTATGTTACTACTGTGTCTGAAAATCGAGACACTTCTATTTATTTATTTAACATAGTACTAGATTACTTTAAATGTTTATTATAACAATTTTTTGGATCAGTAAACTTTTTTTATAAAATTCCATGTGTCATACATTTATGTTTTATATTTTAAATAAACATTTTAGAAATAAAAACTAAACAATTATTCTAAGTAAAATCAGGAACAATCAGGAGTACGAATTATGTCATTTCTTCAAGTATAAAGTTGTGAGATAAATTCCATTAAATAGTGACATAAATTTCCTGTGAATTTATTAAATAGTAGTACGCTTTATAGTATCCATTAAACATCACATTGATGCATCATTTTCGTAAGAGTTTTTGTGGAATTCAATAACAGATCTATTGGGTATGCCAGTTAGTTTCTTAAACTTATACTCCAATGTTCTAAGTCGGATTTATTTTGGCTCATTCGTCTTAAGGCTCTCAAGGTCGTCATGGGTAAAATGAGAGATGTAAAAGGTCGTATAAAAAGAGTGGTTGGGTATTTGTTTCGCCGGGATAAGACCAACATTAAACTATTATTCAGCAAAACAGTACAGTAATACCTGTAAAAAGCTAAAATTGTTTAAAGTTAATAGAATTATTAAATTTATTTTTCACTTGGCACGTCAATTTTTAATTTTAATCCCAACAAAATATACTTTTCACAAGCAACCCGATGTGGTTTATTTACGAAATTTGTTTCCGTGAATGGAATAACTATTTCAATATGAAAAATTCAAAACAAATGATCAAAATTTACAATATGAAACTACATTAATTATAAAAGAATAGCTTAGGTTTATTTGAAAGGATGTAATCTATTTTACTAGTTTGGTGATTTTTAGTTATCCTACTATAATATCAATCTATAATACCTTAACAGAATGGGAAAGATCCCGAGTCCGGAATGCCAGTACGGGGATTCGGATGCGGACGATGCCTTGCACACCTTCTTCAAATGTAGAAGGTGGGAAACGGAGAGAAGGGAGCTGGAGGCAGCTATCGGGCATGTTTCGCCGGAGACTCTTATAGAAGAGATGTTGTCCAGTCCCGAATCGTGGAACGCTGTGGCTGCGTTCTGCAAGAGGGTGCTAAAACAAAAAAGAAGAGAGCAGCTATAAAGCACCACAATAGCTCATGGTGGTGGATTTTAGAATGAAGTAATGCCCATTGGGCGAACGATGACACCCTCTTGAAGTAGTTGCAGAGATGCGTTCCCGAGAGGGTTTCCAATGCCTGGACCGGTAGGTTTTTAGTGGGTGAGAGTCCCACACACCAGGGCGAACACCTGTCCCTGACGGTGCATAATGCATTTTCCTATCGTAAAAAAAAAAAAATCAATCAGAACTGCGTAATTTGTTACACTTTATATTATTCATTAAAACGATAAAAATGCTATCTACCTAATGCTGTGTATCTACTTCCGGGTAATACTGTAGCAGCCTGGAGGGTTATAATATCTTTGGCTCAATAATAGTGTATGTATAAAGTGGAAGTAATATCTATAAGGAGGGACAGAATGGGTTTAACTAAAAATATTTCCCCTGCACAGCCTCAATGGATGCAATGTTCTATTTGCCTCAAATTGTCTCTTCCACTGGGTTAAATTCGAGGTAGCTCTATAACATGTATCATTATTTTGCTCATTTGTCTGCTGTATACTCTGTACCCTAGCTAATGCCATTGTAACTGACAACATAGTCAGTCTGGCCTCGGACCAAGGAGGTTTCAAGTTATCACGGTTGTTTAAACTACTGCTTTAATAATTGATAACCACGCAAAAGTAATATAAGGATTAAATATACAGCCTAGCCCGAGACCCTTAATGTTGACTAAACAGTACTAATTTAACAAAGTCTTTAGTGGCTGAAAAAAGAACTTATGTAGAAAGTTATGAACATACTCATGAAAACAGACAACAGTAAAATTTAGTTATATTACTTAAGGATGGTGTAAAGAAAGCGCTACAAAATGGAAAATTCCAGTTACAGTTAATCCTCCAGAATAGAGTTTGTATGATAAAATATTAAATACATTGTAGGATCTAAAAACCCAGTATGTAACAAATGTGTTGTAGTAGATGTTTTGATGAGTTCGTTTTTAGAATACAGAAATTATTCTGTAAAAGGAACGCAAAAACCTTTATCAATTATCAATTATAGTTCAAGCTTCAGTTTTTTAGTAAGTATTAAAAATCAAGGATCGAAATACTTAAAAAAAGTGTATAACTATAAACTACTTACTAAATACTACTACTACTACTACTAACTTATTTTGGTTATGGCCATTATAATTTACCTCGTTCTTAGTATGCTTTGTTTCATAGTTGATTTGATGTTTTAGCAAGTTTCAAAATGTTGTTTAGTATAGTTCTTGTCGACTGCTTCAAAGGGAGTCTTTGGAGTTAAATTCCGACCTTCTTATGTTTTAGGGCATATTATTAGATAGATTAGTACTTACCTAATCGCTGAAATCTAAAGTTGAAAAATATGATTTTTCTTTAGACATTTTACTCACTATAAATATAACCTAAAAAGCCCCTGGGCATTGCTGGAAGGCTCTATGCTCTTCACTCATCTAGACGTCGCGTCGCCCATCCTCAAACTCCGACGACGTACATCTTCTTTATCGTTTATCTACTTGTTATTGACTTGACCCCGTTAACTACACTTCAGCAAACGTATCATTCTCCCCCAGTACTAAAGTTTATGCTGAAATATATTGATGCTTCTACTATCCAGTAGTCATTGGGACATTTGTTTCAGAAACTGTTCTGAGGGGAAGCACCACCTCTTTCACGGTTCAGTTCAGTTCCCTCACTATAAATGTAAACCAACTGAAAATAATAAATAATGTACACACAGAACAGTTGATTACATTTGAAAGGATTATTAGATTAATATTACACAACTTTAGAGACCAACATGGCATTTTCGCTACTTTAAAGAGCAGTGGGGCCTAGTCCTGAGGGATTTTCGAAATAATAATGGGCCTATATTCATCCCAGGGACCATAAGAATGTCCATTTAAAATTTCAGGACAGTCAAACCGAAACAAACAAAGGCACTTTCTCATTTATAATATTATTAGGATGACGCAATAATAAGCACATCCAAAAAGTAGAAATGTATCACATCAATACTCGGTGTAAATTACTTAAATACGACCATCAGAATATACTATTCAAAATTATCATGATTAGTAACCTTGAAATTAGTTTTGAAACTGTTATGTCCAGGGCATCACTACCACAAGTCATTCTGATAAAGACCTTCTTATTTATTTATTTGGCGTAATTGTGTGGTATAGGTAAATTAGGTAAATTCTACTAAACTTACTAGGATCAACTACATTGGTGAAAAGCTGTTATAAATACACAGAAATTTTAAGAAATTAGCACTACCCTCGTAACACTGCGTAGTGTAACATTATGTTAAAATGTTAATTATATTTAATTGTGTTGTGTAACAAACAAGCATTGTTGTGTTGGGTACTCAAATTCAGGAGAGAGAGACGATGAAAGCAATGGAGTAACATCAGCTGAAAGTGTCTTGTAATGCTTCCTCATCCTGGTAATGGCGTCCAGAGTCCTTTTGTCCTGCCTGGCTTTACTACCTTTCACCAAGCTTAACATCAAAACACATATACAAAGAGAAACTTCATTCACGCAATCTAACCGATAAGGATAACCTTCAAAATATAATTATTTTTTGATAATAGTTTTACGATATTAATGACACATTTGATTTTCCAATTTAACGTCTTTTACATTTATTTTTTACTGTCCGCATAGTATTTTGTATATTCTAATCCTAATTATATTAATAATGCCAACGTAATTGTTTTATGTCGCGTGCACGCACGCGCTCGTGTGTGTGTGTGTGTGTGTGTGTGTGTGTGTGTGTGTGTGTGTGTGTGTGTGTGTGTGTGTGTGTGTGCGTGCGTGCGTGCGTGCGTGCGTGCGAAACAAATCGACCGAAGTGTAGTGAATTGTTTTTTTGTATAATTTCTTTGTATTCATAAATTTCTTATTATGAAAAACATCAAAACCCAAAGAATATCCAATTGCATACATTCTGAATATGTTTTATAAGCGGACCCGAATAGAATTATACAATCATATCTTAAGCATAGTGCAGTATGAATAAACATCGGAGGATACCAGTGATCATTCCTGTTAGTATAATTGCTGCTTTATTATTATTCATGCTAATTATTTACAATAAAATTACATACTTTTTATAATGCGTGTTTATGTTATTACAAGGTAAAGTACTCCTTCGTCTCACATGAATGAACAGCCTTCAATGAATTTGCATGAACAAATTCAAATTTATGGTTCATTTCGTTCTTTATATGTCCTGCGTGTATCATACAAAAGATGTAATTATGCTTGAGGTAATTATATTTCCGACATCAATTTTGAGTTTGCTTAGTTGCCACAATTAAGAAAATATGTTAAAAGATTTTAGTTATGGCCATTTTAAATTACTCCGTTCTTAGTGTTCTTTGCTAGGTTTATTTTGCCTGGTCTCTTGATCAAGAAAATACATATACATACACAGGTCTGACAAGCTGACCTCTATCAAAAGACACCAAAAATTGGTTTTATAACAATATTCTTCAAATTTATAGCAATAGTCAGACAGTAACTTTGTCTTTGATATCTGCATTACTGTACTGACCAATCATTCCATATTTATTATTTGCTAAAATTTTCAGTTAAAAGAATAGTTTTACTAAATATTTTATTTTTTCGCACTCTGTGCTCAACAGAATTTGCAGAAAAGATATATACTGCAACAATGCAGTAGATTACACTTAACGTTTAACAGGCTCTTTCAACTAATAATATTAGTTCATTCCAATGCAACTTTAGAGACCAGGGAGACGTAGCTCGGATTTTCAAAATAACAATAAATCTATATTCATACCAGATACCCATGTATATGTAATTTTTCCGTACAATTGATAACTTGGTTAAATAATTCACGCGTGAAAGCGTAACAACTTTTGTCTGTGCTGATGTGACGTGGATTGTGAATCATGACTTCTTTGCAGCAGGTGGATATTACGAAGGCTATCGTAATAAGAGACCAACCAATGGCGCTATAAACAGCGGCGGTTAAAACTAGCACAGAGATAATGTACTAAAGTCTTTGTAAATATATTTACTTCAGAATTATAAGACAAAGGTTGTCGCAAACCTCCCTAATTAAGTTCTGAGATATCTGTACTATAGTTAATGACGTCAGTTGCATCCCGTTAATTAAGAAAAACTTTAAAATGAAATTTAAAAGTAAAGCTTATCTCGAATTTGTTAATTTAATGGATTGTTTAATATATTAAAAACTACTAAAAAAATTATGGTTGCCTGTAAAGTCGGTTTTACGGGCGAAGATTTTACGTGACAACGTCTTTTTCTCGGTAGAATATTTATTGATATGAATATTATTAAATTGCACAATAGGAACAAGGAATTGAATGAAAATAAGAATTGCACAAATTTTAACTATAGAAATATATTTTGTTTACTAAAACATTGTACATAATTTGAAATTAATTAAAATTTGTTATTGTAAATGGTAAAGTTGAATAAAACATTTACTAAAATTGGAATTTGAAATTCTTGCTAAACACAGTTAAATTCTAACTCCGCGCGTGGTGATTGGTCGGTTTAGTTCGTTTGTTTGGTCGCACTGTTATGACAGGTTAGAGGTTATAGTTTGTTATTTTAAATGTTTGACTAGCAATACGCGCTGTTTCTTCTCAATCGACTGAATTACGATTGATTGCAGAGTGATTTAAACTAATAATTTACTTAACACTATCAACATTTGTCAATAGTATGACATAACCTATAAACTCAGTTTCTCAACTTTTGTGTCAATCTAACAATTAATCAATCAATCATAGTTTACGATAATGAAATATCAGTGTACAATTATTTACCTTTATTGTTGTAGTTGTTGTAAATGACGAATCTAAGCACTCCACATTTTCACGAATAAACATAGTTATCTGCTTTATCCCGTGCGGCGGACCCACAGTTATCTGCTTTATCCCGTGCGGCGGACCCACTGGACGGGCATCGTAACGTTACCGGGCGTTACACTTTTTCATGAGTGACTCCGAGCCGCAACCTAATTTAAGACGTTGTCACGTCAAAAATAAATCAAAAAAATGTTTTATTAAACTTACTAAATTGTTTTATAATTACAAGTTGTTCTTAAGTGGTAACTTCATAAAAAATGATACTGTACCCATGGCCTCTAATATGATTTAAACAGCTTTTTGCGCAATATTGAAAATCACACACACTCGCAAAGGACTCGCACGTCTGTGTGAAAACAACTTTTTCACACCTGTTTCCAATAGGAAATCTCATTGAAATCGTAATTAGAGTTTTAAACTATAACAATACTTTGGCATAAAATTAATGAGAAAAGGTTAAACAATTATATATGATGGCAAATTTACCATTTCTTTCAGTCCTGTATCAAATACATAGAAAATATAAATTATTATTATTTTCAAAATAATCGAATTTGAATATCGTGAGAAGTAAAGGTGCATTGAATGCTGATGAAAGGGATGCGAACATTTAGATCAAAGCTGTCATTCCGGGCGTGAATTGCTCTCTAGCAAACCGCCACCTAAAACAATTTCGTTAATTAGTTTGATAAAATACGTAAGCATTCCACTACATACGAACGTAGTTTTTTATGTTGGAGTTTTCAATCTCCTAGTAATTTATATTTAGATTGATTCTGAACCACCACACACACACACACTCTCACACACACACACACACACACACACACACACACACACACACACACACACACACACAAATTAGTGAAATTATGTTTTGTTATGAGAGGCAATATAAACTATCAGTATTTTATGCAATTTAGTAATGATGTATCTTTGAAAATCTGACTTATGATGATGTTTCAAAGGTGATGTTGCAAAATAGGTTTGAAAAGTTAGACTTCTGAATTACGTCTGCCTAAAGACTGGTTGCCACGGGATATTTCTTGATTGCATTAAGACTTTTATTACAGAAGTTCATTATTTAAGGTCCTTTTTTGAAAAATACTCTCGTTTAGACATCAAGAGTGAAGTACATCGCCGGGCCAAATGCAACATTTTCTATCAGCCTTCATTGTCACTCTAGGACAGTGGAGATCATTTCCTAGAATGTGAGTCCCTCACTCTTATCACTTAGGTTACTGAGGCTTTATTAAGAACATTGTGAAACATGCAGCTTGAATATGGTTTCCAGTGATAGTACGTTAGCATTACCTCGATAGATACACGGGGTATTGAATCGACGAAGGTGGAAGATAAATTGTATTAGGTTTGCGGAATTTATGTATTCATTTAGTTTCACCCATAAGGATGTAATTACGAAATTGAAGATAGTAGTAAAACATGTATGGAGCTAGTGACAACATAAGATACAATTTAGCGATAACTGCAACAGGAACATCCCTGAATTTGAAAGGGCTCCTACGCAGCTTTCTCAAAACAAACTGTATAGCATGACTATCACAAAAATAAGAGTATGAGGCTCTTGTCTAACAAGAGTTTTTATATACCCACACACAGCTCAAATCTTGCTTAGCAATATTGCATACCATTCCTAATTAGAGCCTATACTAAGGGCGATGTAAATTGTAAAAATATCGTCAGTCTTGTGGTTGTGTTGGTATTATGCCAGCAGATACGGTAACTTTATGTCTCAGTGTTATGAGAGAATTTAGGAAAATCCCATATAAACCGCTCACCGAAAATATGTTATATTGAAAGTATACCGATCTACCTGACTTCAGGATTCTTACCCTGCGGTACTTAAACTGCCAATACCGATTACATAAGTTTCAGAAAATTTATAACTAGATACCTTGTATTTGAAATTATTCAAAATAGGCAGAGATAACTATCTTTCCAAATGACTTGCAGGTTGCACTTTTTTTTAATTGTGCGTTCGCATGTGAAGCGCCGTGCAACATCTGGTCGTTAAATATAACCTAATAAATATCGTTAAATTAATTTTTGTTATAGCACTACATAAGATATAATAAAATTCAAATTAAAAAAATATTATTTCCAACATTATTATGCAATAGCAGTGCAGGAAAAGATAGAGCATTAACAATAGAGATATTGCATTGGTATCGATGAAGAAGTCTCCATAGCGCCTGGTACAGCGCATTATATAACCATTGACACAGTTATATCCGCTGTATTTGCCACCAGGAATGAACTTTTATCGACACTGATGACGACCATTATATTAAACTATCGAACTATTAACCCAAATGCACGGGACATCAGTATTATATTACAATTATTACTGCACACTTAATGTAATTTGTTCTGGCAAATTGATAGATTCATGCAATATTGGTTCTATATCGCTAATAGACGTATGAGGTTTACTAATAAATTAAAATTAATTTATTTTAAACAACCCCAAATTGTATACCCGTATATGTATATATTTCAGGCTTCGGAAACCCGTGCAGGTAAAAGCCAGCGTTCAAGAGTTCCTCGCCTCAGAACGTTAAAGCTTAAAGATATAAATGTCCAACTTTTAGATGATATGAATGCCCCTGACCTCTAATAACTCCTAAACTCTAATACCTCCTGAATTTTTATAACTCCTTATTTAAAGAACTAGCCTCTGGCAGCTTCTATGAATTCACTCCCAGCTCCTAATAAGATAATATTTGAAGTATTAGAAGTTCTCCTACAACGAGACTTCTTAAATTTAGATGCACTTGGTCTCTTGGAGTTTTTGGTTCAGGAATCAGCTCCACATAATAGGTTATAGTCTATGTGATGAGAATCCGTGTTTTTCAGATGCCTGAAATATGACATATTCTACCATAAAGATGCTCCCAAACTCCGGGCGCCCTTGCCTATGGGAACTTCTGATGTATGAGAGTTTGTGTGAGAGCCCTTGTATATTTCCAACTTGTAGAAACTTTGAGTAATAGGAACTTCTAAAATGAGTGAATTTCCTGCATCTGATTCTTTATATTCATAAAAATATAACTGAAATTCTGTTTAGTAAACTTCATTCCTTGTTAAGTGACGTATGAGTATAAGAATAACTTGTTTGTATGTTGCAGTGTTGTTCTATTGTTTATTATGTTTCATTAACTCCATTAGTTTCGTCATTAATAATTTTTAATGTGCTCTACTATGGAACAAATAAGAGTAGTGCTATTTTAAACGCTGAGTTAGTTGCATATAAGTGCAAATATAACAATAAAACCTCACGAAATCACAATAAAACCCGTTTATGATTAATCACTTTTAACTAAGAATACAACTGTACAACTACAGGACTGACACACCGAATGTATCTTCGTCAGCCACACAGCACAGCACAAACGTTTGAATCTCCTCAAGAAAGGATTGTAACAGGGTTTCGACACTGTCTGGGCACTTGAGAATATATTAGAATTTAAACAGTAGTCCCATGGTAGAGTGTAGTTAGGGGAGCGGAACATATAAACCTACAATAAGCTCCTGCATTTAAATAAATAACGACTAAATACACACACCTCGGAGAGAGGCAGATTTAGATAATCATTTTAAGAGGGAGAATGTCCTTGATCCAGGGGCGCCACTCCACAGGAGGCACGAGGCAAACTCTTGAGACACGCTTAACAAAGAAACGGTAATCTGATACCACGGCAACTTAATACAGTCTACAAGGCATGGCCAAATGCGTTGATCCCTGGCCAATCAGATACAAGAGGTGATGAGCTGATCATCCAGCTATTATTTGTGTGCATTTTCACGATTTGCTAATTTTCTTATCAAAAGAAAGACGGCGACGAAGAAGCTTAAAAAGAACCTTTACATCACTTTGACATCAGAGACACATACATTTTGTTCGAATTTCTTTGGAGTCAAATCTGAGATAGCGTCAGGTACCAGACGCTGCAATAAAGGAAGGTGAACTTGAGCTAAACTTAACATTCAAACTGAATCAACCCTTCATACCATAGCTGCGTTATGTATAATAAATGTTAGTTTGAATATAATTAGCCTATCCACAGTTTCCTTATAGTTAATAATGTATGTTGGCAAATTTAATTATGAATATGTAAAATATTGTTTTTAAAAAATCGTGATTACTGTTATTAGGACTATAATAAACTATATTTAGCATCTATTTCAATTATTTTTAAATTTATAAATAAAGAGTACCTACACATAAGTTAAACTTTAAATTAGATTTGGAATCGAACATCCTGCTAAGCGTATTTTGAAGGCTTACATTTTCTCTCATTAAGATAGAGACGATTTGGCCGTGGTGGGCTTAATTTTTAGGATTTTATCAATGCAAAAGTAAGAAAGCACCCACCCTTAACCGCTTTTACTGGTAGATTTGGAACAGATTTAGTATACTTACCTTCGAAAGTGGCATTACCAAGATCATGCCAACTATCTGCATCGTGGCTGTATGGAATTATTTCGCAAGAGGAACTTTTGTTTCCCATGCACAACCGTTACCCAACCTGAATATCCTATCACTTCGAAAGCAGAATATGTATAACTTTAATTGCAGTAAAGGTTTTATCTGCTTCTTGTTTTAAGAAAAATAATAAAAAATGAATACACATTTCAAGGCATTGATAGTCAATTAATTAAGTGTCTCTTACGTTATGAAAGGTACCTTAGCTTAGGCAGGGTTCGTTACGACGCACCGAAGAATTCTATTTCTCTTTTGCTCAATCCTGGACTTCATAGCCATTGTGGAATTTCAGCATCCTAAAATGAGTAAGATAATTCTGTAGGACCTAAATTTGTGTAAAGTATGAACAACAGCATGTACGGTTTGCTAATTTATTACTATCATAAATAATACATGCATACAATTATTAAATACTCCTTTTCTCACTGTAAAAGGTCTAAAAGTGCATATTAATTTTTTTCTTCGAGGATAATAAATCTTGGTCTTAGCCAATTTGTAATTCATGACAGATTCCATGTTTCGGTATACACCGTCAGTTCTGATTTTTGACCTTTCGATACTCTCTATCCGTATCTACTATTACAAAAAGTCTTTGCTCCAAATGTTGTGTCTTTGACACTGTTAATGAAGATAATGTTATAGTTTTCTGTATATGTTACTTATTTCGTTGCTACGTTTTCACTGCATGTTTAAAGTGAACAGTCCAAATAGTCTTAGTACGAATAGTCTTAAATAAATATTGCTAAACACAATCAGAAAGATAAATATACATAATTACTATACCTTCGTTTTCCTTTGTAATTTATTTTTAAACCAAAACCAAATGTCTTGTAAACTTTAATGCATTTTGGTTTTTGCCTCTCGTGAAGATTGTCATGTATTATGCAACTTCATGTTTGGGTAACTTTTATCACCAATTGGTAACATTTTACCTTAAAACAAAATACTGATTTATTTGTACACTACCTGTGTTTGTGTATTTGCAGATAATTTCCTACTAAACACAACCTTTGAAATTTACATTGCCGTGATCACTCACGCTTCTACTGTACAGCGCTTTGACCGTGATTTCAATCAGTGTTTGTTTGATCACTGCGTTTGGAGATTCGTTTGTGTCGTTCCGGTCTCTACTCCAATAATAATTCCAATCTTCTCTATGTGGCTTTACTCAGACCATAACACTGTTTGAATACCTTTGATTTAGGAAGCTGTACCTAATTTGCAATAAGAAAATATCTAAAAATTAATGTCTGTTGATTTTTTAATGACGTAGTTGTTTTAAATTTAAGGAACTCAAATTCTATAAAACTCAGTTAAATTTACACGATATATTGAATTAGAACTGTAGTAGTGAGTAAAATTTTAGATCAGGCAATTATTATGAATTAAACTTTTCATTGTAAAAGAGTGTTTTAAGTATTTGAAAACTTGTTATGATCAATAGGAAAACGCCTTAATATTTATGATATACGTAAACATTTTAAATGGCACACTAAAGAAATTAAATACTCTCCGACATTAATTAATGCGATCTCTTATCTTAAAATGTAATGTGTATATATATATATATATATATATATATATATATATATATATATATATATATTTCAATAAACATTGAATCGCAAAAAGTACTTGCTCCGCCGGGACTCGAACCCGGGTTCGAGTCCCGGCGGAGCAAGTACTTTTTGCGATTCAATGTTTATTGAAATAAATTAAATTCGGCTATTGCCATTTATACAAATTTAATGAATGTATATATATATATATATATATATATATATATATATATATATATATATTACAGTACACACCTAAACGAGTAGAGGGGGATTATTATTGCTTAATCATTACTTTAGTGGTACCAACAGTGATTGGTTGCAATATATTTTAATGTCATAGATTCAGTTGTTTAGATACTTTTTAAAAATACAATCAGTAAACAGACATTCACTATCCTTTCGAGGAAACTGCAAATTTTTTCACACGATTGAGATAAACTTTATAGTTACTAAATAAACGTACTGTTAAAGAAAGCACTAGCAAATTGTTTAGTAAACAAATTTTTTTATATAGATATCAAATTTTTGTGATTGCCAATTTTTAATCTAGAATCCTTATTTATCCATATGAATACTTAAATAGTTTCAACTGAAAAATAGTTATGTTTGAATTCAAGTGTACGAATATACAAAAAGAAAGGACACGAGTTCAAGGAGACGCCACTTGAAACATCGTAAAGTCGGATCGAGGGTTAAATTATTAATCCAAGTCAAAGCACTGCAGAGTGGATTATTATCTCTAAGTCAGCTGACATCACACATCTCCTAGGATTGCAACACCACACCAATATGGACACTTACATCTTACCAGGAACTTAGCTGTAAAAGATAAAATAATAAATTAACAATAGTAAATTAATTTAGTGCCTTTTCCTTTACATATTTGGTGATAAATTACGACTATATTTTTCCATGAATAATTATTAAAACCATAATAAAAATAATAAGAGAAACAATATATACCACAATCTGTCTCCTGTCACATAAAAGATTATGTATTTTGGCTTTATATTATCAGTAATGAATGTCATATAGCAAAAGTAACTAATAATAATAACAATATTTAGCACAAAGCTTCTTCCTTTACATAATCAATAATGCATTTTGACTACTCTATATATGATTATCAGATCGTAGCATATAAAATAGAAAGTAACAACATTAGTACAATCGTTTATCCCTGTGAGTTTTTTGTTTGTGATAATATAAATAGTGAAGAGATATAGAGTAATATGAATACTTAGCAAATATAATGCTAAGTATCCATATCACTCATATTTAGTATCCTCATATTTCAATGATAGCAACTGAACCTAATTTCCTGAACTGTATCGCTGAAGTCGGAGAGAAAACTCATAGTTTTAGAGAACACCTATATGTTAAGATGTAGGTTGATGCAAAAGTGGAACTATGGACTTAATAGTCCCTGAAGTTTAGGATTTCAATATTTTGTTCTTGAGTATTGTCAAGACCATTGAGGTGGAGTTTTACCTTATACAATAAAACTGCTTGGTAGAATTCACCATAACTGGTTTTTGTAGTTAGTGCACGTTGTCATTACCATCGTTTAGTCATTCCTTCAGTATATGACAGTATAGAACCATCAAGTGGAGTAAACTGATAAAACTTCATAGGCCTTTCTTCAAGACCACTATAGCAGTTTCGTTTAGAATGTAGGAACTTAAAATATAATTGGATTTCAGACATTATACCTAATCTTCAATTACAAGTTTTGAACGAAGAATACATCAACAGTTTTAAATTGTTTTTTAAAGCAACGCCGTAGGTAAATGTAAATGTTAGCGTATCAGCTACTGCGTCATCCTCAGCAATAATGTTGGCATGCTTGCTTATAGGAAACACTCGTAGAGAATATCGAGCAGCATAAGAGGTGCTTGTGTGTGCTATAGGGCAGAGAACTTAGGTTCTGGCAAAGTTGGTATAACTTGACGCATTAGTAGTTAACAAAAGCCGTCATTATCCAAGTTTTTCGGTTCGAACTCCGTTGGTACATACAGGTATATATCACAAATAAACGCAGGTGATCAATCATTATTACTTTTAAATACCTTATTGGTGATATTTATATTTTTTTGACAGTGGATATATCTGAAACTACAGCACCTAACAATCAAAGGTGATCCAAAGTTAATAATAATTAACAAATTATGTAATAATGGTGATTTAAAATATAAATATTTGAGGAACATTATTTTCAAGCAGACATACGTTACTTTCAGTACGCATGCAAAAAACAACGTGCATATTGTTGCTACGTTTACAAAACTAAATACTCGCAGATCAATAAGGATTTAACCACACCATTGACACGAGGAATAGGCTGCCATTGCTACTTGTGTCGAGATACACTAGTATTACAATATATAAATATTTTAGAATTTATTGTTTTTCTAAAAGGGAATTTTACCTGTTTTCCAATAATAAAACCTGAATTGTTGCGTTAACTCTTAATAAGTTCATCTCTGTGGCCAAATTTTAAAATTATGGATAACTAATTTTAAAATTTGTCCAAGAAGTTTTTTGAAACTGTTAAAATTCTTATACAAACGTAAGCCAACAGTTCATTATATTATTATTTTTTTTATAAAATGTAGCTTACACAAATTTAACAAAGATAACGGTTTTCAATTCAGGTTAGAGAAGGAAATAGCAAATCGTGGCTACAGTGACCTACTCAATATGCATTACCAGAGTTAGACACGGGATCTCATACAATACCGGATATCACAGTATATCCCAGTAAGCTTCTGTATACCACCTGTACTTATAGCAGAGTCTATGAATGCATGCATAGTAAATACGGTAATATAGCTGGACACCAACAGAATTAAACAGTTCTATCCTGCTCTGAGTGCTCCCAATTTCACATTGTATACGATCTTATCAAAGGACAGTGTTTTTATACAGCACATAAATTATCACAAACTATCACACAAAAATATTGCCAGTATTTAGATGATGAAAACAAACTGGTAAATGTTACAAATATTTTTTTATCGACTGATATATATATATATATATATATATATATATATATATAAAATCAAAAAAGATATCTAAATTCAGTTTGTTTAACAGACTGGTTGACTTTTATTTAGCAATAAGGTTTTATGTATTATTAAAAATGAGTTTCCATAAATAATACTAGATGTATATTAAGTTATAAATAATACTTAGCGATTTCCCATTTCATAATAGGAAGGCTTGATCTTTAGAATGGCTTGGTGTACACTCCTGACTATAAATTGTGATCACTGGAAGATGTTTTAGGAGCTGTAGTAATGTTTTCATTGTTTCCACGATTATGATAATATATAATAGGTTAGTTTTAAAAGTCATTTTTGCCTTAAACGTGACTTCTTCCAGTTGTTGTTATTTACTTCCGGTCTAAGGTACTTTTGGTGCCGTAATAACGTTTGCTTTGTTGCCCTAATCAAGAAAATATAAACAGCCTGGAAAGTTTTCTTTTGTCAGAAGGTAAGTAGGTCCTAACATTGTAGTTTATTTCTGGTATAAGGTATTGTCGGGTCGTGGTAGCGTTTCCATTGTTGCTGCAATTAAAATAGTATTTAAAACGATAATCTAAAAAATTATCTTTTGTTAAAAATAAATAACTTCCTGTCTAAGATATTTTTGTGACGATAAGTTTAAAAATAAAACATGGCTCTTTTAGGAGCTTCAAAGCCAGCCCTTATGCGTATTTTAAATTAATGAAATTTTTAAAATTTAAGTCGTGAGGCCGTTGTATGCTAATTTTAACTTCTGAGATATCAGGAAGCTGGAGAATTAGTGATTATAGACTGAGGGCTTTGCCTTTTATGGCAAATATTATATAGCTTTTATATTATATAGAAATCCTGCTATAAATATAAATTGAATTATGTTATTAAAATGACATTTAATAAAAAAAAATAAAAAATAAACAAGAAATTCATATTTCTGTGGTATTATCAATTAATAGTTAACATTAAGTTACATCTTTAGGAACTTTTACCCCAATATTGATCTTAACTGTTATAAGATTTGTACCGATTGTATTAAATTGTAATTCTGGGGTAACTTAATTACCGGTGGAAGGAGTAGGCCCAGAAGAATGATACGGACTGGACAGTACAAAAGAGGCTGCTGTCAGCGAGGCGCGCATCGCAGATGGCAGTGTTTGATAACGAAATTGAGAGATGGGGTGAGGTACCTCCCGTCACAGTTGATCGGAAGTAGTAGTAACGAGAATAGTATTTGAAAGTGCTTAGAGTTATCTTTTTGCTAATCGTCATCGAACCTGCGGGTAAGTGAACTTTTTAACTGGAGTCCAGTCAATATTCATTCTTAGTTATTTTGAATAATTTTGGGGAAAGAAATATTGTAAAAATTCAATTTAATGGGAATTTAGGAACTTGTCCTTTTGATCTGTGCAATATAAAACTTGTTGGTGCAGTGAGCACATGTATATAAAGTTTTATGTAAAAATACTAAAAGAGTTTTGTGGTTGTTACAGATGCTTTCAGCAATAAATAAAATTTAATTTTGAAGATAAATTAAAGTGAAGAATTGCCAGATCAGATTAGAGTGTGAAAGTTTTGAATTTTGAAAATTGAAAATTGAATAAAAGACAAGCTGTAAGAACTTTGTACATTTTTTAGTGACGAATATATTACAAGTTTGAATTTAAAAGTCATCAAGAAGTTTTATTTTTATTTTAAAATCAGTAATTATTTTCAAGAAGTTTTATTTTAGTTTGAACTTTATTTATTTCAGAAGATTTTCTTTTTCTTTTTGAACCTTCACAAAAATTTAAATTTCAAAGCTAACCCCTCATGTGCCAGTAAAACGGTACAGATTAAATAAAAAAATATCACAAAGAAGACCTTATCATCGAATTATTTATAATTACTGATATGAGTCCGTTATATAAACACTTTGTAAGGAATTAATTGAACTCAGAACAATTACTAATATAAGTATCAAAACTTCACCGTCTTTAATTCAACCCTACCCACATTCAAATATACAAGTACTGTAAATATTTGAATGTATAAAATGGGTTAATATGTAGCCTAACTTTTTATAACTTACTATGTATTTCTTTAATTGATCCTTTTCTCCCGTTCAGGATTATTTTAAATAATTCATGTGTTTTAAATATGAATCTAAAGTATCACAATCAAAAAGTTGGCTATAGTGAAAACTTTTATAAGTAAATACGTTGAACATTTTAATTCCCATTACTGTTGATATTTCTGACCACGTTGCTCTCATATTTGTAACATAAAATATTTCCACTGCATGAATATAAACGACAACCCCTACAAACAAATACAATGCATTAGACAATTCTCAAAAAAAGTTTACCGACGAGTTGGAAATATATAAAATATGGCAAATTTAAATGTTTTGCAACATTAAGTTTTGTTGGTTACTAAGATCCGAAATTATTTTATAATGTGTATAACTGGTACACATCCTCCATACCAAAAATGTTGATATAAACTATTTGGAAGTTTATCGCTCAATATATTCCCACTCGATTTATTTATGTTTCCTTTATATGAATTTCTTCGGGAAGAAAATACACAATATGAACAAAGAGACGACACTTAAAACATCGTAAAGTCGGATTGAGGGTTAAATTATTAATCTCAGTCAAAGAACTGCAGATTGGATTTTTATCTCTAAATCAGCTGACAGCAGATAGCTTCTGGCATTGCCACACTACACTGACATGGATACTTACATCTTGACAAGAATCAGTTTCAAGGCATTACAAGGATATATGCAAAACATTTGACATATTTATAAAATTAGTAATTTATTTAGATTTTAAAATTTAATCTTACCGTGAATTAAGACCAACTATTGTTGCTTGTATGGTCTGCAGTACTCACAAATAAATAATGAGATAACCACCGAAGCTTAAATATCCAATGATTTGAATAAGAATCATTCTAGGAATCAGGTTTAACTTTCTCATTGTGGCTATTTTTACTAATAACCGGGTACAGATATCCGAAGAAAAATCAGTTATATTATTGTGGGCTTTAACTATATTTAGTATGTATATTTTTTTATCATTTTTAAATATAGTTTTCATATATATTTTGTTAAATATTTATTCCACAAGCGTTTTTATAGACATACATAAAAGACTCCTATACCAAATATCCGAAATAAAATTGTGTTTCATCGCATAAATGAGTTGGTTTTGCATTTGAATGTTCTCTTGCAAGGTTAATTATCATGGCCCAAATAAAGCGGCTGACGTAAAAATCTAAATAAATTGCCATAATAATTTTCAAACCCGCTACCCTACTAAACACAATTTATTTGAAAATATCCCTTTCATACATGCAAGTCAGGCAATATGCAAAAAATTACTGATTGTGGAATAGGTCACCATCGTACAAACAAATATTTATATGTTTGCATGGAAGGTAGACTGGCTGGCGTCCAAAACCTCCCTCTGTCAAAACTATTGATTCCTGTAACTCCAGGAGGTTCTTGCTTGCATGCCAAAGCTATCGTTTGATATCATCGTCACATTCCTGCCTCATAACATTCAGAAATGAACATATATTAAATCATTTAGAGCAATACAAATGAAATTGTTAGTTTTAAGCTAGCACTAATAAATATGCATTAAACCGAGTGTATAACCTGCTATATACTAGCAACCTTAATATTTGATGGATATTTGAGTAATGTGACATTTTGTTATTAGGTGCTATTTATAATTTAAATAGTTTTGGTTGGTTGCAATACCATCTTGAGAGTTGTAATACAGATCGATTGTTGTCTGTTTACACAAGCACATAGTACATACCTTTATGTACATGCACTCATTAAGCATATATACCAAGTCAGTCAGTAAACCAAATTGTTAGTTAAAAAGCTGGCATTGATAAAAAGTATTATACAAACTTTTTGTTCTTCTTTACCAGCATTCTTGAGATTTGAGAGTAGCCTACTTAAGATTATAATTCATTAATATTAGTGATCTGCGAAAAAAGTTATCATTTTTCAAATTCCCTTCTCATCATTACGAGATAATACAGTTGTCCTTTATATCAGGCAGCATAAATTAATTATTTTAATAGGTAACGTAAACATAGACAAGGTAAAAAGCGATTTATTTATGTATTAGTTTAGAGGCACTTACATAATTTTAATGCATTTTAGTGTAAGTTTGAAATCAGCCCGATATGTTTAGTGGCCAACACATTAAAATAAGTGCACAAATTTTGATGAGAAATGCTTCAAAGTGACGTATCAGTGGACTTTTTTATTTATGTATTTTTCTAGATTCAAACCCATGACTCTATTTCAGAAGCACATTGTAAATTGAAACAGCTGAAACTAATTTTAGTAGATAGCCAATCGCTTATTTAGCTATTTAGTGTACAATTTATTTGGTGGTTCTAGCTTATACTGTTTTCAATATATATTTAGTCAACTGGTGGTCTGGAGCACCCTGTATTTATGGTCAACGTAAAAATATTACAAATTATTCCTACTCGTTATTCTCCTCCCAAGTGTATCTCAGGCTTTATCAAAACCAGGATGAATAGGAGAATGACATTTCTTACATGTAATTTTATTAAAGTTGTTACTTGCCAAAAACAATAGGGCATTATAAACATCTCTAACAATAGACTTTATATAACTCTGCAAAGAAAAGCAAGAAAGGTACGAATGCGACTTCAGACAAAAACATTCGCAAAGAAAGGAAAGGAAATGTGTGTCAGAGGAACGAAGACAATTGTGTAATAACGTTTCCCCACCTTATAATTCTTTAAGATAAGATTCTATGGCATACACTTTCTTATTCTTTAATCGTGCTATACTATATTAAATTATATTTAGGTGTTATAGTAATATACATCAATTGCAACAATTCTTTGAATTTGATATTATTTTTTACATCGTGATAATAACATCGTAACATCGCAAACTCTGAAAGGAAACTAACAAATATATAAAGGTAAATCATATTTAATTGAGAACTCAAATATTATTTGCGGTGTTATAGATTTTTCTTATAAAAAATCAATTTTCGTGACCATTCTCATTACAGAAACCCTAAACAAATTAAACAGAATACCTAAATAATATTCGTTATTTTCTTAAACTATTACTAGAATTCAATAAATAGTCTTTTTCACATGTCACAAAAGTCAAAGTAGAAATAGGTCTGTCCTGTTTCTAAATTGTACATACTGGACCGCCTGGAAAAATATATTGTGTAGTGGTTACGAATTTCTAGCTATAATTCTAGAAATGTTTTGATTTTCGATATTAAAAATAATTTATAGACCTCTCTCTAAACACCATTTATAAAAAACTGATTACATGTGAAAAAGGATTCGATGTTCCTTTTTTAGGACGTTAAAAAGATTCCACATTCCTATACTTAAGTTAAAATTTATGGATATTTTGTTTACTTTTCCAAAGTTAAATTTTTGGCAGGTAGACAGATATTTTTTTACTATAAACATGCTCATAAGGAAAGTAACTAATAGTTTGAGTTGCATTGAAAAAAAATTACGAATTAAGTAGTTTTATACTGATATTTTAAGACGGTTAAAGTTTAGAGAAGTATGTAAATATAACTTTTATACACTTTATTTTGAAAGATTTAAAAACTGTTTTACAGTTATCAATTTTATAAGCAATTTAGGTAGGTTGCATTATGTTTCTATAGTAATGATTTTCAGAGTTACTTGAAATTTACTCATCCATAGTTCATATAAATACAATTTTTTATCGTTACTTCAACCGTGTTAGGAATATTTGCGGTCAGTATGTATTACCTGGCACACACTAATATATATGGATTAATGAACGGATCTCTTGTAGAAATCACCTAGACAATGCAAATCAAGAAAGAAAAATCATGTTTCTACGAAAAGGTGTTAATTAGTACTGCAAGTTAAAGACCCTTTTGTACATCTATTTCATGAAACGCATGAAACATACAGACCATTTAAAAATAGAATTGTTCTTTTTTAGCCTCAATTGATGCAACTGTGTAGTCTCGCTTTTTATTGTAGATAACAGTAACGTACTCAAAATGACGTCATAACAGGGATGCGTACAGAAACAGACGATAATCTTTGTATGTAAAAAATAAATGTGTAATATAATAAAAATATTGAAAATCTTTTAACTTTTGAAAGTTCCACTGATCATAAGTTTAGATAGAGTCTATAATAGCACCAATGTGCTACACGACATTTTTACTCTCAGGTCTACTCTCCGATATTGTATAAAAACGTATGTATGTTTAGTTTTACAATTAAAATTAACTACTACCGTCTTCATGCTAAGGGACTCATGGTTGATTTATTTCAGCTAACATTAGGTAGTTGATACAAAGCTTCATAGTCTTCCAATCCAAAGATTAATCTAGATAATAATATGTACGAGTAGCTCAGTTTCATTTAAGTCACGGTTCCTAAAACACTTTCTGCACAACTATTCTGCACAAATTATGAATCCACAATTTGAACCAAAACTGGTGTGAACGTTCTCTAAAACCAATCGGAAACGAATGTACCAATCCGTAAGATGGGCAATTTATGAAATACATGTTATATATAAGTAATTGTTCAACACTCTTAAGAAAACTGGGTGAAGCTCGTTAAGTGGGCCATTAAGCAATTTCCTCAAAACTGCAGCAGATCTTATAGTTGCACTGAGTTTTAACGGTGATGCCTTGGACTCTGTAATAAGGCAGAGAATATTTCTGAAAGAGCTTTTGGATCCAAGCGTGTACAGACAGCCCTAATAGCAAAACAGACTTCCAAATTACCACGTGTATCGTGTAAAATGTACACGAATATCCTGTGGAAAAAATAAGAGTTCATTTATAAAACTTAATACATGCTTTATGATCTCTATGCATACAATGCTTTCATAAGAGATAAGTTATTAAATAGTTGGGCATTCACATCCTCAGTTTCTAACAGGAACCGTTTGAGGATTGAAAAAAAATCATTTGCACTCATATTCTTTTTTTATAAAGGCAAAATAATATAAAACTTAGGTTATGTAAAAATAAAATAAAATAGGTTTCTGAATATATTTCTGTTTAGTTTAGATAGGCGTACGTAATCTATTCCTTAAAATTTCCTAAATTTGCCTATTATTACTACATATATGAAAGAACATTTTGAGGGACTTGTATTGTTATTAATATTGTTTTAAAATGTAACTTTAAATACTCTTGTTTCTCATTATTCTGAAATAGGAGGGGAATATCAAAGTTTATCTTTTCTCTGAAATCCTTTGCCACTGATCCAAAGAATGTGTAAAACACATTTGATAACCCCTTAGCGCTTTCAACTAAAACAATTTTTCACAATTAATAGAAGTGCCATATTCAATTACTTGGTTTAAGATTTGTAATTTTTTTATTAAACATATCGCTTTAAAATAATTTGCTATAGTATAAATGTTTCTGATTTCTTACATGATTATATAGAACATTTCGTACAGCATTACATGTTGTTCTCACGTCCATTATGCTTTAAGCATCATTTTCATAACGTATTTTCCCTGTCAATTTGTCGAAACAGGTTGTCGTTTATCCAAGTATTAATTTAATTTTGGAATTCGGTTTTTGTGCATTTACTGCGTGATGCTTCCATGAATAACAATAATTTACTTATTAGTATGTCGCATCAACAAATTCATATATATATATATATATATATATATATATATATATATATATATATGTGTGTGTGTGTGTGTGTGTGTGTGTGTGTGTGTATCATTCAAATTAAATTTCTTCAATTACCTTGAAAGGTGTTTAAGATTTGTAAGTTCGACATTTCTTTCTTTTACAAAACTTCTCTTAACAGTATTATAATTTATACCATATTATTGATGGTCTGTAGTATCAACGCCCATTCATATATTCATACCCATACCGATATTAATCTATGTCGAAAAAATATAATCAATACATATAATGGAATTTGCTGTTACTCTTGAAGGTGAATTAAAATACGATAAATTAAGGCCATGACTTGACATAATTATATAATAATCGTCTGATGTTAGTTTCAATAAATCAATATTTATACCTATGACGATCACAATAAGGCTGGGGCATTTTCTTACTGTCAGAAAAATATTGAACTCTCCATTACAATTATGTATATTATATTCTAGAAATCTAGAAATACACGATATCTAAATCAGTAAAACTGCTTTTACTCTAATCTAATGTGAAGGCTAACATTATTGGCTGAGATGAAATTGTTGACAACTATGTTTTTACATTATAAAGTATTTTTAACCAAATCATTATATCACCAGCTCTTATTCTGTTGTTGCAATTTTTAAAAATGCAGTAATTGGGTATTTAATTTAGATCCACCTCGTTTACCTCTAACCATATTCCACCTAAACTAAGTATCCGGTAACCTGCCCATTTGACACTGCATACTTTTTAAAAAGAGATCAAAATGGTGTCCTGACTCTCTTTAAACTTTACTGGACTATCGCTATTTCATGTATGTATGAACTAAAAAAACAGTTAGTAAAGAGCTCACTCGTTGCTGGTCTCATACTTGCGGCATATATCCCTACGGCGGTGCGAGCCTCAGAACATCCACCGGTTCTAGGATTGTTTCTACGACTACTTTGGATCCATCTCCGCTCAATTCAACATATTTCAATTAGGCATCCACACGTACTGCAAAACATTCTCCCTCATCCACACCCTGGCTACATAGAATACTTGTTGACTCCCCTCACCTAGACTTCTCTTTTATGTAGACCAAATCAGCTTGGCAGTCCATGAATTAAATGTCCTTCGTATTCAAATTTCTTTTTATGTTTCTGTTTTGGAGTATTTCTTCTATGGTTGATCTCCTCACAAGCTTGACAATAATTCCTATAGTGCGCCCTGAGTTTCTTATTTACATCTCGCATTTTTTGTAATTTTTTGACGTCAGTAATGAGTGAAAGTGGGATCCTACCTGCGTACTTTTATTTTTATTTTTCATACATAGATAACAATGTTAGAGCTCTTTGTTAGTAGTCAATGTCATCTTTTGAAATTTGAATACAAGTTCCATAAAGAACAATAGTACAGTTCTTACATTGGACATTGGGTTGCCGGTTGCTAACCAATTCGTTACACATACACTGCACTTATCAGTAATGCAATGACAGAATAATTATCACTAGTTACAAAGCTAAAAAATATTGTGGAACGCGCCTAATTATCGCTTTGGGCTAAGAGCGGCCTGCTACATGCCCGTCTCGACCAGTTACTTATAACAGTCGATATTAGATATTACACACATTTGTTATTATGAAAGATATCTGGTGAGTTTATAAATGTTTATATAGTATACATTTAGAATGTGATAGAATAGTGAATCAATGTAATTATAACAATATTTGTTTCGTGCTTACAAGACTCTAAGATGCAAAACGACATCAGAGAACGTCATGACGTCATTAAGACGGCTCGTCATCACGCTCTCGTCCTGTAATCTGAGTACATTAACTAACCATTAAAACTTCTTATCTTCTCTTGCTCTGGTTCATCATTTCCCTCAGAACTATCTGTCTATCGTCTTATCATCATGTTTGTACTATTTATTGTTTATAGAATGTGTTATGTACATACAATTATGAATATGATCTATACTCACATAACATCACTGCAAACCAGTGAAAAGAAATTTCTTGATTTGCTATATCATATCAGATGTTACTAATTTGGCAGAATATTAAAATTAAATTACATCTATTACGTTTTGTTTAAAATAAACGTTTTCAGTTTGTGAATAAAACACTACCGATTATTACATTTAAACATTGAGGCTTTTTGTTTCATCATGGCACCCGGCAAGTGAGAGATCCGTGTTCGAGTCCCGGCGGAGCAAGTACTTTTAGTGATTCAATGTTTATTGAAAAATTAAATTAGGCCATTGTCATTTATACTAATTTAATTTATGTATATATAAGATATAAGCTAGTTTGGGCAGTGAAATATTACTAGAATTAGTCTTGTCTATCATACGGTAACTAGTACAAATATATTTTTAATATTTTCTATCATATATTTCCCATCACACTTAACCGTATTTCCCCTACTTGTTTACTATCTTACTCCAATAATTTTCCTTGATACATATATATATATACGATATATACGATTTTACACACACACACACACACACACACACACACACACACACGATTAGGAACGTTTCCTTTTAGAACACAGCTCCACACCTTACCTTGCTCTTTGCTTACAACCTTTCATTGTATGTGTTATTATTTTATCTATTTACCTTTCTACATTATAATACGGCTCTTTCATACTACACAGCAAGGGGTTACTAAGAAATGGAGAACCACGAGTCTAATACTCAACTCAAATTACATTCAGTTATCCAATAGCTCCTTACACTTTATCGTTGGTTTCCGCACACAAAATGTCTCCTACTTTACACTGTCATACTCGTCTGTTTTTATTATTGCACTTGTGTTGTTCTAAACTATGTGATGTTCTCTACCTGAATTTCAACATTCCTGATCTGTGGATTCAGAGTTTACCTCCAATTTATCTTTCGATTAGTGCAGAGTCTGAAATCTTACACTGTCATAGAGTAGAGTCTTTGAATCTGGAGTTTACGTCCGTTAGCAGAGATCTAAAACGGTTGGCGACGATGGCATTCAAAACGAACTCTGCATCGTTTCAACATCAGAAACACCTAGACTACAAAATAGAACTGTCTGGTTTACCTAGCAACTATACCGTGCAATGCAGATGAAGCAATATTTTTATTGTCTCGTTAGCTACACAACTGAGTGGCACTATGATTTTTAGACACAATCACTAGCACAGCAGAGCAACCGAGTTTTCTACATATAACGTGACTTGACTCAACAAGGATTAACACCATTTACACCTTAGATATGTTATGTCAAAATTCCTGAATTAATGTTGGATGAGCAAAATAATTGAAAATCATTCATAGGATAGATTATCTTACATTTATCACCATACATGTACTACACGGCATATTATGTACAACAAAAAGTAACAGTACTTGTATAATTTTATAAATTACTAGGTACAAAAGATAACTTTGTTCTTAATGAACAGGAACGCCACGGGAGAAACTGATAATCATGTTACCAGATTTGACAGACTGAAGTCCATTATTTCTGCAGGAAGTTATCAAAATTTAATTGGTGTAATCGGCTTATCCTGTCCACTACCTTTGCAGGTATTTTCGAAGCTGTACAAAATCATCAGAAGTACTAAAATATATTCTGTTATACCAGCACATAGATAGCGTAGTCGAGATTATCTGTAATTTTTTTTAAACACGATGCACCCAAATAGTATAAAGATTATTGTATCAATTGATTTCACGTTTTAGAATAAGATACTGAGACACAATATGTAATTTTCTGACAGGACTATCACCCAATTGACTCGTTATATCAATACTTAGTTAAAATCACAGCCAATGCACAAATTGACTGCTATCGATTACCTCAACTTTTAAACCAGTTAAAGCAAGTGTCATGAGGTATGTGACAATGTTAAATCGTGTGGCCAGCAATTTTCGGTACATAATAAACGACCCAGTACTGAACATCTAGATATAATACTTCACCCAAGTCTCCATTATCAATGGGAAGGGAGGGATTGTAGGTGTTATTGAGAAAAAATTAATAATAAGGTTTTGCATCCTTTACATTCTGTTTTAATATTACATTTCTAAACTCACAACTCTGTTTTGCCTTTATTTCGGTTCGGTATTTTAAAAGAAAGAAACTCCATATACAGTTAATCTTGCCAAATGTGCACTCTTACCAAGAACAAAATCATCCTTCAATATTTAAAAATGTGACGTTTTATAGCAACTAGAATTACTTAAAATGTTTTAAATAACTTAAAACTTAATTATACTTGCCCCTTTCTGTTTCCAATTAATCCTCCTAAGTTTATTCCAAGGTAATTATTTCTCAGACGTAGAAATTCTGGGAACTAAAATGGTCATCTCATATGAGTATGAAATAGATCATGTTCCCGCTGTCCAGGTCCGGACTAGTTTCCAGACATATGTCTATCTGCATCTATTGGTCACCAAGGGTGACTTTTATACTATAGGTACTATACTAGAGGTACTATACTCCTTCCGCCAAGACAAGGATCTATTTCGATTTAGTCCTAATTAAGCTATTTTTACATAAATGTAATTAAATTCTAAGTTACAACAGTAAAAGTAGTAACAGTATAACCTATGGTACTAAAACCCACAATGTTCACATTTCTACCTTACGGATTATTTAGTTAATAAAACTTGGTTTGCGCTAAAATATTACTAATTATTAGTTACATCAATTTTTAGTGACTCAAATTCGTGTAACTTTTTGTTTCGGATCTTTGAAGATTTTACTCCCTAATAAACATTGTGATTGCTAAGGTTTCGGACAGAAAATAAAATAATAAAGGACAGAGATCATATTTTATATATTTTATCTATAAGTTAAAATATTAACAGTGCTGGTGTACTAAAAAGTATCCGAATATCGAAGTATAAAATGGCGCATGTTTTGCCATCTTGCATTACAGGTAAATAAGTTAGCACGGTCTTATGTTGAACATAGATATCAACTTCACCAGTGCTGTTGTTTTATAAAGTCCGACAGTCGACAGTTGGTAATCCTAGGGTTAAAAGCAGCTTTTAACAAGAAGCTTATAGTATGTGACATCGCTAGTGTATATGTGTGATATGCTTCATATAGTAATATTTCTCGCTCTTTTTGGCAATAGTAGTGTTCCATTTTATCAACGCAGAACCTGCGGTTTGTTCCTAAATTAAATTCACAAACTAGAGTTTGTGAATTTAATTTACGCACATTAGGAAGAACCATCTGAGTCCAGCCTGAATTGATTATATATGGTAAACAATTTCAGGGTAGTATTTCAGATCAACCACACTACAAAACAAAGCTATGACATGTTATCTGAATCTCACCGATAGTAAATACGACTTCTCTACACTTTTTAAAAAACGTATAATTATGATAGTAACAGTTATTTCATTTCACGAACACAGTAGTTTTTAAAACGTATATATATATATATATATATATATATATATATACATATATATATATGTATATATAAACTGTATATATATGTACTGTATATATATATATATGTGTGTGTATACAACTCAATTCCGTATTGTGATATGAAAAAATAATTACTGTGGATTTACTACAACAAGCGAAAGAATAGACTTTGGGCTGGAAGTGGTCCAGATCGACAACAGGCGGTAACAACGGTAAGTGTCATCGACACTACAGTCCTGTTTACACAGGGAGTCTCTAATAATGGTACATAGAATAGAATGTAATATTGTTTAGTTATAATTGGTATCTGTACACGATTTCTTGAAAGGTGAATACATAAACTATACTCCCATATATGTATATTGAGAAATACAGTATGTCATAAACCATTATAGAATAAAGAGCAGTGAAACGATATATGTAATACTGTCGTGGCCTTCTGTGGTGATTTGTACATCTATTGAATTTGAGGACATATACATAAAATTTCATTTTTATATAACTTGTTCATTCAACATTATTAGAAAAACACTAATAATAAAAACCCTTTTATCGTTTAGTTTTCAAATGTAAAGCAGTTTACATTAGCAAATTATCTAACAAACAATTACAGTGAATTTTGAAATATTATAAGTACATGTTGATTCACAGAGTGCATTATTGATTTTTAATTTACAATTTCGAACTGGTGTATTTTCATAGTTTAATACTGTACTTACATAAAGATATATCACCTAATTATTTTCAGCTAGCAATGGGTCTTTGTAATGGTGCAGTTGATTTCCCAACGGGGGTTTTCTGAGATTCTTTTACTCTAAAATATCTTGTTCTTGAAATTAAGCCTTCAAATACAAAACATTCATTTTTTAAAATTTGTTTATATTGCAAGAAATGAATTGCGTGTGCTTTTACAGTGATGAAACAGTTGTGAATAAAATAATAATGAATTTATTGTGATAACTGTAACTTATGAAGATGGTTCTCAAGTCTCCACAAAACATTCAAACTCCAATCAAATCCTTAAAATAAATTTCGCAACTTATGAATGTTTGATGGGGAAAATTAAAAACATAAATACATAATTTGAATTAAATAATATTACTTTTATACTAACTTAAGTAAACATTCCAGGAACTTTTACGTTCTAAGAGGCGGTGTTGTTTTTGTTTAGTTTTTATGTAGATGATAACAATTGTAGTTGGTTATTATTTTCTAGTAATTTTAATGGAATATTTGCAGTACGTTTTAGAAATTTTTTGCAGAAATATATTTAATTTAATTATAAATAAACATTAATTATTACTGTGACAACTAACTATAACTCAAATTTTACTATAAAAACTCACTATAAAATAACGAAATATTACGTATGAATCTGAAATATTTAATAGTCTTTTTATAGTATGTTTTATGTGATTAAAAAAATAAAAATAAATCCTTGATAAAATTTTTTTTGCAAGTAAAAGTCTAACTAATATACAAAAATAAATATGATTCAAAAAATTACTTTGGCACACAAGCTCCAAATATTTTAAGTCATGAAACACAATGTTAGTTGACGATCATTCAGTACATAGATTGGTCAGAGTTTTGTTTATTATCCTAGCTTAATTCTCAAATAGCAATAAAAACAACTAGAGATAGGTCAAGAAAAGAGATATAACCCCCCACTATGAGTTATCTTATATTGGTTTATTTATTCTTTCAACGGAATTACACCAGTAGTACTCGTAATAAGTTAAAAGAGTATAAATGATTAATATAAATGATTTGTTATCGTACCCGAAATTACGCTGTATTACACAGATATGCGGTGTTTGTATATATTTAGTTTTAATTTAAAAAACAATTAAGCATTATATATTTATGCAGTTCCAAGGGAAAAAATATAAAAACAATCAGTCTTCTAACTGTTCATATTTTATGTATCGACATCACCGTGTCTGTTTTTTTTAATCCCATATACCTGTAGGAAAAACAAAGCCGAGATTTTTAAGTTCCTTATCAAATATTTGAAGGTTTAAATGTTTGTTAAATGGTTTAAATGTGTCCTCCGAAATTTAATTGTTAATTTGTCAAAAATTATAAATTTTTATTTCAAGAATGATACATTTATTTTTACATCTTGACAGTTTTTATTTTTGGTTTGTTTAGTATTCTTATTGTCTGAACCTTAACGAAGCCTATCACTCGTGGGCTGGAGTATGTATATTTATGTCTGTCTTGTCTGTCTATCACAACATATCTCAAATATATAAACACATAGTTTTGGAAAATTGTAAAAGTTTTGTCTGTCTATCCCCATATTTGTAATCAAATGAGCTATAAGGTTCGATTTTATTTTCTTCATACATCGTCAGTGAAGCCTGTTACGCAATATGTAGTGTTACATACTCCTACATGTGTAGTAAGTGTCTTAAACTGAGTGAATTTTTTTACAAAAGCTTATTATTTGCAATAATTATGAGCTAATATGATACACACGGCCTATTCGTGATGAATTATCTAGCTAGTTGGAAATTTCATTATATTTATCAAAATAATATATATATATATATATATATATTTTATTTTATTTTTTATAATTAATATGTATATATTGTATATATATATATTTTATTTTTATTTTTATAATTAATATGTATATATTGTATATATATATATAATATATATATATAATATATATATATAATATATATATATATAATATATATATATATATATATATATATATATATATTATATATATACGTATATAGGCTTGAAAAAATTCTATATCGGTTTTATTTGAGGCATTTTTCAATTGATTATTAAAAACATCAGGAAAACGCTCCATACACTGAGGCATTGAAAAGATGTGTTAATATGGGGAGCCAGTTGAATAGCATATTCTTTAATAAATGTTGAAGATAGGTCAAAAATTTCCATTGAATAACTATTATTCAAGGATAAATAGGCCTGTACTTTTTCTTGAAGTTCAATTTTGCAGAAAAGAAAGAATATGAAAGTGATGGAATTCAACTGAAAATATCTGTCTGCGATTTATTAACAGCTATTTGAGCATAATAATTGGCCCAGACGATCCGCAACATTAAGGAAGGAATCGTTTAGAACAAAAATACTATTTGCTTGGGACAACGCAACCCCTGCATATTCCAGCTCACACACTTCAACGCCCAACGGGATTCTTGGGATGGTCTGCAGCTATTAATAACCTGCCAGAATTGCTCTTGTACGGTTAGGACTGCGAGAAATTGATTGTTCTGCCTGTCTGGATTAGAAGCAAGAATAAGTTGTCGGTGACGATTGCTTCAGGATGTTGTAGTGGGCCCGAAGCTGATGAGCACCATCAAGCCGCGAAACGTATGCATCTTGCAAACTGAACATTTGAGCTGTCTTAGGATGATGAATGGAAGTGTTTGAATTACTACGGAGTGGCGCCACATCTTCTGGGTTCTGACATAGCACCTCTATCTTTCCAGTCTTGAGCTGATCTGCTCTCTCCTGGAAGGTAATTTGCAAGTCCTATATTTAAAGCTTTTAATATATCGACAAACTCTTTAAAACAAAATAGAATACCTATATATTCATATGTACTCATCTTAATCCACCGCGTACATGATAAATAATAACCATACATTTTGTTAATTTAAACTTGTATATATTTTATTGGTGCAATTTTAAAGCAGAATAAATGGAACCAGAAACGCACGAGTCGGAAAGCCTAAATATCAGGGATGTAAGAATTCAAGGATATAAAGGTCTATACATACATTTTTTTGGTTGGGACTCTAAATAACCTCTGATTCAGATATAAGATAATGAGGAGATCAAACTGCTGACAGATCCAGTAGTCTTGCATGAAGCAAACTGAGCAGTTAAAAAACCAGACACTTGTGTAAACTTTACGATGTTTACAATGGTATGGCTTCAATGTGTCTAGGAATCTAAGAAATTAAGATAGGCTATCTAAAGGAAAAAAAATACAGTAACAATCTACATTTTACGAAATGCTGTTGTAACAGTAATCTTATAGTATTTATAATTTTTTTTTTTATACAACAATGTTTTTCTTTTTTGTATCTGTCTTTTAGAGCCTTGTGTCTAAAAGAACATTTTCACACCTCAAACAATTTGACACACTTGTTTGTGGTAGTAGACTTATGGGAGATATCATAATATAAAATTATATTTAATACGCATCCAAACTTTGTATGTATTTGTTAATTTTATTAGTTCTGTAGAATAATATAATACTGTTTTCCACTTTAGTTCCACTGTTTGCTTCAATATTAATAAATTAAAAAATAGTTGTAAAAATAAAAGGAATACACGTTTGAATGCATATGAATAATTATTTGAACGGAGACAAATTCCATAATTCTAGATCCAAAATGTAAAGAGGAAAAGTTGGAATTAAGGTTGTTCTTAATGAGTTTTCCTGTTTTTATGACCAGATAATTCCAGATAATAATACAGAAGTATTAAATTTAAAATTTATTTTGGTTTGCTAATCATAAACAGTCTGGAAACTGACTTTACTTTTAATTTAACGATAACTATATATGGAAACAAAAATTTGTTCTTCTAAAAGGGAGAAAATAGGCTCAGGAATTTTTCAGAGGTAATGTTGGAAATAATTCAACTCGGTTAACTGGATACCAAACGCAAACAATGAAGGGTCGGCTGTTCTGCGTGTTTGTATTAAACTTCATCTGTTTGCTCGCTTGATTACAACTTTCATCCTATACACTTTGATATATTCTACTTTTGTGTTTTATTGGAATTTAATTTATGAAGCCATTTGTTATGAAAGTGCAAGTTTGCATAGCATAAATCCCACAGCTGAGCTGGAGGTAAGACTCGTTATCTTCAACCTGAATATTAAATGTAAAAAATATTTTTCTCAATTATCGGCAATGTGAGTGTACAAATCAACCTCAGTAATATTTAAATTGAAATTGACTTACAGGTATCAAACTAATTTTGCTTAATATATTTATATCAATTTTCTTATATAATTATATTAAGCATTATACAATTGGTGGCCTCTTGAACGAAGAGAAACATTTGTAACAAATAATATTTTAGTTTAATTAAACACATCGTATTAATAATTGTTGTTTAAATGCTATAACTGTAGAAAGGAAAGGTTTATATTTACTAATAATAGATTCCCTTCTTGCATGTACTAATATAAAACACTTTAAAATTAATACTTTCCTCAACCTAAAATATTTCGTCAATTTAGTGTATAAATCATGGACAGGCGGGCCGTGCCGAGGAAAGATATACTTATCGAGGGTTCTACCAACTTTTACGACTTCCAGCTTTTTCCCCGGTAACAACTTCTCAAACACATTAAAAGGTTTCCTGCTCTTTATGAAGCTTTCTAGACTAACGTTTGCCATTTTTAGGTGCGTTTAGACTATAAAATGATGATGTTATATTATTTTATTAATATTTTCATGATGTTGCTTATTGGTCTACTAATCGTGATATTTTTGGCATATTCCGATACTTTTACCCAGAATAAAATTGATCAAAAAATATTAAAGATATTAAAATATTAAAGCGTTAGTGACATAGTAGTGACATAGGTAATTCGGCTTTAAATATTTTTAGTTATTTGTTTACATTCATGTTAAATTGAGAACTACTGACTGGATAAACCTTAAGGGTTATCATGATGGTCACTACATTAGAAATTCTAACTGAGTTTGTTAATCATAGTATCAAAAAGATGCCTCTTATAATTTACCTTTCCTAAATGTCTAATCATACCGGTTATTGAAAACCTATCTATTAATGTAAAATTAAGATTCTGCAAGCACTATTGTCAACGTCAAAAATGTTCAAGGATCACGACGTCGACAATGATATATTATACCCTCTTTCAATTAAATAAGAGCCCCTTAAACACGAGAAGAAAGAATGCTGATTAAACATGGACATTGGATGAGTCCATTCCCACAGTATATACTGATTGTTATAGTTAATGCAGTGTTATAACATCTTCGTTTGTGTGAACGGTGCAAGTATTTTTATTTTAGTAATATCTCATACGTTTGAACATGTTATAATAATATTCAATTTATTACAGTTAATTATAATGTTGCTTTTTTTTTATTGCTTTAGTTACATTTATTTATTTTGGTTCGAATAATAAATGAAACTGGATCGTCGATATATATGTCCTAAGTATAAAAGTGATTCATACTTATATACCATTGTTTAAATAGTTCTTCATATTTTACAGTTACAGTATTACGTTAAACAAGATAAAGATTAAGACTCCATTTTTGTCAAGGCTAGAATACCTAATTTACTGAGTATTACACTGCAAGTAACAATGATATCGTAAGGCAATAAAAAGACCTAATGAGTGAATTTCAAAGATAAAGTCTATAATCATTCAGTATTAACATGTGCAATGTATCATTTAAAGTAAAAATGCGATTGTAATTATTTTTGAAAACCACTAAGTAGTATGAATACTTATTTATTTATTAGGATCATCGTATTATACTAGTATTAAGAAATGCTTGACTAAAATTTAAATTGAACACAGTATCTCCCTCAATATAAATACACATGTTTTCAGTGAGCTATGGCCACAAAATGAAACCAGGCGGCGGCATTATGTCCTACTAACTCGGCTGAGATTTGGAGATAAAAATCCAATCTCCAGTTCTCTGACTGAACTAATATTTTAAGAACCAATCCTTATGAGTCAGACCAAGTAAATTTCTTATTAAGGAAGTATTAATGTGGCTGACTATGTCAATGTTCTGTTCATACTTCTTACCTATACTTATTTTTCGTACTTACTTTGGTATAAATATATATATATATATATATATATATATATATATATATATATATATATATATATATCGATACAATGGATGAACATGAGCTCGTAAAAACTTAATTCCTTATAAGAATATATAATGTTTACATTTTTATTTTTAGTAGCAAAAATAATAAATAAAGTTGTTACATATGTGTATCCAAACACTTATATAACTAACACTAACCATAACTAACCTCGTCATACACTGTAACGGATCTTCAGCCCATAGAAAGTGGATTATGTACTTTCAGACTCGTATTAGCTATGCAACTTAAATTTTGCCACCGCGTTGAAATACATCGATGATTATTTAATTTGATTATTAATGCTGTGGTTATGTAAAAGCCCTTCGGGTTACAGAGCAGACAGGAATTATATATGAATAAACATATTCCGTTAAGGATATCGACGAAAACTCTCCTTATAGCTTATTTCTAAGAGGCTCAATTCTAATTGTATAGTACGAGTATTTATAACATTGCTTAAAATATAACTTTACTCTAATGATGTTTTATTAAACATGTTGACTTATAGGCTACATTATCTGGCTATACGCATGCAACTAATTTCAAGGATCATGTGAACGCTCGTTTTGTCCATAATTGGTCAGAGATTAGGCCATATTTTTAACACAATGGACCGATTAGGCTAGATTAGGCGAATACCATTGAGTCCCCCGCCCGATCGCTTATTCCCTGGAGTTTATCGTGTTTTTTTTTTATAAATGGCATAGTCCATCAACCTCATCATCTTTGAGCCAAATAAACAATAGTTGTCACTCGCCGACTTTAGTTTTTGTGCTGCAAATTCCGTTTAGTAAGTATCTTTCTTTTAACAGCTGTATCGTGTTTTTAAGGACATCTATTTAACTGTTCCCTCGCCTGAGTAATTGTGCTGAAAGTAAAAATTGCGATGACATTTGGATATACTGTGTGCCGTTTACTTTGTACTACTGTTGTGATGAAAATAGCTCTAAGGACTCTTCAACCCGAGGCAGTTCCGAGAACTAAAACCATTACTGCACTGTGCCATGTGAGAGAGAAGCCTTCGTTACCGTAAGTTAAACAACCAGTTTCGTTTTTATTAGGTTGGTACAAAAGTTCTCAAGGTTTTAGTAGGTAAATTTTAAAATGGCATAACTTCAGTAATACTGACTAGATTTAATCAAAATAAGTGCCAGCAGAATCAGTACAACTTTGCCCACGTTTTGAACGTCAATTGGATCTATCAGCGTAAAAATTGTTTGCTCGGGATTCGGTGAATTCGACGAAAGCCGTTTTGGCCTGATCCCAATTAGCGAAGGTTCCACCGGTGTGAAAGTGATTGAAGTGCTTGAAAAGGTGGTAGTCGATTTTCAGAGGTCCTGAGATTATAGTGACTGAGGCAGTACTTCGAAGTTCAGTTTGCTTAGTTTTCGGACGGTGATTTGTACAATGTGCGGACGGGCGTTGTCATGGAGCAGGGACTTCTTGTGTTAAACAATGCCGGCTACATGTCGTAAATTTCCTCAAAATAGAACTCTGCTGTGATGGTTTGACCAGGTTTACTAAACTGTTGACAATCACTTCAGCTGCATACCACCATACTGTAACAATAGTGTTCTTTTGATAGGTTTTCGCCTATGCGAAGTGATTGGCTAGTCGGCGTCCAACCGCTGTTCCAAACTTCTCCGAGTATTGTACAGGATTTACTTTTCATAACTTGTTACGATTCGATTTCGAGCTTTTTCTCCTTTGCAATTTACGTTTTAAACCATCTAAGCCTCTTTCTTGGTGACTGAATCCTAGTTTCTGGACAATTCCTCAAGCTATTTGTGACGGATCAGCTCCCACCAGGGTCCTCAACAAACAAATAAAAACAGTAACACAAAAGCCTGAGAACTTTCGTGCCAAAACCAATAATTCTAAGATTCTTATTCACCTAGGAAATAAAAATCTGTATTCAATCATCATTTTCAAGAAATATATGTACGTCTGATATTTATTTCTCGGAAAAAGACATCTAATTTAGGAGAATACACCATTTCTGGTACATCCATTCCACGGTCCCAGTGTATAAAAGACCTAGGCGTTATATTTTTCAGCGACATGGGATTTTCTGGACATATAGACCACATCAGTAGCAAAGCAAACAAGATGCTTGGTTTCTTAGCAAGATTCTCCAGAGGCATCGACAACCCTTCTGCTCTTCGCTCTCTGTATTGTTCCCTTGTGAGACAGCTTGTGGAATATGCAAGTCCCGTGTGGTCGCCTTACACTGTTGGCAATAGGACGAGACTGGAGGCTCTACAAAGGCGTTTTCTTCGCTTGATTGGTGTCCGGCTGGGTTTTGCCTATCTTGATGTGCCTGTGGAGGAACTGTCCAGCAATCTGAACTTGTCACCTCTTGCCCTGCGACGTGACGTGGCTGATGTTGTCCTTCTCTGGAAGATAGTGAATGGTCGCATGAACTGTCCAGATCTCCTAGCTGAAATCGACCTCAGAGTTCCGGCAAACACAAGATCTCGAGATCTGCTGGGTCGAAGATACCACTCAACCAACTTCGACTTCAACAGTCCTTTCGCAAGGTTTATTCGCCTGGGAAATCAGGTTGCGTCTGGGTGTGACCTGTTCTTCGATAGACTTCACCAGGTTCGCCGGCAGGCCTTCTCTCTTCTTTCTTGACAAACAAGGGATGGACGCTAATCTCACGAGGCTGCAAAGAAGTTACTACCTATCAGACTGAACGGACACACACGAATGAAGGCTTACTTAACAGCCCCGAGCTCCATCAGCTGATCGACATCCATATTCCACAGAAAACTCGCCTGACACAGACTTTTAGCAGACATCACTATCACACTGTGTATGCCTACCACAGCACAGTCCCTCGTTTTATGCGCTTGAGAAATGGATCTCAACTGGAGTTCTTTGGAATGACCCACCAGACTTTCAGGAGGCAAGCCCTCTCGCTTCCATCTGAGTCTAATCAATTTACTTTCTAAGTCGTTATATTATATTATTGTTTATAGTGTTGTATACCTTATCTTCTATATTTTGTTATTATTATTAGATTCGATTACCTTATATAGTCTATTAATGTTATTTATTACCACGAGTTTACTGGTTGCTTTATGTTAATGTACGTTAGCGTTGTTTCATTGTTACGGTTATGTTTGCTATTATTGTTAATACTGTTATTGTTATATAAATGATTTTCCTAGTGTTAACACTATTTATTGAACCACTGTTTCAGTACTAAGTTTGCTTATTGATTTGGCTTATAGCTACACATGTTGGTTGGCGTGCTTGCAACATGTTATTGTATTGTTCCTTATTTATACTTTTATATTTTTTCTATAATATATATTGTTATCTTAATATCCTTATATGTAAAATAGTATATTGCCGTTAATAAATAAATAAATAAATACAGTTTTTTTTTTTTTTTAAGAAGAGGCCGATCCCCTTTTAAGCCTTATTCTGTCCGTTCTCATGGGCCACTGGCCTGTGCGAGGATCTTATCAAACAGAACAAGGGGGAGAGTCGATACAGTACAAGGTCGAAGGTACTGATAAAAAGTGCATCGGCCACAGACAGGATTTGAACCTGCGCTATCTCTAACTCAGACCCAAAGTTCAACGTCTTAGACTACTCGGCCATCGGCACTCCCATTCATATCCAACATGTGCTCGAGTATACTATTTTCATCAGATATGCATGTTGTATTTGATAACCTTTACTCTGATACAAGTTGTTGATTTTTTCCCAAAGGTTAATCAATCCATGGATTTTTTTAAAATGTCAGGATATAAACACAAAATATCAAACTTACTATCATTACGTAATGATTGCAATAGCTTTAGCTTGAGTTGTATAATCTTCGATGGTGTTCTCTAACCATCCAAACAGATGGTTGAGGAATTTGAAGTCCTAAACCTGTACGTAAATTTTTGTGGACTGTGCAGCTTATATCCTCAAGCCTGCTCCACGTGATCTAGAATAAACTGTCTACCCCGGGACGGTTTTTAAAGCGCGTCCTATAACTGCGTTCAATTGCTAAAGTAATTACAGTTTTCACAAGTTTAAGCACACAAAACCTCTTCTAAACGATGTGATAGACCATTTCTAAACAATCAATCACCCAAACAAATAAAGGATTACGTAGCAGCAACGTACAAATAGTCAGCTGTTAAAGTACAACTTTCAAGTACGCACAAACGTGAAATGGCTGAAATAAATTACGCAATTTCAATGTTATTGATTTAGAATATCTTCAAAATAGATTTTCACGATACACTTTTTTAAAAATTATTACTTAAATTAATAAGCCTGCTAAGAAATAGCGTAAGCTAGAAATCAGCGGTTTCTCTTAAGAAAATCATGTCAAGCATCGACAACGGCATCTGTCTCTCGGCAACAAACTTTGAGCGAATAAATCAATAATTAATAGTGTTTACAAAGTAAAACAATACGATTCTTGTACGTACATAGTATAAAGTGTATTTATTCACTTATACATACAGCTGGCGGGATTACTGGAGTCCCATTATATCCCTCTACCCAAATAATCCAGCAGACTCGATAAACGATCCAACACAATAATCTTGTTATTTCTTTTTGGAGATATTGTGAATTGATAAATTATCAAGTTGTTGGATGTTATTTGTAATTGCCTTTACGGCTCTGTGCCTAATAAAAATTAGACATTATGTGGAAATGTTTATAATATAGCAGCTAAACTGTGATTATAGTTATTAAATACAAACTATTTACCTTATGGTAAATTAGTATAGGAAGGTGAACTGGAGCTTACCTCAACATTCACATTGAATCAACCCTTTCCACTACAGCTACGTTATGTGTAGAACACTCGTTTACTACACGGTGTTTAGAGATCGTATGTACGACTATCATATCATTGTACACTTCATGACCCAATGAGACTACCTCTTCACCTAGATTACACTTATTTTGTGGTCTAGGTGTCTCTGATGCCTAAGCGATGTAACGAATTCATTTTGAGTTTTTTAATCGCCGACTTTAATTGGATCTCTTCAGACGAACATGACTCCAGATTTCAGGAGTCAAGTCTGTAACTGTGTCAGATTTCAGACGCTGCGCTAAGAGAAGTGAACTAAAGCTTAACTTAAAATATATGCGAATATCCAGCTCCAATTCACCTTCCGCTTAGTGCAGCGTCTGAAATCTGACGTTATTACAGACTTCACTCCTGAAATCTTGTGTGTCCACATCCGTCTATAGAATTTAAAAAAAAGACCTCGGTGTCGAAGAAGCTTAAAAAGAATGTTTTGCATAGTTTCGACATCAAAGACACCTGGACTACAACATATATTGCAATCTAGGTAAAACAAGGTTCTCATTGACTCAGCAGGTACACAATAGTGTGCATTACGTTGTTTTAGACACGATCTCAAAGTGCGGTGGAGCAACCGAGTTTTTAAAACATAATTTTAGTAAACTCAGGCAAAACCTTATTTATAATTTATAAAGTTGTTTACACTTATTTTATCAAGTAGTAACTGAATTTAAATTACACATTTATATGGGAAGTGGGGCATAGTTAATTATGTTCAGTTAAAAAATCAATTTCAAAATATATAACAAACTATAAGTAAAATAGTTTTACAAAGTAATGTACGAGTGAACTTGAATTTAGTTAAGTAATCTTAAGATGGGCTTAGTTTTAACAAAGGTCGATACTTCAATATCAGTTACAGTTATTGAACTGTATATTGATATTGATATAATTGGCAATATAATGATATAAAATTATAATTATAAATCAAAATAAAAGTACGAGGCTACACAGTGTAATGGTATTTACCAAACCATAAGCACCTTAGCAAATATAATATAGTAACTAGATTACAATTCAAAGGATAATAAATTGTCTATAACTTCAAAAAATTCCCTTCCAAAAATAATAATTTATGCCAATTCCTTATAAGATTTCTACAACAAGGAAATTATTAATGGACAAGCAGTAAATGATCAGTCTGAAAGCATGCCTAAAGTTCCTTTCAGTACTAAGTGCAATAACAGTTTTCTCAGCGTCTCGTCCTAAAAGAACAAAAAGAGCAGTGAAGAGAATATTTCGTTGCCAAACCTACATCACCTACATGTTTTTAATTTATCTAGTAGTAGCCAGAGACACATGCTCTCCCGTGGTAAACACGGTTGCCTTAAAATGTCTGATTATTTAATTGATAAATAATATTCTTGTTCTAAACAGGACAAAACAAAATTATGTCAAAATAATATTGTTTATATTTTATACACGGACACGTATACAAATAATATTATATATAATTAATGGTTCCTTAAGTATTATATTAATTTGGATGTAAAAGATTATATTCTTATTAAAAATACTCTTTATCAGTGTAAAAAAATATTAGAAATACAGCAAAGTATTATTGTTTTACAGCACAATGAATTTAATAGTTTTAATTTAAAATCTACTGTCAATGATTTTTTTTTTCAATTTTAAAGATTATAAACCAACTTTAATCCATTTGACACGTTTAAACAAAACTTATTGTATTTTAACTTGGAATAACTGCACTTTCATTGTATTAAAACAGTAAATAGTTTTCTATTACTTAAAATAAAACATTTACTGTGCTTATTTAAATATTTCAAGTATTTATTTCAATTATTAATACACTATATAACCATATATTTCTTGTAACTTAACTTCGCAGATATTAAATGTTTTCAGTCTTGTGTGCAGAATCCAGGAAATACCTCGCATGTACACAAAAGTACTGCAATGTACTATGAACATGTAAATTTTATATCATCGCAAGTATGACTTCCCAATAAAATCCCAAACACAGTTGTTATCTCAGATCGTGTAAAAAGTTAATTTTTAGTAAAAACGATTAAAGCGATGTAGTATAAATTTTTATATGTAAATTAAATGTAATAAACCAATACTGGTACAGCAGAATTTTTTGAAATAGTATTGGGAAGTATATAAAAAAAATTTTTATTTTATTTTTGTATGAAAATTAACAATTTTTAATTTTCAGATATTCGAGTATTATTAATAATTGCAAGTCCTCACCAGCTTGTCGATATTCAGAAATTAGAAGTAAGGACGGCAATAAAGAAAACAATTATATCAACTTCTGTTGTTGGGGGATTTGTAGATGGTCTGTGACTCACTGAATATTACGCATTTTACCTTTGACAAAATCACACTGACAGGAACAGAACAAACTTGAGACTATAGTAAACTAATTCATCTTAACATAGATCTTTTGCCTAGTTTGGAATTTGGATCTTGTTTTTATTTAACTAACACATACAAATATACGAGATATACTATTTTTATAGTAAGTTATATAATAATATATTCAATAATGAAACCTAACTTTATATTAATATATAACTATCTAAAACCTTTATCGTTAATATATTAGGTGTTGTGGGATGATAGAGGGCTAATGTAAGTTTTGATGGGGGGAGGGGTTAATATTCACAAAACGCACATCTTTCGAGCCATATACAGGCAAAGTTAATAATAAGGCTAAGATAGTATATGTATGTACATTGCCCCTATTGAATACGTGTTTTGTGTTAAGTTTGGTCAAGAACAGTAAAGCCAGGCAGACCAAAAGGACTCTGGACGCCATTACCAGGATGAGGAAGCATTACAGGACACTCTCGGCTGATGTGACTCCATTACTTTCATTGTCTTTCTCTCCCTTTCTCTTCTGCACCTGAGTACACAACGCATCGCTGCTTACTAACACTATCAGTATAAAATAATAATTTAAATAAACACTTTTCTATAAACCCAGAATATTTCATTATATAGAGTAAATAAGCATTAATTTATTGGCGAAGCCTGTCTAGAACTAGAAGTATTTAAATTCTATCTGTTCTATGACGGTACAGGTCGAAAAATTGAATTTGTCTGAACGTCATTGAAACTTATAATTTAGTAGGCTGACACGATCTTTTTTTTCTCCAAGGGTATATCAAAGTTTATTTTCTGTACGATGTCTGTATGTTTTTTATCTGACCGTAGTACATCTCGCGAATGGAATTAGTGATGGGCTTGAAACGTTGCCTGCAACATTAGCGAAGACTGTTACACGTACACACGTGGTCTAGAAAACTCCTTCCTTGTCTATATTCAGAGGCTATATAGACTTGAATAAATAAATAAACTGGTCTTAATTAAAATTAAATAATAATAATAAACAATTATTATTAAATAATGTAAATTGTGATTACGGCACCATGATAACAGTCACAGCTACTATTTAAGGTTTTTAGTCCCTTAATGTAACGTAGATCAAGTATTGTAAAAACTGCGGGTCGTAATGAAGTCATCTGCAAAGAGACATTCAACATTTCTTTTTTCTCTTGTTGATGCTGGTAAATTTTTCATTGCTCTCTGTCTTTCTGTCCGCATGATATCTCGATAATGAACAGGCCTATAAAATTGAAATCTTACACGCAGTTCCGTTTTCATGCAAGCAACATCAAGTTCGATGATTAGGCTAGGATTAGGATGAGCGTTATTGAACAATTTTACAGTGGGTAACAATGACAGCAACGCGAAAATCTTAGTATTTGTTTGATTAAATGCATAAATAAATTGAGTACGTAAAATATGTTAAAAGTTCTAGCCTGTGACATAGTAACAAAATATAGCATATTGCAATAGCTATAGACTTGAAATGTTGCATACAACCTCAAGCCAAACCTATCACGGTACACTTCTACTTTCTTCAGTTATATAAAACAAATGCAGGTGACATTCACCTTTTAAATATAACATTCTTCTGTCTAACAAATTGAAATTAGGGACTTTATTAAAACTCTGTTAGAGGTGAAAAAATAAAAATAAATATACTTAAAATGGTGTAAGTTAATAGATTTTAAAATGGAGACTAGTCACTAAATAATTTGTATGATTACTAAATATAAATATACATGTTTGACTGTAAAAGTCGTTTTTGTTATGTACAGAGCCAATGACCCTGCTTAGGTACATGAGGGATATCAGTGAGGTAATGCGGATAAAATACATAAAAAAACGTTATTAGGTGAAAAACTACCGATATAAAAGTAGGACAGGGTTTGGTTAGATGTATAATAATATGATTGGCTTGTTAGAATGATCTCTCACACTAAATACGAGTATAATTAAGCTTTACTTTAAAAAAAGTTGTTTTGAGTTCTTTCATTTTATAGCACCAAATATTTTATTTAGTATATTCTAAGTAATGCCATGTACTCTTCTTGTACTATAATTTATATTTAAAATGTCACCAACATTTAAAATAAATATAATATATTAAAATAAAATTGATAAAATGTGTTCTCATAGAATTTCATTTATAAATTGGAGATGTTTTAATCGGTTCCCGCAAATATTAAAAATATTCTTATATTGTAAATGTAACAAAACTATATTTTAAAGGCATATTTTTGTAAAATATCTAATACATATAATAAATGACGTCATTATCCATCATTATTGGTCCAAATATAGCTACTACGCGCATCGAAGTAAACGCTTGTGTTGTCTTAACTGGATCATTATGTGTAATTTACAAAGCTCTAATTAACCATAGCTGTGGTGAGCTGAGTCTAAGGTAAGCAAGAACGACCTCTGATAACGAGGTTAACCCCGGCACCCTCTCCCAGAATCCTTCTCCAAACCTAAAATGTTGTTAATTAATTTTGCGGTATGACAAAACAGTTTCTTAAATACAGTAAAATAAATACAATTTAGTTAATTCAGTTAATTCAGTTAAATATTGATAATACGCAATGTTACAGAAATCATTTACAAAAGTCATTTAGCAGTAATTAATATATAAATATACGGTGCAGTAATAACTGCAGGATGCACTGTTTTCATATTTTATTCTTTCAGTGCTGTCTTTTAGTGTGCGTTTAAAAATTAGATACATAGGTTTAAAATCGAGACTATGATCCCGTATTCCTTATAAGTTTGACTTGTTTTGGTAAACTTAAACGAGTAGTTAAATCTGTATCGCATTCGTCAGATGAATCATTAAGTTGTATAAATAACAATAAGTATAGATGGTTTTTTATGGCACTAAGTCTATGGTTCATTGCAATAAAGATGATTTTCACAAGAGTAAAGAAGAATTCAGTAACTGTCGTCATATACTATGGTATATAAGTTAGCTTTACTGTTGACTTCAAACAAATCAACACCCAATATACACTCAAGCACGTTATATAAATCGTACAAAGAGTGCATATGTAAGGTGAGATCATTGAAATTACTATTATTACTACTGTATCTAACTGATTCTGCTTTCAAAATCCAAAGAGTAATGAATTACAGAGTTAAAGGTTTCTTCGTGCTAAACGTAGTTTGATCACTCATAAAGAGTGAGTGCGTAAAGGGAAGATTATATATAATTAACAAAACCCTAATTAGCCCTGGCTGCATTATCAAGGGTGGATTGAGTCTAACTAAGGGAGGCTTTCACCGACCTGTAATAATGAGTGCAAACAGAGGAGCCCCTCCATTGACGCTCATCTTCTCCCTCACTATCACTAAAATATTAATTTGAATTAAACAATGTAGCTGCAATGACTGCAGCTGTGTAATTACCCAAACACCACCGCGTATATTAATAATAATATATAAGAGTAATATGAGAGATTAAGCTGTGGACAAACGGGATGTAGGTTTGTAAATTATATGTATGTATATTATTTTTTAGTTATCTAACTTTCAATGTATGTTACAGTTCTTTTTGCACGTGTTATTCTCATATTCTTTTATTTTATATTTATAAAAAAATATTCATATTTTATAAACATAATTTTCACTTAAACCCCTTAAATCTGAAGAAGTCGTCAACCCGTTGACTTATGAGTAGGAAGTAAAATTAAAACAACTTCGATAGAGCCTAATGAAGTTTATTTTATTTATACAAATGTATCTATCTAATAAACTTATTTTATCTTAACGTTGTAGTAGTTTAAATGGAATCCTCATTATGTGGAGCATAATCTAAACATCAGAATCTGCATCATTAGCATTGTCTCCTTCACATTCAACATCAACTTCAACTAATCCTGTTGCATTATGGGACAGCACTATGTAAAATTAATGATAATTTGGGGGGGGTTCATATTTCGTTGCTTGTTTCATTGCCTTGTCAGCGTTAGAGTCGTTACTAAAAAAGATGGTAGGTCTCAATAGAAAAAGGATTAGGCACAGGGTTATGTTGATTCGGGTTCAAATATGACAGACACCATAAAATCTAAGGAAAAGTTCTAATCACCCTCTCAGCTCTGCGCGTATATATCGATAAAGCAGTCCAATAAAAAGTAAATAATGTTTTTTAATATGCTCGTAAACATAAAATTACTCATATATAAACTGACAAGCATGAGTTTGAGATTTATTATATATTTTTGTCTAATGAACAGAATATTAAATAATATAATATTGTTAAAAAATTGTACAAATATTAAAAAAAAAAAAAAACCTTAGGCCTATTTAAATTTTAGATTATATTAAAAATTATGTTCAATAAGTTATTAAAAACATTTTACAGCTATTATTCATTTACTTTTTCTCGGACTGCTTTATCGACATTCATGCTTAGAGCTGAAATTGTGTGTATAACTATTCCCTAGATTTTATGGTGGCTTCATTATTTGAACCCGAATTAACACAATCCTGATAAATATATAAAAAAACCTTTGCTGATGAGTGTATTATTTTAACTCTTTTACTATCGGTAAAAGCTTATGTTAAATAAACTTTTACTTGAGTTTTTAGTATTTACTAACCACACTCAGATAAACAGTCAGTTATGTCTGTACTTTCCCCCAGGAATATTAGGCATTGAAGAATCCATTATCAATGGTTCGTTATAAAGGATTATTTAAAAAATGTATCAACTATAACAATATATTCACTATTAAACAAACGAGACTAATACAACACGTGGTTTTGCTGCGGTTCAAGTCTACACGATACCAGTTAGAAGTAAAGGGATCCAAGTGGCACATAGTACCTCTTGCGCTCCAAGGAATGAACTATATTTTCTTGTTGGTGTTGGGGCTTCACGCAGCACTTGTAGTAGCATACGAGGTATGGCTATTAAATAACGGGACGGATATTGTAAAAAAATTTATATTCATTTTAAACATAATTACTTATTATCACCTTCAATATACACCCCTTCTCTTTCCCTGCAACGCTCCATGCGAATTTTCCATTGTTGGAAACAATGCTGAAAGTCATCTTCTGTCAACTCTTTCAGGAGTCTTGCCGCTTTTTCTTGAACAGCTTCTACGGATTCAAATCTCGTACCTTTCAATGCAGATTTCACCTTAGGGGAAAGATAAAAGTCGCATGGTGCTAGGTCTGGCGAGTAAGGTGGATGTTCTAACACTGGGATGCTGTACTTGGTCAGGAACCTCTTGACAGATAACGCGGAATGAGCTGGCGCATTGTCTAAAATATAGGCTGACTGATAGTTTTATTTTGAAATCTGTTTTACCGTTCCGTCCGTAATGTTATAGCACTACTTAATTTAAATCTAATGACCTTTTTAAAAGTTAAGTACAACCCATATTGTCAGAAACAGCATTACACTCTCACAATAATAAGTATGATATGGCTGTTACTTGACTAACGTGTGACACCGATCTGATATGTACTGCTGACAGAGAGGGAGGTAGTTTATTGAACGTTTCATTAGGTTTTGTGAGCAGCCTGAGATGATAAATGGAGATGTTTGGGTTACTGCAGAGTGGCGCCACTTCTTCTAGGTCCTGACATAGCACCTCCATCTTCCCAGTCCTGAACTGATCTCTCTCATCGACGGCAATTTATAATTCCTCCATTTCTTATCTCAAGAAAATATTGAGTATAAAATAGTAGTGTTTTTTTTTTTTTTTTAGATTTTCTGATCTGAATCTACTCATTGGCGTCCGCATTCAAATATGTATAGAGATTGAAAGGCAATAGAATAATAAATAAATTATTCATTCAGTACCATCATACGTGCTGTACGTATTTTCTTGTAAATGACTGATGTTATTCAGTTACCACCACCATTTGAGCTCCAGACGACGACATAGCTGTACAGAAGTATCACGGTTACTTTACATTAAAAATCGTCACCTAGGATTAAGTGGTTTTATAACAATGCTACAGTAGGTAAAATAGAGCGTTAAGCCTTTTGAGCTGAGCCTCAGGAGGGTATCAGTATGTTTATGTTTATTTTACTGTAAAAGCGTTGTTTTAGGTTTACAAAGTAAAGTGCTGATTTGTTTTCATTAAATTGATAATTTGGTTTCACGCTTTAGATTTTGAAAAACTTTAAGCACTAAACTTTGATTTTTATGTACTCTTCATTGCTTTATTTTAGAGTTTTATTAACAATTAAATCCGTAGTATTTTAATTCAATTTCATCGTCTGTTATCTGACGCTGTCTCAAACGACTCCTCGAATCTGGAGGAGTTAGTCTTGACATGTTAGTCTGCAATGGTCGAAAGAAAAATCTACGACGAAGAAGCTTAAAACAAAACAGAGACACCTATGAATAGGTGAAGTGGTAGTCTCATTGTCTCATCAGGTACACAACTGAGTGCACTAAGATATGATAGACACCATCTCTAAGAGAAACTTAGTTGCTTTAATTTTAATGGTTGGATTGTAACCACAACACGCCCTCCAATCGACGCACTTGTAATGTACCCATAGTAAAATTTATTCATGGCTAAAATGTATTATTAACTTTATTATTAGAAGAGACTTTTGCCATTTTAACATTTATCACAGTTTTGTGTCCAAATGCCAAAAGTCAGGCAGTCTAATCGCAATCTAGCGTCTACCTAACAATGTTCCAATGTCAATTTAAACTGTTTTGCTGTATTACGTATGATTAAGTATGTGATTGCCAGTCACACACTGATTTATTTTTTTATGAATTTGAGACACTGAACTGTTACTTGTAGTGTAAATAATTCAGATTAATCCATTTATACGGCTTAATCAAATATTAGCTTAAGCTAGACGCGCTTAGTAAACTATTAACTATAAAAATTATGTTGAGTAAACAATTTATTTCTTATTCTCATTTCTTACAGTAAAGGCCGAAATGATTATTCTGAACTACCAGGGAGAGCTAGAGTGAGCATTCTGTTCGGCAGTCAGACTATATATTTGGACAAAATAACCGGTTTATAAAACCGGGGGACCAGAAAATCATCAGACGTTAAGCTAAAATTCAGGCATGAAAAATATAGTACCTAAATTTTTTATACAGAAAACCTGGTTGAAGCTACGTGTGGCCATAGATAGAGGTTTCTAACGAACCTAACCCAACACTTAGCCTTCAATGTTATTTCAGTTTCTTTGCGCGTTGATCACAAAGATTATACCTTAAAGTAAGTAGTCGAAAATATGGAAACAAACAATAACTTCAGCTTCCGTTCTTACTAATTTTGTAATTAAAACCCACCTTAAAATGGCAAACGGCAGGCGGGAAAGCTTGCTCAAAAGCAGGAAACATTTTAATGTGTTTGAGAAGTTGTTACAAGGCGAATGGCAGGAAACCGTAAAAGTTGAAATCCTCGGTAAGTTTATCTTTCCTTAGCACTGCTCACCTTGCCAAAATTCATACACTAAAAATAATACACTGTCTTGTCTACGGTTAGGAATCCTTGAGTAAACCATCAATGTTTTATTATTTCTGCCAAAGGAGATAAGAATCTCATAGCTTAATATTTGTAGCTACTGAAGAATCATTTGTACTCGGTATTTATCAAGAACCTTAATTAAACGTAACAATAACTGCAAGATCCTATTAAAACTAGAAGCTGTAATTACCGAACAAACCGATAAAGTTTAATACAAACCAGCAGAACAGCTGACCCTTCGTTGTTTGTGTTTGGTATCCAGTTTACTGTGGTTATGATTTTCAACCAAAAGACTAGCCAATAAATAGTCTCTTAAAGAATTTATTCAGTCCTTTTTTATCCTTTAATCATAACTTATATTTCGTTTACATAAATGTTACAATTAGAATAAAGTCTAAGACTTGAGCATCATTTATAAACTATTTAAAATGTCAGATGAAATTATTTTGTTTTCTCACTTAATTAAAAACAACTGCTGTTGTAGGCTATTGAAGGTTCTTTTGCATTGTTGGGTATTAATTTTCTAGTTACAATGCGTTAGAGTTTAATTATATTTTGTAAAGGAGAAAGTAGATAAACATTTTAGGCCTACATTTTATTACGCAACATTTCGATATTAGAATCCCATATATATTTTTACGCTATATGTTATTTTGTTGTAGTTTAAAATTCTTAAAATAAATGTTTAATTTGTTATATTACTAACTCATTCTAGTAGTATCATTCTGTTTAAAAAATATCTTACAAAAAAAAGGTATTTTCGGGATAGGACACTTCAGTAGCTCTGTTATGTGCTACCAGCAATGTGTTAAATCATGCATTCTATAGAATACCTTGGAATGATATAAATTGCGTTAATGGGGGCGGTAATGTATGAAATTATAAAACTTTCATGGTTTGCCTAGACATTCTATAGAATGCCCAATGCGCTCCACGCAAAGTATGATGTTCCATAGTTATCATGTTATAGTGTGAATACGTCCTCCACTCCCCTAAATCCCTAGAATCTGGAGTTAATAAATAGGAAGGTGAACTGGAACTAAACTCAACATTGAAATTGAATTAACCGTTACTACCATAGGTACGTTATATGTAGAAAACTCGGTTGCTCCACCGTATTTAGACATCGCTTTAGAACATCGTAGTGTACTCAATAGTGCACCTGATGAGACAATGAGACAGCCACTTCACCTATTCATAGGTGTCTCTGATTTCGAAATGATGTAAATGTTCATTTTGAGCTTCTTCGTCGCCGATTCTTTGATCTCTTAAGACGAACATGACTCCAGATTCCAAGAGACAAGTCTAAGACAGCGTCAGATACTAGGCGCTGCAATAAAAAGGAAGGTGAACTGGAGCTAAACTCAACATTCCCTAATGTAGAGCTCGACATCATGTAGAGTAACATTTTTATAATTGCTCTTTAGTTTTTTAACATTCGGACTCGTCCACCATGGCCAATAACTAAATGAGCTACATTGAGCACAGTCAAAAAATACTAAAATACTCAAACACGTCACTCTGAAAAAAGAGCAAAGTTATAGCTTGTTTTTTAAATATTTATTTAATATGTGTCAATGTAAAGTATATAACACTTATAGTTCTCATAAATTAGAAAGGAAGCACTCTAAAATTGTTACACTCTACTATGTAGCGTTTAGAAGGTGTTAACTTGTAGTATACTCTGTTGTAACTATGATATGCCATATATATCGTATTTCGTATAAAATGGTGTAATGTAATGTACATTTAAGAGGTAATGTAATGCCACGAAATTTGTCTGTAAAAAACAGAAAAAGTCGAGGTTTTTAGTCATTTATGAAAAGAATTTGATGTTTATATACATTATTTTTATCGTATTCTTTTCTGCTCTTAGGAACACAATCTGCAACTCATTCATTTTTTTCCTGTAGATTATAATAGATAGAACAAGGAGACAAATTATCAACTAAACATGAACTCAAATACCACGCACTGATGTGTAACAAGGATAATTTTGTACAAACATTTGTTGTGCTGTATTACGTATGTTGTTAAAATAAAACTTTTTTATTTCCTAATTTAAAAACAATTACTGCATTTTACACTTGGTTTGTTGATTTATTCTAATTCTATCAGTTTTTATGAAGCTATATAGTCAGATACAGTCTTAACCATTTTTAAACCTAAATGGAGAAGTATAACTATTAATTTAAATACACGACTAAAATGTATTGAAAATATAAATATTAAGGTGTTACCGATAAATCACTTATTTATATCACAGCTGAAGATGAAAATTTACCAACTTAAAATGTAGATTTCAATTATATAAGCACCAGTGTAATGTTACCATCAACCATTAGCTTGGATAATAGTAAAGCAGTAATGCAAATTAAACTTTTACAAGTATAAGCAGTGTTATCGCCCAGTGCCGGTGGATACTGTTTATTGATTAAGACATGATTGTTTGGCTTATTTACATTGTATACACTTTAGTATAAGTCCAGATAGTATACAGAACCCTGCGGAAATTTATAGTGTCTTCTGGTATTGCAAAACATACTCGGCTGACTGAAGGAATGGATGGAATGGAATCAAATGCTTACAAATATAATATTATTAACAGTGTAATGTTCAGAAAACCTATAGAATAATGATTGTAAATCCTGTTAAAATAGTTATTTAAATAAACAATTCTGTAATTATGACAATGTAGGAGTATGCCACAACATAGGTAGCCATCGCTTAATTATATAGCTCATTTTCTTCTTAATTCCTGCAGATAGACTGATAGACAAGTAATCAGAGAGGAAATAAAGTCGACCAGCCTACTGAGGGAGAGACTGCATTGACTCAATTAGATCCCATGGAAATAATTCCTGTCTATAGATAAATTCCTGTAATGCAAATATCAAAGTTAACAAATGAAATCGATACACAGGCAGATAGAGAGATGAGGAATTTTTTAAAAACTCTTAGTGGTAGCTAATTAACATATAAAATAGTGCGTATTTCAATTCATTCTGAAGGTATCAACCAGAGTTGTAGGCTTTACTAACGGTCAGCCAAACCTAAAGTCTTACTAATCAATCCAGCAAATTATTGGCCTAAAATGTTACATGATTGGTTTCGATATGTTTTCAAATAGGTATAGGTTCATTTTATTATTTTCTACTTACCATAATGATTAAGCATAAATTCCATGTAAAAATGTTAGCTAATGCTCATCCAAATCTCATGAATGACATGCACCATCTTGATGTTTCATGCATATAATGAAGCTTATAAATTAGCCTATATTGATTTAAAATAATAATCTGTTCATTTTAGAGATACGGTGCGGATAGATAAACAGACAGAAATGAAAAATTTTCCAGTCCAGAGACTTCATTAGCGCTCACCAATTAATAATAACGTGTGTAAAAATTTCACATATTATCAGTATAATAATAAATGTTAGGCTTTGAATATATGTATATCTAGAAATACCACGTATGCAAGTAATTAAATAGTTATTTATGTTATAAAATACAGAATTTAACATAAAACTGCTCTAATTCCAATTAATTTCATACACCTTTTTGGAATATTTTTACGTTTCATATATTATATTAAGCATTGACTTCTAAAATATTGAAATAATAAATATGTATATATTTTCATTGTGATCCTTTATATTACTTTCTATAATTTTTTTCAGTATGATTTACACTATAACCTTGAATTTCCGCAGTAATTACTTTATTTTCATTGAGATTATATTGTAAATATATAAGTGATATTTGTGATTAATATCAGAAATAAAAAATATAAATTGAAAAATCGTGCTAAATATCTTGTAAACACAGCATCAATTGTTCTTCCTATATCCATATGACATTGTTAAATTTAGTTTATCTTTTAAAAAATCAGTCAACGATTTTGACGTTTCTTCAGACAAATTTCTATTAAAATATGTTTTTACGTAATCTATGTTTTAAGTAAGGCCCAATCTAAATATAAGGTAAGGCCCAATGTAATTGAGTAAAGATTATAATTACAATCAACAGAAAGGCTAATTTTCATCAAGGATTGAATTATACTAATTTTTTAGCTAGAAAATATCTAATCAATTTATTTAAATCCTTTTTTAAATCTCGTTAGGGCGAAACTAGTAGTGAACTGGAATATGAATTAATATTAACCGTGCTAAAATTCAATTTAGAATCCGATACTTAGATACCGATACGAGCTTTAAATACTGTTAAATGATGCAGTAATTTAATTAATTTTACTTTGTATTCATAAACAATTCTAAATTAGTAGTTTGTAAATTTTTTTAAAACCAGTATATTACCAAATTTTTTTAATTTGTTGCAAAGATTATTTTTTTGCAAGACGTTTTTTAGTGTGTTAAAGTGAACATAGCTACTAATAGCGGAGTATGAATTGATTTTTTTAATGTTTATAGCTTTTAAATTAGACTTAACATGAAAAATTCCATAACCAAGGAAAGTCTGCAGTAACAGAGATTGATCCAGACGATACAATATTTTGGAAAAAAACAATAATAATGTTGGTAAACCGTTAGAAAACAAATCATTGTCAAACACTATTAGATCCAGGGAAACGTTTCGTTATTTTCCTCATCATGTACAATGTGTATGTTATTGTGGTTTATATTTCCCTTTCAATCCTTCCGGACATCAAAATGACCGCGTTAGTCCCGCGTCCAGCGGCTAAAGAGCGAACAAGCGTGACTTTCCGTGACGAAAACGGAAGATATACTCCCGTGCAAAACAATCATCCGTAGTCCACCAAAAGAACTCACTTAAAAAATTGTCCATGTAATGGAACCAATAAACTATTTCATTGGAATGAAGAAAAGGATTTAAAATTCTATAAATTAGAATACAGAAATGTATTTTCCTTGTGTAATGCAGGTACAGTAAAGTGAGGCAGGACAAAAGCTCCTAACTGGACGTCATTGTCAGGATGAGGAAGCATTATAGGACTCTCTCGGCTGATGTGACTCAATTACTTTTTTCGTCTCTCTCCTGCACCTGAGTACAAGACACACCGTTGCTTCAAAAACAATGTCCATCAAAAATAAAAATTACAATTAATTCCAGAAATCCAGAATAATCTACTTTCAGTTTCCTAATTTTTCCAAGATATTAGTTACATTGCAGACACAAGTACAAGCATTCCGCTATTAGGATAGGAATTGTATTTACTATTCGTAAAATTAAATTAAATAAATAAGGACTTTTATACATATTTTGATGCCATTTGATGTCAATATAAAAAATCAATATAAAACTGTTCATTGATGTAACCTGTGATGATGGTGCCGTGGTGTTTGTTACACTTTGTATATATGTATTTCTATGATCTACACATATATACAATTATGACAACTATGTGGCTTATAATGAAGAGATTTCAAGATTGTGTAGAGATATGTCCAAATCTACTTTGCACACTCGTGCTATTATATTGTTACATTTTATTTTAAACACAATACAATTTTATATATTTTCAAAGCTATATTTCAGTGGATGTTTCAATAATTGCCAACGCTATCTTCAAAATACTATATACATATTCAACATCCTTTACCCATGTATAGCTCCTACGTGCTGAGGAAGCGGCTCCCATAACTGGAGCATTATATCTAATTTACAAAGCTATGGTGGGCTGAGTCTAAGGTAAACAAGAACGATCTCTAATGATGAGTTAACAGAGGAGGCGTCGTTGGTTGCCCTCTCGCAAATAGTCTCGCTACCCCAGTTCTACTAATTAAATTTGTAAACTAATGATGTTACCACAGTTTATTAATAATTTGGCTCTATTTGTTTATTGCGATAAATTATTAGATTAAGTTAAATGTTTATTTTATAAATTTGGGGAACAGGAAATATTATTCAATAAAAATTTATGTATCATACATTTATATTTTACTACAAAATGATATTTATAATAACATTTTTGGAAATCATAAAGTAAAACATTGCACTAATTAAAATTAGGTACAATCACAAGTATAAAATTCGTATTCTCCTCAACTATAAAAGTGTGATACAATCCAATAAACAGCTAAATCACTATAGCCAATGAATTATTGAATAGCTCGTTTGAAATATAAATAAACTATTGTGTCTTGTTTATTTGGTTTAATAAGAAGTCAATGACCCATTGAACATCACATTATAGAGAAAAAAATTTCATAAGATTTTTTTGTGGAATTCAATATTCTAGTTATTAGACATACCAGTAAATCTTTTACACTTTCTTTCTATTTTGGATTTATTTGGGACCATTCGTTTTTCGGTAGAGGCTCTCTCAAGGCCGTTGTGAGCAAAATGAAAGTTATGAGAGGTGGTATAAAGAGGTGGCTACTGCCTTTTATACATTTAACAGAATTTGATTTTGTGGTTTACAGTGATAATCTGGTTGATACTGTGGTTGACGTTAATGCAAAAAACCAGTACAGTAAAGATATTAAAGTAGTAATTCTCATAAAAACAAAATTAATTTAATATCGTTAATATTGAATTTCTCTTTTTGTACTTGGCATGTCAATCTCAACAATCTCAAAATTTTTAAAAAATACAATATTTATAGTACAATAATTATAAATGGATCTATTTTATTTTAGGGTGAGATTGACCTATATTCCTTTAGCCTCGTAGTTGTACTACTAAAAAGATCCTCGTAAATTATCTTCTCTTGGTTTATACTGTACTAGAATAAAGAGTTGTAATATCTCTGGACACATGATTATTGTACATACTACACTGTGGAAGCGTTGCCTACCAGGAGGACATAATGTGTTTAACTTTGGCACTAGCACTGTTCCCATGGCTTATACTGTAACCGACCTAAAGCTAAGACCAATAAAATAGTTTTCTATTCAGCCCTGCTGACTCCTAAAGGTCACTAAATTTTACACTGTGCATTGACATTCCACCTGTGAAACTTTCATAGTGACTTCAATTTTTAATTTCAATCTTTCTATTGTCGTATACATGTATGTCAAAAGTCAGTAGTACATTATACTTAAAATATAAAAATACAATATTTGTATCAAAGTCAAGCTGAATAAGAAACTAAATTTGCAATAAATAATACAAGAAAACAAATGATACAACAAAGTTTAGGCTAGAAACTCCTAAACCGAATAAAAACAACCCTCTAATAGTTATTCTTTGAGTTGTTTTTTTAATTGTTTTTTCTGTTATATTTTTTAAATTTCATGACAATACTCTACTCCAAAATAAAAATCGTTCAAGTCAGAATAGCGTGATTCTCTCATCACAGTGTCAACGACTGCACCTTTCTGTTCCCTTCAAACTTTCCCTTCCACTGAAATACTCGAAATATAATACGAGTATAATCTTTATTTTGCTCTTTCGTCTACTAACCACGCAAACGTAATATTAAGACTAAATATACAGCCTAGGCTGAAGGCCATAATTTCTAGAAAAAGTAGCCTACTAATTTAATCCCTGAAAACAAAGTTTTATAAATAGATGCATTCTCAAAGTGTTTGGTACATGAAAGAATATAATATTTTTGTAAAAAGTTATGAACATACTTTATAAAAACCAAAAAGAGAAAAATGTATTTAGAACACTTAAGGTAGGAAGGAAGAAGCGCTGCAAAATGAGAAATCTTTCATCATGCCACCTCATTTTCCAGCGTGGAGTTTGTACGTTAAAAATTTTTAATATATTTCAATTTAATTTATAAATTTACCCCTGTATGTTACAGATTTGTTTTAGTAAATTATTTTTTGAGAATGTACAATGTATTCTGTAAAAGAAACACAAAATCCTCTAATAACGTCTAATTTGTTACTACACGAAATCAGCGAAACTGTTAAACAAAATGATGATGGTTCCACATTTTCAGTGAAAAATATCTAACAGGTTTTTTTACATAAGCTAGTTAGTTCTCAATAATATACTGCAAAAGTATTGGTTTAATGTCATCTGAAATGGTGCTGTGGTGAAGGTATACTTAGGAATTATATAATCTTGCTTAAAAGAGAAGTTTGTTATACAATTTATTAAGATATAGTGTATAGATAATAACAGCCTACACACCAACTTACTATAAAGTGATGATGTATTTTGTGACAGGTTGGCTACATGTAGTTAATATGTCCAAGTTAGAATCTCTTATGGGTGTATTGGGTTCGTTTACAACTTGGTTTACCCGTAAGGACAATATAAAAAGATTTGCTTATGCTTAGCCAAATTCCATGGAGTGACTTGTACCATCATCGTATTAATTTTCTTCCTCATATATAAATGAAGCTTAATTAATATTTTCAAATGAACATGTATATACAATGCATACATATTCAGATTTTTATCTGAGAAATTTGTTTCTTCAAATAGACAATAAAACATATTAAGGTCAGTATAATAACATATATTTGATTCTGCCTTTAAAACGAAAAAGTATAAATTATAGCGTTAAAGTTTACCTTGAAAATCTTCGTGTAGCATGTTCACTCAGAAAGGGTGAGTGCTTTCCTTTAACGGAAGGATTATATATAATTAACAGAACCCTAATTAGCCCTGGCTGCATTATCAAGGGTAGATTGAGTCTAACTAGGGAAGCTTTCACCGACCTGTAATAATGAGTGCAAACAGAGGAGTCCCTACAGTGACACTCATCTTTCCCCTCACTATCGCTAAAATCTAGATACTAATTATACAACATAATTACAATAACACTATAAGCTGTCCTAAACTACCACTATAATTACATATAACAAATAGAAGAGTTTAATCCGTCCGTGTAGTTATTGTACGAGAATAGATAGCTAATTGAAACCAATAAATAAATAAATAGACTACAACATTTTGGCCGAAAAAGCAAATCTCTCACTCACTCACTCTTAACTAAATTTACATCTTGCCGGTTCTCAGAAAGTTCGGCTCACGATTCGGCTCACGATTTTATGCTCTCGAGATACAAATAAAAGATTTTTCATGACGATACACTACCCACAAGGATTCAAATTAATGTAGTTGCGATCCCTAGAAGAACTATATCAAATCTCAATCTTCTATAAACGTCAAATTTGAAACACATGTGTATTATGCTTTCCAAAGAACAAAGATGCGGCGTTGGAAATTTCTGACATCGGAATTACAAGACACATCTAGATTACAATTGCTGGTTGAAGCCTTTTGACTGAATTATTCTTTTTATACTAACATGTGTATGTAAATTCTTGATCGCGTCAACAATCAAACGCCGCTATGGCGCCATAAATACATTAATCCAGTATTAGATTATTATAATTGCAATTAGACGCTTTTTCTACCTAAGAAAACTTTTGAGACTTTTGTATATATATATATATATATCGTATGTAGCATACTCTTGAAACGATTTTACGGCACCGAAAGTATCATAGATCGCAAGTATGATACGTTATGAAGAGACGTTGTATCACCAAAGAATGCTTTTTACACCTATACATCCAATCATTAACTGGACCATTAACTAAAAGTAGATTTAAATGGTAGAGAAATAGCATTATTTTACCGAAGTTACTTTTTAGACAAACGTAAGTATATATTTTCTAGGTTGGGACAACAATGCAAACACTACTAAGGCATTGAGAGTAACTTATACAGGAAAAAGATTACAAGGATAAAAATTAGATACTTTTTGACTAATTTACGGTTCTCAGAGACTGACTTTTGACCTATTTCTTATTGTGGCAACATGGCAAACTATGGTTTCTGAAATATAATTAATTCCAGGCATAAATGCTTCTTCGCGCGCTAAATCTTAAATACGAGTAAGTCAGGGGCTATTTTATTTAACATTTAAACCTCTCAACAATAAACTAATAATTATATAAATACTTTAAGTATGTCCACGTCCGATTGAAAATTATCAAAGCGCTCCATTTTTTTAGTCGAATAGTCACTGTTGAGTTATATCTCCACAATTATTTGTCATGGTTTAGTAATACGAGAAATCAGTAATATTATGTTTCAAATCTACAATCTATCCGTTGCTGAGATTAATAAATAACCTACGACATGACTGCAAGTAAGATTGTTGTAGTTTTAAACTTAAACTGGTCCTTAGTTTTAAATACCAAAGTATTGATTTATATCCGGATACAGAAATATACGACCATACTTAATCTCAGGATGACTGATGTACTATTCTAAACTGACAGTTATCTGACGTGCTTAGTTCTCATATAGTACAAGAAATCAACGTATGTGAAGAAAATGTAACATCCAAATATATTAATTCCCACAAATTATAATAGATAAAATCAGTTCTGAATGAACGAGCACGTCTCAAAAACTCATTAACCTTGTTTTACGCTATGACAGACATGTCGATTATTTCTGCAGAAAGCCGACTACATCAAAATTTAATTGATGTAATCGGCTTATACTGTCCACCGCTTTTGCAGGTGTTCCTGCATCTGCATAAATCCATCCATGGGACTTTATTGCATTATGTTCTATAAACACATAGATAACATTGGCAACACCACCTGTCAAGTTTCATGGCGTACAAAATTCCAGTAATATAAAATTGTCATTTTGTTAAGTTCTTATTCTGATTTCTCCGTAATAATTATGCGTCGTTTTTTAATTAAAATCAAAATCATGCTACAGCATTGCATTATTTATTGTGCTCAATTTAAATAAAAACAAAAGGGTACTGGTGGTGATACTTATCACACAGACCTTATATAATCATCGAAGACGAAGAATAAATGTTGAAAATGTTTTGGAATTTATAAATATTAGTTATAAATATATTTTATAACTATATATTTTTATTTGTTAATATAAGTTTAAAGTTTGAAGCTCGAAAATATGTTTAAAATTAACTTTTATAAGTATTAAAGATTTATTCGTTGAATCACAGAAAAATGTATAGTTTATTTTATTTATTTCAGTAACTTTGGTGGAGACGACATTTATTTTAATTTATTACTCTCAAGTGATATTTTAGTTTTAGACCTGATCTTTATTTAAATAAATTAATTGGTGATTGATAATTTTATATAAAGTGAAAACTCAATTATATATTTTTTAATCCTTTTTATTGATTAAAAATATATAATTTCCAAGTGAACCTACAGTCTTTTTTTCCACGCAGTGAACCCCTACTAATATTTATTTTACTTTAATTAATATTTCACAACTAATAATTTGAATAATGATAAAGTTGATAGTTTTCTGTCTTTGTCGATTTCACACAAATTCTTGGTGTTAATTTAAAAGTGATACCAACCACTTCGAAGTGACCTCCGATAGTTGATATATGGATTAATTAATGCACAATAAATATTTTTGTTATTTTAAAAATTCCTGTATCATTTAAAATAATGGCAGATTATGACAGGCATTCGTTTAAGAGATTATTTTAGGAAATGTAAGAGACTGTTTTTAATAGAATTTCCCATTAATGCGTAAAAACTAACTAGAAAAAGAAACTTTTACATCTATCCACTTACACTAACTTTGTATTTTTGATACCACAGTATTTTTCTCAATCACATATTCTAACTCATTATGTGAATGCAAACAAAGTGGTGTTGTAGTGGTGCCATATCGTGACGTACTTCACGAATCAAACAAAGTTTAATCAAGTTTCAGATTTACCTTGATATCTCTTGATAAGATTTCCATTTAATTACTTATGAGAACTAATCTGGTATGTGCAATTGATGCACGTTTAATCTCCTTTAATCAATCGCTGTGAAAGCTTTGAGAAAATATAGCGCAGACAGGTATGTGTAGGCGGTTTTTCATGTTACTGTAAATGATGTGTAAAATAGGTCTTGAGATTTTTAGAGACTAGTAGAAGGTAATCGATCTTGGCTTTTCTATTCAAACTCAAGGTTCATTGGTTCCCCCGATTTTCAACTGATGTTGACCGTAGAGTCCACAAAATACCAGATTATCAAAACTGGATAGGTAGTATAGTATAACTAAATTAACTTATTCACCTTTTACATTCTTATAACTTTCTTTCGAGCAAAACTTCATAACTTTAAAATACAACTTTGCTGACACTTTAACATTACCTCAAATTAATAACAGTTAGGTTACTCAGAGCTGGTGTTTAATCTTACTGGCAGTGTCAAGGAGTGTTTGGATTAAAAAAGGACGATTTTTAAATCTTACACATCAGAAACTCATCTTGAAATGGCAAATCACAGTTAAGAAAGTTTCCTTAAGAGCAGGAAACCTTTTAATGTATTTAATTAATTGTTGCAGGGAAAAAGGCAATAAGTAGTAAAAGATAATAAAATGGTCGGTAATTTTAAAATTTCACTCCACGGTCTACTGTAACATGCAATTTGTAAAGTTGTGTCATAGAATTATAAGTATTATGACTAATTTTAAACTTTCATTGCTTATGAAAGTCAAAAAGTTTATGTACGAAATTGTAGATACGTTATTGTTAATTTCCAGTAGACAGTTTAATGAAAGTATACTGCGTATTGCTACTTACTTCAGATAGGAATCATACAGTAACCTGCCATATTTATAACTAATTAAATGGCTACAAGGATTTTAAAGATTAATATTTGAATCTATTAAGAAATGTTTTGGGTTAATAATTATCACGGTACTTAACCGAGGTATTATTTAAAATATTTGAGAATAAAACTATTGTCTCAAGTTGCACTTGCAGGTTGAAGAAAACTCATTTTATCCTTCCATAACTGTGGAATCGTCACTTTTATTTTGTAAACTAGTATTTCATATACACGGTTACTGTACTTGAAATTTTCAAACTCGTGTACAACTGCGGGAGCCTGTTAGGGAAAGAAGTTGTAATCAAGCGAACAAACAAATGCAGTTTCATGCAAACGTGCAGAACAGCTGACCACTCATTGTTTGTGTTGGGTACCCAGTTAACCAGTGCGAATAATTCTTAACCACGTTCTCAAATATTATCAAGTACTCATCTGAGAAATACCTCAGTTCATATCACCTTATATGAGTATTTTTGTAAATTATCATAATTAAATTAGATTTAAAGTACGTTGCGACCGTGTTTTAAACCAAAGATAACATTATAACAAAATTCAGTTTGAATGGCTTTATTATACAGGAAATGGACTGGTTGTGAACACGATTACGTTGTAAACACTACAAATTAAAGAAAAGAAAATATTACATAAAATATTGATTTTGTTTAATGCTAACTAAAGATTGATGCCTCTATGTCTCGGACGCTTTAAACTAAACTTGAAAGTAAGACTAAACACGCACCAAGTAGTTTTTAATATTAATATAAATATTACCATTGCCTAGATCTTTGTGAGCTTTCGTACAAATAACCATTTATTTACGCCCCATTTTTCAATTAAATTTATAAACAAAATAATATCTAATAACAATAAAACTGGTATAGTAATAAAAATTATTTAATTAATTTGCTTTGTACTACTTTCGGATTTTCTGTCACTTCGTTTGCGTGGCTATTCGGCAAATCCTTCTTTTAGTCTGTATGATTTTCAATACGACTGGGTTAATCAGTCAGTTTGTATGTAACACATGTTATACATGAAAAATCCATTTGGGTTTTGGATTAAATTGGTATTAAACGCAAACCATACTTTTAATTTCTTGTAACTTTGGTGATTTAAATTTCAGCTAGTACCGCCAGACCCTCACCAAGGAGTACATCATAAACCGCAAACGGACTGAAATTTATTTCATTATCAAAGTTTATATTATTAACCCATTAAAGCCCAAAACTTTTTTTTTCTCAAAATACTTTATTCACTATAAAAAATCAATTATTCCTTATCTAATTTACACTAATATGACAAAAAGAAATATTTATTTTAAACATTTTGGTACTTTTTTAACATGGGTCGTTAACGACCCGTTGGGAGTAAGGCCTTAGTAAAACACAATAAAGTGTATATAGTGGAAACTTTATTTACAAACACATTTGAAAGACATGTTAATTACACAAATGATTAATCTTTGTGGAAATCTGCATAACAGGTATCATGCAGTGGGACCTCACATCGTTTGCACGCTTTTACAGTTTTATTTTTACATACAACACACCTTCTTCTACTTTGACCTGTCACTATAAGATGACCTCCATGGTCACTACGGAGTGGGTTTGAAGCCCTCTTCAGTGCTCTTGTAGGGCCAGTTGCCTTAGGAGCCCGTCCAAATTTTTGAAGTAAAGCCAGGACCACACTTCTTGGGAAACTGAGACTGTCCAAAGTAACTCCTTGAGAGCGAGCCAGAAACCAAGAGTTGCTCATCACAACATCAAAAAGCCAGAGAACGATTGGGATATACCACCGTTTTCCACGAACGCCTATTCTGTAGTTCGATATATTATTGTCCATTAGATCGACACCTCCCATATTCCTGTTGTATTGCGCAATAAGATATGGCTGAGGAATGGAAACTTTCTTTCTTTCTGTCACTGAATATCTGAATATCTCACACTGAAGGGGTACCTCTCTTCTTAACTCTAAGTCTCCTTTTTCCCAGTTTCGAACATGGTTCATCTTTTTATTGGGTGCAGGCTTTTCCCGGCTTACTCCCCCCTTTTCAAATTTAGACCCCTGTGTGGCATTCGAAACGGGTTTTCCTCTTTCCAGTAGCTTTAGAATGTGTAGCTATTAGAAAATTATTACCTCTGTCTTCAACGCGTACGTCACTAAGATCACCACGTTGATCACCTAAATCACCTGGTGTATCTTCATCGTTTTCAATTCCTTCTAATCGAATGTCTGCCTCGGCTTGGAGCTGACAACGGCACACTCGGTCTGGGTCATTAGAATCTTCCTCTCCAGATTCTTCATCTGTGACATTGTGAGGGTCATCATCGTCGGGAGGACTTATATAGATATCACCTACGGTGTATTCTGATGCAGTGTCTCCCAAGGCTTCTAAGATCTCAGCTAGTGAAAGCGGACTGTCGATCATGAAATAACCCAAAAGTAAAAAATAAAATAAAACATTTTCTACATAAATTTTAATATTGTTTTATGTATAATGTGTATACATATTGATTTCAATTTACCACCGTGCGCTTTTTACTTACAAACTTGAAAAAAAGATTCAATGCTAGGTTTGAGGTTAGGCCTATGCTATGGGCTTGGTCCCAACGGGTCGTTTTCGACCCACTAATAGTTTGTCATGTAATAGTAAAAAGTCAGTAAGTTTCGTGAATTTCACTAATAAACATTTTGTTTACTACATATATTTATAGTAATATTCACTTATTAGATATATTTTAAAAGGACATGGTATGTATAAAACTAACCTATGAAGTGGAGCAGACATGATGTATTTTGCAACTCTCAATGTATCAGATTGCGATTAGTAGTAAGGGTGGGGGAAGAGGCCCCAAACCTTTTCTCAAGGTCAATAGACTAGTACACTCTCAGGTAAAAACATCACAGACGGAATAGTACGCTTTACTACAAAATGGTTTACAAGTATTTAGATGGGTCGAAAACGACCCGTTGGGCTTTAATGGGTTAAGAATGATATTTTTTTCTAAGAGACTTATTTTCAAGGTGTGTGATACAGTTTTTTAATATTATATTTTAATTTTGTATTTAAAATAGCCGCTAAACACGAAATCATAGTTTTAATTGCCTTTTCACTACTTGCAGTTTGCTGACCAAACAAACTCCAAGCTTGCAAAAACTATAAATGCACGAAAACAAATTTAAATATCACTATAAAGACAAACTGTAATGATTTATAATAGCTGTGTATGCACAAGTACGTAGTAGCTGTAGTTATCGAATAAGTATCCAAATCAAAATGTCTCTAAAAGACAAACTGAGCTCTAAAGTAGTTGCATAGTTATAGCTCACATATAATTTTCAAATTCGGTACTAAAATTATAAAAATATTAATTGTAATCTAACATTCAAATCTAAAAACATATTCTTCCAAATTCAACACTTAAATATCCTCGTTATCATATAGGATATATAATCATTATATAGGGACACGAATAACCTGTTAATAACCAAGTATAAGGCCTGCCACAATCTGTATTTCTGACAAAGCTATAGAATCAAACAATAGTAAATCAAGGCCATACCTGCCACGAAACATGTGAATAGCTTAAATCGTTGTGCACCAGGTTAATATAAACTACAATACCTCATCCTTTGGACCTAAAACGAACGAACGAAATTTGTCATGGTATAGGAAATTTAGATTAGTTTCATACTAGATTACCTGGTAAGTGCTAATATTTACATCATTATTTATGTATATATTGGTCACTGTAGCAGAGTTGAGAAAAACTTTAAATATAACCATATTTACTACTTTATGTTTATTAAAAGAATATAAATTTATATCAATTTTGAAATGGAGTAATTATGACTTAACGTACAGGAGAGAATATATTTTTGAGGTTGTGGGAAGATGGAGGTGCTATGACAGGACCTAGAAGACGTGGCGCCACTCCGCAGTAACCCAAACATCTCCATTCATCATCCCAGGCAGCTCACAAGTCCTAATGAAACCTCTAATTATCTCACTCTCTATCAACAGTACATATCAGATCGGTGTCACACGTAACTCAAGTAACAACCATATCACATATTAATAATATACGAATTTCACGGACAAAACGTGGTGTTCTGATAACATGCTTTAGACGGGAATTGATTCGTATGATGTCGTACGGTGTAAATCTTAATTTGTTTCTAATGTAATCGTGCAAAGAGAGATTTCAATTTCTGTTGCTTATAAAATTAATTGATTTCTGTTAATTTTAAGATCTGTTGCTATTAACAAAATTCCACATTTTCAGACTACAATACGTTGATTCGAAAGGAAAGTAGGATCTCAGACATTTGGCATAGTTACATTTTGTTTTATACTTTTTACAACTTAAATTATAATAAGTAATTTTATATATATATATGGAAGAAGGATGGAGGTGGGTAGGACACAAACAGGAGGTATAAGAAAGGTACAAGTGACATACAAACTGAATAATGTACAAGCGCCCTAATCAGCTGTTCTCTCCTTTAACTACCTCAGGCCCGTGCTACATATCAAGTTCACAGCCTTACGATCCGTCTGCCTGCACTAAACTCACGAGATATGTTAAAAAATCTGCACCTTCAAATAAAAACACGCCACAATTGTTATAAATTAATTAAAACCGGTACAAACCAATTATTATATTTGTGATGAATTGTAATCAGAGATGAACCATACGAAATTGTTACCTTCGTTCATGTGAATTCTGATTGGGGGAAGGGTAGACATACAGTTATTATTCACTCCTCAATTTACTCTTATTTTAGTTCTTGCAAACAGTTATTCAATTTATGGAACATTTTTTCAATACTATGTATTTTATTCACATGATAATACATCAAGGTTATATTAGTTCATGTATTACTCAAGATAATACTCCAATACTAAAAATTAACGTAATATCCATTATGATGAAACAGTTTAACCAATACAAAAAATGTAAAGCATTCTTATTGGATAAACTATATCCACGTAAAAATCTGGTATGAAAGGGCTGTGCATATATTAATATATTTCTAGCTTACATGTCATTGCTACAAAGTTACTAATAAAATACCAGTATCGGTGTGACCGATACTTCATATTTTCCAATATTTCATTTTTTCTTTCTATTGTTTAAATTTGGTTAAATTACTGCTTTGTCTCTTGTAACAGAGTATTTTATTCATTGTTTAGCAACGTATTCTTTAGCTAGATGTGTATCACATTTTAACAATATATTTCGTAGCTAGAAATGTATCATATTTTAATAACGTATTCTGTAGCTAGATATGTATCATAGTGTAACAACGTATTCTGTAGATAGGCATGTATCATAGTGTAACAACGTACTCTGTAACTAGACATGTATCATAGTGTAACAACGTACTCTGTAGCTAGACATGTATCATAGTGTAACAACGTACTCTGTAGCTAGGCATGTATCATAGTGTAACAACGTATTCTGTAGCTAGGCATGTATCATAGTGTAACAACGTACTCTGTAACTAGGCATGTATCATAGTGTAACAACGTACTCTGTAGCTAGACATGTATCATAGTGTAACAACGTACTCTGTAGCTAGGCATGTATCATAGTGTAACAACGTACTCTGTATCTAGACATGTATAATATTGTAACAACGTACTCTGTAGCTAGACATCTATAATAGTGTAACAACGTACTCTGTAGCTAGACATGTATCATAGTGTAACAACGTACTCTGTAGCTAGACATGTATAATATTGTAACAACGTACTCTGTAGCTAGACATGTATAATAGTGTAACAACGTACTCTGTAGCTAGACATGTATCATAGTGTAACAACGTACTCTGTAGCTAGACATGTATAATATTGTAACAACGTACTCTGTAGCTAGACATGTATAATAGTGTAACAACGTACTCTGTAGCTAGGCATGTATCATAGTGTAACAACGTACTCTGTAGCTAGGCATGTATCATAGTGTAACAACGTACTCTGTAGCTAGACATGTATCATAGTGTAACAACGTACTCTGTAGCTAGACATGTATCATAGTGTAACAACGTACTCTGTAGCTAGGCATGTATCATAGTGTAACAACGTACTCTGTAGCTAGACATGTATAATAGTCTAAGAACATCGTATTCTGTAGCTAGACATGTATAATATTGTAACAACGTATTCTGTAGCTAGACATGTATAATAGTGTAACAACGTACTCTGTAGCTAGACATGTATAATAGTCTAAGAACATCGTATTCTATGATTAGGCATGAATCATACGAGTAGTTTAAAAATGTATTTTGAAGTTGTTAAAGAGCAAGATTCCATTGGCTTGTTAGTTTGTATATATATTTAGTAAATATGTAATTTGTTTACAAACGATAGCAGAAAATCAGAATCCATTATGTACAAGAACACAATTATTGTATTGACTTCATAAACGAAGCCATGAAAGCAATACAAAATAACACAACACAAAATATATATATATAATAGCATTTTTTATTAAACGAAAGAGAAAAGAGAGAGAGAGAGAGAGAGAGAGAGAGAGAGAGAGAGAGAGAGAGAGAGAGAGAGAGAGAGAGAGAGAGAGAGAGAGAGATCAGTCTTCATTGTCTTAAGCAAACAATCATTTACCGTACTTAAACGAAGCCTATTACTAGTAAGGATGGAGAAACTTCATTCTCCGTCTGTGTTTTAATCAGTCTGTCATCTCGAACCAGAGACTTTACATTGTGCATGAAGCTTAATTTCTGTATGAAGAACACTGATTTCGATTACATTGGATGTTACTCCATTAGATTTTTATGAGCGGTACAGAATATTTTTACATTTTTCTTATGGGGTACCATGCTGCTAACGAGGAAATAGCTGAATCAATTAATTTTTCACTAACTTATACACCTATAAGAGATTCAAACATCTGACATATTAACACATGTAGCTTAATTAATAAACCAACAAATACTTCATTTTATAGTCATTTTATAGTTACTTGGTATGTGGGCTTTGTATTATTTTTACACTAATATCATACTCAGTTTAATGAACACAAAACTGAACGGATGCAATGTCCTCTCGACGATTTACAGTCACACAGTGAATGATGGTTCGTTGAATTATACTCGTACCAGGTCCCTCCGTGTTTGGTCTTCAGTAACTGTAAATAAGCCGCCTTACGATCTCCAATGAAACTAAATTCAAATGCTCTACATCAACTAGTTCACAATTTTCTTTATTCTGTCTAATCCAGAATAAATGAATGGGCTTGATTTCGCCACTGCTCCTATCTATAATACAAGTTAAACAATACTACATGCATCACTCTATGACAGATGGCATTTCTTCATGCAAATACAAAGTAATGTGACATTGTGTGTCTTTGCTCTATCACCTATCAACAATATTGCCCATCTCTAAAGTAAATAATTTTGTTTAAATTATTTTAAAATGTATGTGTAAGTTATATTTAAGAATAACAATATTTCTGTGTTCAATTCCTCTATCTAAATAATGCTTATGACAAATTTTGTCCAAATCCGTGCACTATATTTTGTTTGGTTTATTACCAAACAACCAAACATCCCAACAACTAAACACGTCTTCAAAAACACATTTATAATATACTGGCAGTTACCCGCGGCTTGACTTTGCACGCAATTTCCTATTGAGCAACAGGTACGCCATAGGCATGTCTTTTTTTTTAATTTTATAGAAAACATTCCTGAAATAATTGATGATCTCAAATGGTATTTCCGATTCCTAACTTTGATTCTTGAAACATATTGTCCATATAAATCGTAAAAAAGGTTTTGAGGAATTTGCAATAAAAAGAAAATAATCTGAACGGGAAGATTTAATATATGATTGATCTTCGACATCCACTACAGTTCCAATCCCCCTCTATTACCTATATACCTACAATCTCACAGATAAATAGAAGTGCTGACCTACTTGTGTAGCTTGCCCCTTCAGCAAAAGAATCAGGATATCTTATAGAAACATTTTTTAAAGTCACTGTGGTGCAAAATAGACTTCCATTACTTTTCTCTTGACTTATTAAGGATAATGACTTAGCCAGTTATTAGGTAAAAATCATTAATACTATTTGAACTACAAAACTTTGAAATAAAAGTTATCTCTATCGAACTTTAATAAAAAGTTATTTAAAACAGTTTTGAAATATAATAGGTTTTATATTTTAAGAATATCTTACAATTAGAATGTTTTCAAATAATATCATTCTGCACACTAAAATAGTCTGGTATTTGGAATTTTAATACGTCTGGTAATTACGGAAGTAAATATGAAGAGGCATTTTGCCTTCTACACCGGCAGTTACTATGGTGTAATATATCAAATTCTTCCACCACTGTTTTTGTCTGTCATTTTAAAAGAAGAAAGTAATGTTTAACTTAGTTTACTTAAGTGTTTTGGCCTACAAATCTTTGGAAATTATAGGTAACATCATTTTATGTTCGTATTTGAAAAGACTTCACAATCCCAGACCTCCTGTATTTATGCACACTCTGTATTTTAAAAGTGATGAAAATATTGTAATACTGCTTTTGAGAATATATTTTACTAGCAAACTGTCCAATTAATATATTTAGGACACCTTTTTTCCACAGTGGGTTTGAGAAACCCAACTATGTAAAACTCTTATATACAGTTGTAGTATAAAAAACTCAGTATTATCTTTAATTGTAAGCACTAGCCTTGGGAAAAATAAAAACCACTAATGTTTTAGTTGCTGCTTGTAATGATGTCATATAAGAATTCCATTACTATTAAGTTTTTATATCTTATTCAGTCCTTTCGATAACTGGAAAGTAACTACTCTACCGAACCTAATAAACTAACTTCGACAGAATCTGAAAACATAATAAAACTGCAGAAAACAAAGTAAAATTTAATTTGTATTTGTAAGGTAATGAATCTTTGTTGTATTTCTAGCGATTCGATAATAATTTTTTATTTGTTTATACGATATTTGATATGCTCCTGTATATATATAACTATATATATTTAGGATCTTCAATAACAATAGAAAAAAAGAAAAGAACATACAAATTCTCTATATTTCGTCTTAAGACATTTTCAAGAGGTAAATAAAGTATTATTATTATAAGTATTATTATAATATGTAAGTATATATATGTATATTGAATTGAATTGGTTTATTTCCAAAAGCTTACATTTCCAATGGCCCCGCTAAGTACAACACTTATCAGCGGGGTCCAAATTAAACTATCTTAACTAAACCATACAATGTATTTATTAAATTACGTAATCAAAATTGGCATTCATTACTTTGTTAAAGTTTACAAGCAAGAATAACAGCATACAGGTTTGTTTTATTTTATCTTTACATTTCAAATTATTAACACTGATAAAACCGGTCTCTTAACTCTTAAAATTAAGTTCATGTTCCTAACTAACAAAATTGCACTGGTCATATAGTGTGATTGGATTGTATGATTTATATTCAGAAGCAGTCGATGTCCTTACCCAATTCCAATCGGTATGAGACAAGAATAAATACCCCCTCCCATCAGGCGTTCCTTGTTCCTTGTTCCGCCACTACCAGTGTTTATTTCTGCAATTGCAATGCACGTGCAAAATCTAGCATGAATTTGCTCTAATTATTAAAGTTCATTTTAGTTGATTATCAATAAATAAATAACTATGTTAATTTATTTCACCCATGTGTAGCATTTACAGCATTCAAAATATATGTCAATGTGTCTATTTGCCTATTTAGTCTGTGATATGTGTTTGTGTTATCCCTGTGCTAACCTAATTGTGTTTTGGTATTGTGTTATTGTGTATGTGTTATTGCATTGTGTTTTGACGCATTTATATATTGATAATAATTCATTTTCCTACTCCTTCCAAAATTTAAGTTATTTTCATATTGCATATTGTTTAGTCATATCTAACGAATTTTCCATTCCCTAACCTCTCTTACTGCAGTACAGTACGCGGTCACCACAACAACCTGCAGCTCCTTCCCTCTTTAGTCTAGGCTTTCATACCAATGGCAAACCCTAGCAAACGGTTTATTATTGTATAGATAAAATTCATGTGTTATATTTGGGCATGTGTTTACATTAAAAAAGTAATAAATAAATAAATAAATAATAATAAGTAATAATATTTAAACTAATAAACTTTAACAAAAACAACTTATATATATCAACAACAAAAAACTATAGGCTATGCTTTATAAATATATCTGTAACATTTTCTTAACAACAATCCCATCACCACATCAAAAACATTTTAAACACATACAAACTGACAACATTACGTCAGAATCTGAAACAAAAATATTCAGTTTACTCTGTATCTGATTTTATCTATAATAGGGCAACCAGATCCACCATAGATTCATGAAGCTTAATCAGGTTACATAAATAATTAAAAACTATTAAGCTAGACTATAACACAATAAATAACATATTACAATAACTATATATACTAGGCCTATATGTTTATCATATATAACACAATCTAATAATGTTTATTCATAATATTCAAAAGCATAACAAAACTATAAAAAAATATAACATGGACCACAATAACAGATTAATATACACTATATGTTTATCACAGCAATAACCAAAATCAACAACAGACCCCAAACAACAACACTACAATAACAAAACTAAACTATAAAAAATAACAATATTATGGTATAAGTTTAACAACAAGTTAATATAGACTATATATTTATCACAGCAACAATCATTAAACAACAGTAAATGTCCACAGTAACATTTAAAAATAATAACATACATACATACCCTACATAATTACAAGTTCTCCTTTACTAATAAACAAAAGTAAGTTAATAATATCTAGAAATGTTTATACAGATATATATTCTAAATTTATAACTCTTCCATTAACCACCTGTAAACAAGTTTTTTTTAAACTTACAATAATTATGTTCATTAAAAATATAATTTGGTAGACTTTTAAATAGGCAAGGAACAATATATTTGGCCAATCTTTTACCAAAAGTATTTGTTATTCTATAAACTTTGAATTTTTCAATATTTCTTAAAGCTATAGAAGTGTTCTTGCTGTTTGAAATTTTATATTTATTGTTTGCAAAATAATATACAAGGATGCTATACTTGTAGTAACCCTTTGGTGTCAAGCTATTGGCTTGTATATACAACTGTTTTACTGTAATACCATTAGCTCTGCCATTCAACATCATATCCAGACATTTCTTTGAAGGCTTTGTATCTTATTGAGGTGGTTGTCTACAGCTGTTCCATATGCAATTATTCCATATCTAACAATTGACTCCACTAACGCCTTGTATACTGAAGTCTTGCTTTCAATATTCAATACATTTTTTAATCTATAAAATTACAGCAACACACGAGCATATCTTTTTCTGTATTTTCTCAATGTGTGGTATTTCCATGTTAAACCATTATCTATTGTTATCCCAAGATAATCATAGGTACATACTAATTTTATTCTGTCACAATCACATGAAGTGAGGTTATAAACGTGTGTGTAGTTGCTCACACATACATGTGTGGTATTTTAAAAACAGGCTCATTTCCCACTTTTTTATTTCTTAAGTGAATATTCATCATAACAGTCTTTTTTGGATTTATAACAAGTTCCATATTATGCAAACCATTTATTTATTTCATTAAAATCGTTTTGAAGCATTGCTTGGGCAGTTACCAGATCCAAATGAGATGCTACCAGAAGGATGTCATCTGCATATGCCCACACCTTTACATAATTAGTTACATTAAAAATATTATTTATATAGATATTAAACAGTAATGGACCAAGGTTACTACCTTGTGGTACACCACAGTTGCTTAGCTTATATTCACTATAAGTGTTTACTATTTTTACTCTGTAACCTCTGTTTTGTATACATGATTCGAACCAGTTTTAAGTTTACTCCAACAACACCAATGTTCTCCAGGACTACTAACATCTTATTATGATTGATGATATCAAATGCCTTTGATAGATCCAAAAAATAAAGCCAATACATAACACCCTTTTTTCTAACTGTTCAATTACATAGTTAGTAAAGTCCTTCAAAAGAAGTTCAGTTCCCTTACCCTTTTGAAAAGCATATTGATTCTCATTAATAATGTGGACATTGATTCAAGAACCCATTTAACTTATTCACAACAAATTGTTCATCATATATCTTTTCTTTACTGGGAAGCAATGACACTGGCCTATAATTCTCATTAAATTTCTCTAGAGCCCTTTTTTATATATAGGTCTCACTATTGAAGTCTTAAGACACTCAGGGAATATTCCTTCACTCAAAGACAAATTTATTGCTCTAGCCAATGCAGGTCCAAGTGAATGTGAGAGTATTTTTAAATCCTTTTGTCTTATTAAATCTATACCTGGAGGCTTATTTTCAGCTCACTGATTGTATAAGATTTATGATTTCTCTAGCTGTAGCCTTAGGGATATAAAGGTTTTCTCTTAAATTATTTTCTCTTATTAGTTCTTTAACTGTATTGCATCTATGAACAGCCTGTGTAACTCCCACGTCAAATAAGTAGCAAATTCATTTGTAATATTACCAATTTTTTGTTTCATCGAATTAATAATCAGCAAATCGGTATTTTTGTCTTTTCGTTCTTCCTAATAAATTATTTATGGCCTTTCACATTTTTCTTATATCATTCCTTACATTTGAGAAATAAGTTTTGTATACATTTTTTCTGTTTCTAAATTTCATATGTAAACCCTATTTCTAAAAAATGTATAATTATTTCTATGCCTAGCATTTGTCGGATCCGATTTCCATGTTTTAAACAATCTATCCCTTTCTTTGGTCAAATCCCTTAAAATAATCCGTCATCCACTCTTTTTCAATCCTTCTACCTGTATTGTGTTCTTGTACTTGTTTATTATTATACTTGTTAAATTTACAATTTTCATATGTTTTTTTTTAAAATTGGTTAACTATATAAATTCAAATGCTCTATTGGTATTATCTACAGGCATATGATCCCAATTAATATTCTGTAGTGCTATTTTTAACTTAGACTCGTCATATGTTATTTTACCTTAATTTAAATCTAAGCACTGGATATCTGATTTCATTTTAAGGGACAGCTTAAACACCAATAGGATAGTGATCAGAAATTTTAGTTTTCAGCACACAACCAAGAATTTCATTAAAATTAAAAAACGTCTCTCATGTACAAGTGATCAATGCAAGATCTGGTCACCCTACCTGCCTTGATTTCCTCTCTAGTAAAATCATCAATAACTCTAACAAGACCTTTAGATACTAACATTGTTTCATAATCTTGAGCTATATTTTCGGTATTTTCTATAATGTTGATATTAGTATCTCCCAAAAATACCACACTTCCTACAGAAAAATACTGTCTGAAAATATCATCAATTTCTGTCACAAAATATCTAGTTGAAAACCCTGTACTTGTAGGAGGAGGCCTATAAATAGCTATAATATGTATTGTACATTTTTTTTAAGTAGTAAATATTCTAGTTTACCAGCTTTGCATTCAAATGGAATCTACCCTTAGCTTCAACTGACTGAAAGTAAACATTTCTGACTTATAAAATTAGTACTAAGCCTCCTCCTCTTCTACCTTCCCTACATGAAATAACTTTCGAGAATCCATATAAATTGTACCCAACAATTTCGTCACATGGGCAAGCTATCTCTGACAGAACTATGATATCCAATCTATGAATGAATTTTTGCAACTGAATGTTTAAGGCATCCCTTTTTTTTTTTATTGAACCTTATATTTAAATGGAAAACTCTTATTTCAAGATCCTCAGAAATATGAGAAAACCAACTGTATATATCACTGTAATTTTCAAACCTGACATTTTTATCTAGATCTGTTTGAAGACCATCCATTTAATTTTGTGATGCATTACTAAAAATAATATAGGCTAACCTAAGAATCCTTATACACCAATTTTCTTTATGCCATCTAAGCTTCTGATTACAATTACATTTTCACTTCCTTCACCTATTTTTACAAATACCTTCCCATTTTTTAAACCATAACATACTTATAGTTATAGATTTAGCTCTTGCCTTGGTGTCTCTCAGCAAATTCTTGTAGTAGAGTGATAGGTTTTCATTGAAGAACACCTGTTTACCTGCATCCCGATCCGGAAAGTCGTGATTTCTTCCCTGCTTGAAGCCATTTTATCCCGCACTTGGCTGGAAAAGAAACTGTACTATTATAGCAGGAGGATTTCCATCTTTCCTTTTCTGAAGCCTGTGAAGCCTATGGATTTCTTCCGGTACAAAGGGAACGTTAATAGTTTACATAATTCCTTCACAACTTCATATGTATCTTCTTCTTCGACCTTGGGACCCCTCACAGGCACTCCATGAATCTCCAGGTTCACTCTTCTACCATATTGTTCCATTTCGTTGACCCTACTCAGTAGGTCCTTTACAGTAGCATCACTAACCTGCTGCTTTGCCTTGACTTCTTTCAGCTCAACTTTTAAGTCTTTATTTTCCTGACGAAGCAATTTAATTTCACTTAAAATATCATCATATTTTCCGGATAAGAAATCCAACGTATCCTTAATTTGGTTTTACTGCCGGAATGAGTGCCAGTTAGGCTACCTATCTTGGTCGTAACTTGATGAGATAATATTTCATCCTCTTGCGTCTGACTAGAGGTTCTTTCTTTGGACCTACAAGATACACAACTCCATTTTCCTTGTCCAGCCTTCCCCAGACTTTTCCATGACTGCGCCTTCATGCTACAATTATCAAAAATGATATCTAGACTGACATAACCTACAAAGTGCATACTCTCCATCTAGAGGGATATCTTCTTTACATTTGCCACATTTTACACCATCACCATTACTCGGCATTGTAAACTATATCTTTACAAGTAGATTTACCACAAATTAGTTGTATGCAATACGATAAATACTGTTAAAAACACGAAACACAACAGAGCTAGATTTCCACTGAAACACAGCTCACCACTCATATATATATATATATATATATATATATATATATATATTATATATATATATAGTATTATTATTATTTAAGACATATATAGGTAAATAAGTAAATATATCAACCTATGTGTATATATATATATATATATATATATATATATATATATATATGTACATATTAATGTAATTAAAATAACTAAAACCCTTTAAATTAAAACTTTTTATTACATACACGTGTTTCGGTTTTTAACCATCATCAGCGTACATTAACCTCTAAATAAATAAATAAATAATAAACAATTAGATATACACATGTGGACCTTTTAATTACATTAATATATATATAGATAACCCTATAAGTGGAGTTAATAACATAACATATATGTACATATATATACTATTGATGAAATTTGAACTCCTCAAGATACGAGTATACGAAGAAGTTTACAGTAAATTCTGGCCACAAAGACGAGCCCGCCATTACGTTACGCTTCCTCTCCTCTGAGATCAGGAGATAAAAATCCAATCTTCAACTCTTTGACTAGGATTCATAATTAATGAATGAATTCTTGTTTGAATCGTTCTAAGCAAAATCCATAATATTGTGGTCATCTATGTAATGTTTAAACTTTTAACTGCTTATATGTCATATACAAATATAAATACTGTATAAAACCTAAAAATATTGAATATTATATTTTTAATAATGGTATGCTCCTCAAGAGCATCCAGTACTCGAATTATGATATTTATAGACACAACAAACGTGTATGTACAAACCACCATTATAACTATCGTTAAACCTGGAGAACGTGGTGTGTGTACTTCCATATTAATGAAAATTTCTGTTCACGTATAAAAATACAATAGAATAAAAAATTAAAATAAAAAAACTGCAGTTGTTAATCAGGGTGCCGATTGCCGAGCGGTCTAAGACGTCGGACTTTAGAGCTGATTTAGACCTAACTTGGATTAAAATCTTGTCGGTGACCTTTTTCGATACCACTAACCTTAAACTCCTCTCACAGGCATGTGGCCAACAATTACGGCCGGAATAAAGGTGATCGGCCTCTCCTTTTCATTAAGAAAATAATAATGATAGTAATCACTGATTTATTTCCCTTTGGTTGATAATTTTCATTTTAACACTGGCTAAAAATGTAACCACTTTTCTCCTAAACTGATCGTAATAATCGACGATATACATAGTTTAAATTTACATTTATGTAACTTAACCATTTGTGGACAACCTGTCAGCGCTCTTACCTAATGGGTACAAAATTTACCAGCAGTAAAGATTATACGAGTATGGCTACTCCATTCATGCATGATATCTAACATCTTCGTCTAGAAAGGAGCCATCATCTGAGACCGTTTATTTGTGGTGGTTCAGAAATCAATTGCTTACATTTCATTGCTTTACAGTAAAAGCTTTGATATAAAACTGTCTACATGACATATCTAAACACCTGACTGAAACATCAGACTTGTTTAAAACATATTGCCAACTTTTGGGCAGGTGAGGTATTGTGACTTATTCACAAATCCTGCACAGCAAGGGTTATGATAATACATTACTATTTCTTATATGATGTTAACTCTTACGCTACCAACTTCCGGTCGTGTAAGAATATGATTTTTATTACTTGAAATATTTTATGTTGTCCTGCTACTTACAATTGTATGCTACGCCAAATTCTACGCCTTAATATTAGAATTATTGGAAGCGGTACGAATGGATATATTGCGAATACTTAGTTTCCCTCGATGACCATTTGATGAATCTACTTTCCAAGTATCTATTTTAGGTCTATAATATAATAACAATGGATGAAACATCTGGAGGACTACTCCAAATCACATATTGAGCAGCACGTTTTGCTGAAATGTTATTTTAAATCTCAGGTATATAGTTAATTTCTTTTAGAAGATATCCCTTGAAAATACAGGCAGACAAAAGTATTTACTGTCATCAAACTCTATCTTACATATATAAAAATTGCTAAATTTAAAGTTAACATTAAATTTTGTCTTAACATATCATGTGGAAGATACTAGTGGACAAAAAAACAAAAAAGTAACAGACGGAAGAAGACATAAAACAAACAAAAATATTTCACGTTATTAACTTAATTTGTTCTTGAGATATTATGCGGTAAGTTAAACTTCACTAATGCTCAGCCAAATCCTTGAGGCGCCATAATTAAACTCAATGTTTCCTAAATATTAAACGTTGTACAAAATCCAAGCATACATAAATTATTTTTCGAAATATTGTGCAGGCAGGCTGCCAGAAGCGCCATGTTTAGCCCCCTGAGTAAAAGGCTTCGCTAACTCTCAGCCGATTAAGTTTTAAAACATTTTTAGAAAATTAAGCCTCTAAGAAATTTAATTTGTGGCTTTAGGCTCTACAACAATACAACAACAACCAGTGAATAAAACAGCAACAGCCGGTAAGGTGTTTGCCGGTGAATTTCTAACATCTCCCAAATTGCATTATTTCATAGTAGTAATATTTGGAAAATATAACAAAAGAACTAAAACTTTCAGAAAATAATATTTTTTTTGTTGTAGTACAAGATTACATGCAATCATGCTAGTTTAATTCCAACCTGATAAACACAGTTTTAATTCTTGTATATAGTAAAACAGAGTATACTACTTCACCAGAATGACCAAAATATTTTAAAATATACACACCCTTAACAGCCGAATAGTTAGTGTGAAGCTAATTATAAACGATGAAGCTAATCATAAATGAATTTGACACGGTAAAATTATTATTAACATTTACTATTTATAAGTTAAAGCATAAAGTTAAGAAATGTTGCACTTACGTTTTCTAATTTGAATTAGTCTTCTTTCAAAAAATGTATTTAAAATCCCAAAATGTTATTAGGAAAATACTGTGAGGCTTATTATTTAGCAGTTTTTACATGTTGCTTCTGAACTTTCTTTATATTTTAGACAAATAGTTATTTATAACTTTACAAACTAGTGTCAATGAGGTGAAACAGTATAACTATTGATAATATTTATACATTATGAAGTGTATCTCTACTCCAAGCAGCTGAGCAAGATTACTGAAGTCCCAATGCAACCCTATACCCAAATAATCCAACAGACCTGATAAACGTTCGATACCAATTTAACAACTAAATATAGCTCATCTGTCTTATGGTCTAGATGAATAATTCGTGTAATATGTGTATTTTATTTATACTTGCACTCTTAACGCTTTGGCATTGTTCATCACGTGGAAATGTTTATAATCTGGATTATAACAATTATACACATACTATTCTTTATTGTGATAAATTATAGATAAAGGTTAGATGAAAAATATTAAATGAATGATAATTAATATGTTAATATTATAAAAGAAATTAATTTTAATTGTAGCATAAATAATTAAGTGGGAATTATTTAAATACTCTACTACACTTAGCATTTTAAAAGCGTTCATGTATAAAATTCAATCATGTAACCGCATCAATGACAATCGTAAACCACACACTTATCTAAGGTTAACGGATAGGACCAGATAGGATCATTCACTTGTGATTTTTAAGATTAAATTTTAGTATAACTTCCTTGTACCTCAATAAAATATATATATCTATATATATATATATATATATATATATATATATATATATATATATATATATATTTATTTATTTATTTATTTCTGTATCATTTTTCATTGCAATAATCCATATACAAATAGTTTACATATAGAAAAACGTTTACAATTACCTTGATGTATAAAAGTCTATAACTTTTCAGCATCTAATAAGGATTACTATATTTGCTATGGGTTATTGGTAAATTTATTGTTATTTTAGCACATCCTTGCAGTGAAAACAGTCTGTTATTCAGTTTTGTGTATTTATTATTGTTTTATTGTTATTTAAATGGTCCTGGTAGCCACTGAAATATTTGTAATAGTCACGAAGCATAATACAGAACGATTTACAATATATTCCTTATTGTCTTCAATTGAGACATTCTACAGCACTATACGTCCTACAAAAAGAACTAAAATATTTGTTTTTATATTTTTCCATCCTTAAGTATTTTTGCTAAAAACCCTGCTGAAATTTATAAAATATCTATTTGTAAGAAGTACTGTACCTATTTGGTAACGGTAAAACAATAAGCCACAATTGAGATTATATTTATCGTTTTCAGCCACGTGAAATTTTGCATGAAAATGCCTCAATAAAACGTGTCAACTCTCAGTTTTCTCCTAAAAGTAACAACTAATAATTAAAACTGAGTTGAGTATATTCTACTATATATATATATATATATATATATATATATATATAGAGAGAGAGAGAGAGGAGAGAGAGAGAGAGAGAGAGAGAGAGAGAGAGAGAGAGAGAGAGAGTAGAATATGAATAGAATATATATATGATGATTATATTTTTTATATATTTCCAAACATAATAAAATGTAATCCCAACTTTCCAAATAAGGAAAACGAACTTAACATATATTAATCGACTTTCTTTGCACGAAGTTCTTTTTTTTATATAAACCTTAGTAGTTGAAAATAACTGTATAACTTTAAAATTATTAAATTATAAATACTGTCCCAGTTTAGGCGAATGAAGTTAATACCTTCTAGAATATGTATTTATTCAAAAGTTTCAAAAACTTTTAGGGGACAGTGCCCACAAAATATTAACATACATGAATTGCATAAACGAAATAAATATTTTACAACTCACTCCAAAGGTGTATTAATACATATATGTTACTGGGGACTCAGCTCAGGAAATATTAAAATCTTGAAACATATAGAGTCTTTGTCAGATTTTGATCTCCCAAATCAAGGGTTGTCAGGAGAAAAGGCTCGCAAAGCCCAGTAGCTAGTAGGGCTTGTACTTCATAGTTTTATCTTTGAACACTTCTAGAGATTAGTCTATCACTGAGGCGACGAACGTTAGAAACTAGATATATACAGCGTGCACACCCTAGCGTTCACACTATTTTAATGTTTCTATTTTAAGTCACATAGCACATATTTTTCCAAGCGTAATAATATGCCTAATTATAACTTAATCAAGTTTTAAAAATGTAAATGTAAAATTGTTATCGATAATCATTAGTATGACTGAAGTTTACTAACTGTAAATTTTAAACAAGTATCAATATATTATAACCAAAACAATTTATCACAGTTTGCAATTTCACTATAGATAATTAACATATGTAAATAATAGTTAAGCAGTAATAATAAATGTGCCTTAATACAAGAATAGGGAATGGTCTCGTCTGCTGTTGATGCATACTGTATATTGATCAAGATATGATTGCACATCACTATTTTTGTTCGGTTATAAAGCACTATATATAATGCATGCAATCGTACTTTAATATAAGTCCTAGTGGTATACAAAAGCTACTATATGCATCCTGTATGGAATAAAAACCTCAGGTTAGACTCGGGTAATGCATATTGAGCTGGTCACTGAAACCGTTCGCTGTTATTTTTACATCCAACCTAAAATAAATACATGTTTCCGAGTCTAATAGTGATATGGTTATTATAGTCAGCCCGTATAAGTTAAGAAAGAAGTATTGTAACTGTCATCTAAGTAATATTAAATTAGAGAATAAAGCTTTTAACTATTTTAGTTTTTGGCCTCTTAATTATCTACTTATAAAGAAACACTATAGACTTTCACCTGCCACCCATAAATATTATCTGTCGCATTTTTGTATGGTTAGAGATAGAACAGAACTTTAAATACGAAAGCTACTCAGTTTTCTACGGCCTTTATTTGACGTGTCGGAAGCCAACCTCCTTAACACAGTGATTTATAGGCTATACGTATTTTTATTTTCAATGAAGTAAATTTTACGTGGTAGAACATTTTATGAAAATACAGTTATTTACAGTGATATTCTAAGAGTCCCAGTCGTCGCATCATTTTAAAGCTTGCGTCATGAAGTATCAAAAATAAGTTTTATTTTGGACTTGGTGCATGTAACACGAGTTCCAATAAAACTCGCGGTTTTTTATACAGTTTTACTACAATTTTTTAAAAGAGATAATTAAATTTGTTCTCCGCCAAATTTTTAGGATTCAAAGACCTTTAATGAGGTGCATCATAAAGTGTGTTTGCATTTGAAATTTTTGAGACCCTAACATGTAACCGCCTGTTTTCGGGTACTCTGTATTTTACAGACTTAAAATTATTTTAGACAAATTTCTTTAGGGTCTATTTAGTAGGAGATCCGTGTAAACTAAATCTAGCCGTTTTTCCGCTAGAACTTTGAGACGGTTGGTATGAAACCCCCTGTATGTGTACTCTCAGAAGATTTAAAACTCTCTACCGATTGCTACTAACTCAAATAAACTCGCCTCTGATCCCTTCCATATGTACTACTACATCCAAAACAATATAACGTTGTCTCAGGAAAATTTCATTATGATAACAATGGCCAAGCCACATCCATATCACATAGAGCTTAAAGCCTAGTCACCCTGTGTTTCGGGCCAAAAAGTAATTTGCACTTTATTTAACTTATCAGTTGATGGACAATATTTACATTACAAAAAAGATAACATTTAGTGTTAATGTTTTTTATAAAAATTTGTATATATTCATAGAAAACCTGGAATGCCCTTCAATTACCTTAAACCAGTTCCATACTAGATATTTTTATTGAAACATACATAACCTAAATTAACGTTAAAGTTCATTCCTACTGCTAGAACGTATAAAATATTAATAATTTATAAATTTTTGTTCTAACGTCCCTTAGTAAATCTTATTACCATATTTTACAAGTAACAAACGTTTTGATAACAAAGCTGGTCCATGAAGTGGTTGTTATATATCTTAAAAAAGGGTCTGAACATTTTTTTTCATACGTAACCTGTCAATATGGTAATTTAGTTATTATGTAAAGGCTGAGTTGTATTGTGGTTTATACATACAACATTTTATTTAGTTCTTACAAAACCAGCTACATCAGAGTTTATGGCATACGAGACATCATTCAGTAGGTCAGAGTACAATGTAAGTTATCGGCATATACATGATAGTATGAAAAGCTCAGATCTTTTGTTTAGTCATTGATGAAAACGGAAAACAGTTATAGCTCAAGTACTGATCTTTGGGGTACGCCTATACTGCCTATTGGGGTAACTCAGGTGTACTCTGCTATATTTATAAACCAAATATTGCGTTTTACTGCTTACACACGAGCTGACCATCACAATAACCACCCAGATAGTGATTATGATGTTTAGCTAAAATTATTTGATGATTAACTATGAAATTATTACAGTTTAATGAACTCATTTCAAATATATAGTAAAAAATACATTAAATATTTAAAAAATAGATGTTCTTAGCTAAGTATTTTATATATTCAAATGAATCAGATATTTAGAGAAAAAATATTAGTGTTCCCTTTTAATTGGGAAAATATTTCAACATACTACAAATTTAATTATTAGCATTAAATTTAATTATTAGGATTAAATTAGTAATATTTTGGAAGAGATTAAGGTTGCTCGACGTCTTCTCCTAAAACCTCATTATTAGACGTCGTTCTTGTTTACCTTAGATTCAACCTACCACAGCTGAGGTTAATTAGGGCTAAGCAAATTATACATAATGCTCCAGTTAAGGGACCACATCCGTTTCCTTCCCAGCACTTAGTAGCTATATTAGAAGACAACATAATTTTGGACAGTTAGGTTTCACTTTTAAGATTTTGTTGACTCTTGACAAAATTATATTCAGGTTATATATTTTCCAAAATAAGTTTTAATATTTGAATTAACATTGTATTAAATGGTTATATTTGAAATCATGTTTTGTTCGTTATGTGGCAAATAATATCTACGGAAGTAATAACGCTGCTAAAAATAGAAGAAATGGTGAATATATGCCTACCTTCCAGTAACTTCATTAAGGATGTGTATTTTCCATTATTTCCATAAAATAACTTCTTGTCCATTTCTTAAGCATAACATGACATCAGAGTACGAATAAACCCATTTATCGTATTTGTAGAAAGTTTTTGTCTAAGAGTGCATAAAATAAGTAATGTTTTTTAAAACTTTAAGAAACTGAAAATATTCTGAACTTCTGGATAAATTGTAAACAATAGCTAATTATTTTTAATGGACGTTGTTTATGAAGCAGCGGTGCGTTGTGTACTCAAGAGCAGGAGAGAGACGATGAAAGTAATGGAGTCACATCAGCTGAGAGTGTCCTGTAATGCTTCCTCATCCTGATAATGGCGTCCAGAGTCCTTGTGTCCTGCCTGGCTTTACTGTCCCTAACCGAACATAGCACATGAGACGATTCACACATAGTCAATATATTTGTGCATTCTATTCTATTGTAATTTAAAATAGAATATAGTTTGCTCCACTTTGGTGTAATTAATTTAATATTTTAATTATCCTACAAAATTGTTTGCGATTACCACACTGTTATTACCTAACGAATGTTTCTTGATAGAATTAATCTTTGTTTACTATTAATCGCTGTTTTAAGTTTTATAATTGTATGTATATTCCTTACCTTAATTTTATAATATTTCACAGCTAAAAATGTGTATGTTCTAAACGTTCAAGATGTTTGATTTGAAACACCCTGTATATTATTAATGACATTTATGAGTCATAGAGAACGTTCGATAACAGCTTCTTGTTTGCCTTCGCTCAGCATACTGAAATATACTATACTAAACTCACTTAGTTAAAACACTTTATGACCATATTAAAGACTTAACCAGGCCTTACCAACTAGAACTCCTTGAGGCACTGGTTAGAATGTTGAAGTCACATCAAATCCACAACAGAAAAATTGTCATGTACTCGTTGTTACACACCGCATAATTCAAATAAAAGTACTATTGCATAAGATTCTGTTTATCATTGTTGTAACTTATTATTGTAAATAGTAACAATTCCCCTTTAGATTAACCACACATTAAGTTCAATAGATTAAAAAAAAAAAAACGGAATTTTGAGTAACCCTATCAGAATTTTAAAGAAAACTTGGACAATAAAAATAGTAGTAATAGCTTATACAAACATTTTTAAGATAATTTGCACAATCAATAACGTACAAAGTTAACACATTGTATAAAACCACAAATAAACACATCAATAGTTTACCATTACAGTATTTAATAAAATTTCAAGAGACATTATCAGTTTTTGTACATCCAGAGGTAGACTGGCTGGCGGCCAAGCTCTATTATTCCTATATTGATTTCCTCCTTGTATTAAGTTCTGAGCATATATTATGCTCTGCCTTCAAATATCAAACACATATTCAATGTTTGTTTAGTGCTGTATATCAAATTGTCTGACATAGATTGTATTTTTACATCGTGAGCTGTACACATTATAAAAATATACAGTTCATATGTTTATGATTAACTGTTTATTGAACCTTCTTATTAGGGTACTTCGTAGGGTACAATAAAACCAAATGTACCCGGGCTGAAATAGCACATATTTTCAAAAATCAGGCGAATGAAGTATTTTTTCAGAATTTGTCTTTCTCTGTTATTATTAAACTCCTAATACGATAATCTTAATATATCATTTATACGCCACAATTTATTGTTTACACTTTCTTAAGACACCATTGACTTAGGATTCTAAAACCAAGATTCTTGAATTTTTTATATTCTAAAATCCTCTGAACTAAGAATTTACAAAACTTTCAATAATTATTTTGCATCAAATTTTTCGAATTACTATTTTTGCCATGAAAAGTGGTGGTCATCTATTTTTTCAGATAACAGTTAATATATCTTATTCATGTGTAAATACACACACACACACACATCCGTATATATATATATATATATATATATATATATATATATATATATATATATATATATATATATACTGAAATATACTATACTAAACTCACTTAGCTAAAGCACTTTATGACCATTTTAAAGACTTAACCAGGCCTTATATTATATATATATTTAGTATTCGTACATTACTTGTATGAACTATTTTAAGACCACATGAACGCCACCTGAAATTGAGTTTACTTTAACGACACCAATTCAGTGTTATGTGTTTCTGGTCATTTTATAGAAGTCAGATTGTTTTTCTTTAATCAAGAGCCAGCTGTAGTAAAACTGCCTTAGAAACCCTATAAGAACAATGTTAAAACTCAAACCGTTTTCACCTTTATTGTGCAACTTTTGGAGGTGTACTGTTTGAAAGATATAACTAATACGTACCCAAAAGTCATTTTTACAATTTGAACAGGTGTATACATTCTCTGAGCACTTAAACGATACAATACGAAATCGTTTGAGATGTTTTTAAGTAATGAATAAAAATATTGAAAGCGCTCGCATACGTATTCATCATATTTTTTAAATAAGATATTATGGGAACGTTTCGGCCCCCGTCTCTACGGTGTTTCGGACACCCCCAGAGACGATTTCTGGGTGCGCTACTATATAGCATGATAAATTCCTATTACCTAGCTTAGGATGAAGAATTTCTGTACGAAAGTCCATTTCTTCTACTCTATATCAAAATTTAAAATCTTCAACATCGGTCAATTGGGTCCATTGCCCAATCCGTGCCAGGTCCGTGGCAGGTCCTTGTGGAATAGGAGCAGTGAAGCCTCCCATGTTGACCCAATGTCTGGCGTGTGTTTCACCTTGTGTATCCTAAAAAATAATTACTATTCTTTTAAATATAAGGTTCATTACACACACACACACACACACACACACACACACACACACACACACACACACACACACACACACACACACATAATGTTTTCTCTAAAACTCTACGTTATTATAATAAGCAAATATTTCATCCAGCTTACACGAGTTCTCACAGCCCCATACATTTTCTTTTATACTTTAAAAATCATTATTTGTAATCTGTACAACCGTATGAAACATTAATTTTCAAAATGTTGGTGTTTCCACATTTGAGAGGGAATTTTTTTATCTTTAACAGTACAGTTGAATGTGAAACATCTATTAATTTTTAAACAAGCTTGTTAAAAAGTTATATATTTTTACGCTAGCTTACGGACCGTGATAATGGTTTAAAACCAAAATTTCTCTCAATAACCATCTAAAGATTAATTATTTACTTCTTTAGATCTAATAGATTGATCAAAAGAACTGCTTCCTTTTAAACGACCCCATCTGAGATATGTCAACTAAGTAAAACCATCTCTCCATTTTTCGCATCATCTGTCATCTAAAACATTAGCTACATAAATGATTTTTTGTTTTTTTTTTAACTCAGCGTAGTAAAATTTTATTATAATGGGTTTTGTGCAAATACATTAAAGAAAAGATTAGGTTACATCATGGTATCTCTGCTTTGAAAATAAAACTCATAGAAAGTAATATTGTCCTCAACTTAAAATACTTATTTTGTATTACTCTGTAAAACACATCATTTTAGAGTATAAATCATTGCAATATGGGCCGTGCCAAGGAAAGCTAAACTTGTCAAGATTTTACTAACTTTTATGACTTCCTGCTTTTTTCTCAGTAACAACTCCTCAAACACATTAAATGGTTTCCTGCTTTGAAGGAATCTTTCTTGCTGGGATTTTTTTAAAACTATTATTTCAGGTGATTGCAATTAGGGTAACAATGAAAGTTATTGTTCCATTCCATATTATATCCATTGCAAAACATACATTATCATTCACCAGTATTGGTATTACAAAAAAGCAATGTTCATTTTTCACATGAAGTAAAAAAAAAAATAAAGACGTTAAAGTTGAGCGTGAATTTCACATTTTCTGTGAACAAGTTGGAAAAAGGCATGTTTCATTAAATTATTGTTTTTTATATCCATGTCCATTCGATAACTACTGATTGATTAATATTGAACCTTCACGTTTTAAGGTCTTATGTGCCACATTATGTTCATCTCCGAATCTGACTAAAGATATATATAATTTAAGTAGACAACCCAACTAAATATATTAGTAAACTATCATATGAAATCAAAATGTATGATAATAACATGAAGGTGATGCCCCTGTTGGGTTAAATGGAGAAAATACGTTCTATAGCTACGAACATGAACGTATATACGTTCATGGAGGAAGTATCTACGTTCAGTATAGGCATTCAGAGTGTAGGAATTTCTCCAACAATAACGATTATAACGTCCAAAACTTATTTCTAACATACAAGGCGAAACTTGGTTAGTAGTTTTAACAACAGTGTTCTATGTCTACGTCTTTATAATTTGTATTTATTGGTTACGATTTCTTTCTATGTTACCTTGTATGTTACCTATTCAATCAACAACAATCACTTTCAGGTTTTCCATGTCATGAATATATCGAAAACTTACTCATACTAATAGTCTGCTCATGGGTACTTTAAGTGTATTCAGTAACATTTGGCTGGCTCGTATATACAGATTTAGTTAAAAATCTTTCATTTCAATAGATAAGTAGATTTTAATTAACTTTTATACAATGTTTTAAAATTATTTACGATAAAACACTAGCAGAACATTTTATAACAATTTTATTATAAAGGAATTTTGAGAACAATATACCGATTGCAGTTTAAATTTTCGTTACGTTGTGTCGTATTTTGTCATTTTGGACAGGCTGTATTATGCAAAATTTAATAAATATTTTCCCTCTTTAATTTCAATTTTTTAGCCATTATGCATCCTGTGTAAATATATACTTATTCGTAAATGTATCTCCATTCTGTTCGGTTATATTTTATTGCTTAGTTGATTTATAGAGCTGGCGTTGCTGAGGTTTTTTGTGGGCGTTTATTACTTTGTTAGTTTCCATTTCCTAGAAATGAAAAAGCATCTAAATTTTTTGTAATGAAAACAGTTTTAATTATTATGACTCAGTTAGTCAAACACAATGTGTTTATTTTTTTCGGATATTAAAACCTTACATCGCCGCTCGCACACCCACAGCAAACCAACAGGGAAGCGCGCGCCCATGGTGGCGAACGGGATGCCGGATCAAAACTAAACTAGGTAAAAAAAGAACACCGTGGTCAGTATACTCAGGTTCATTTACTAAGCCATAACATAGGCCTATCCAGTCAATATAAATATATATATATATATATATATATATATATATATATATATACTATAAATAAAAAAAAATAAAAAAAATAAAAAGTGCCTGCAGTAGTATATACCTCAAACAATCCTTGTCAGGTGCACCTGCATACAAAAATTAGAAACGCCATAATTTGAAACAAGAAATGCCAATTCCACCCGGTATCCTTCGGCTAAGGGCGGGCTCCTAATGAAATCCAAGAAATAACTAAATAATATCTAAAACTAACTTAAAATTAAATAACAAAATATAAACTATATAAATGGCAACAATAACAAATAAATAAAGAATATGAGCAGGGTATCACAGATGTTGACTAGAAGAAATGTCCATCATGGTGGCCGTCCTTCAGCAGAGCGCAAAAGCGAAGGTTCTCTGCGACCACGCATGATGGAGAGATGACAGGAGGAAATCAACTCATCTCTTGGACCTCATCAGTGAGGAGCCGTAAACTTAGCCGCACATGTCAGAAGGAAAACAGCTCAGCAAAACTAACAAAACACTTAATTAAACAAAAATTTTAAACTGGAGCTACTCCTAACTTGTACACCACGGCTCGGAGTCTTGACGCCACTCTACCGGAAAGGCCAAACGCCTTCAAATGTCAGTGGCCTCTGCAGCCAATAAACCACACACACATACACTATATAAAAACACACACATGAGCCGGGGAGATATAGGTATTGAACCGGCTCAATATACATGGAATTATAAGCTCCGTACTGTACGCAACTGTTGTGGTGTCAATTACCCATTCTTGACCGACGTGGAGCATCAGTGTTCAAATTTTCTCCAAGGGTTGGTTCACTTATTGAGAGAAGCATCTAAAAATTGAAAACCTTTTTATCCTACATTGTACACTCAATCTCAAATCACAAAGAGAGGGGTCCTTTGAGAAGGAGAGGGGATAAATATTATAGTAAAACTGGGATTAGTTAACACAGATGTGTTTGTGCATCATGAGATGGAGATATATTTTTATTGAGAATGATGAGGCAAAATGCAGTAAGAGGAAGCTTAAGCACGGATTCAGAGCATCCGCCCATAAATATCATCTTGTTCATTATATTAAATAGTTAATACGTTGGTAATAAAATCTATTGTTTTTAATCATATATTTACGCACTTGATAGTACAATTCGGTAAGTTTTTGTCATTTTTCAAATAAAATAGTTTTATTTTTTTATTTTTGGTAAAATTTCCCTTTGTGGGATTTTCCACACATTCGTAAAACTTTTTTTAAGGAATTTTACTTTCTATCCACGTATGTTGCTCATCTATAACTTTTCCGTTTGAAAAATCTACCAAACAAACTTTTCATAAAGTAAATCAAATATTTACTTCTTTTAATGTATTTCAGAACGTATTAACCGGCGAAAGTCCTGGTAAAATTGAAGAAAAGAAAATTGGTAAAATTCTTGAGGCTTATCTACGAGATTTTTATTTGTTAAGCAGTGATATTATGATCAAATGTAAAGTTTTCTAATTTTTGGTTAAATTATTGAAACCGTTAATAAACATTTATCATAGAGCATTATAATAGATTAGTTGATAGATTTTCCCTCAGAAATAAATTTTTCAATTTTTTCACTTATATCAATAATACCTCTGACAGCCGTCAACGTTTGTGGTTAATTTAATTGGTCTAGGTTATCATATATTATTATAGATGCTTACTAAGGAAGGTGAGGATTTTAAACAATAGCATGGTTCTCAACTAAGTGTAAAGCTGATTTTACTGCTTTCTGACCAAAAAATCGCTTTTTGGTCAAATTTACTTTTTAGTTTGGAGATAATAAATTTTACCCTCATATATAAGACTTCCAACTTATATGTTTCATAAACTAGTACAATATTACCTACCAAAATTAATTAAATTGAAATAAAACAAAAGTAAACGATGCCAAAATTAGTAACTGCAAGATTGTGTTAAAGGGGAAAATTGCAATCAAGCGAGCAAACAGATAAAGTTCTATACAAACAAGCAGAACAGCTGACCCTTTATTGTTTGTATTTGGTATCCAGTTTACTGGTGTGAATTATTTTCTCAACCACAACTCAAAGTACAACTCTATTACAGATTCCCATAAGGGATTCCCATTTCTCTATTTTATCAGAACTAATAATTTGTTTACATAGATTATCACAGTAAAAGTAAAGTTATTATTCAGTGTTTACACGCACTGAAACAGGAATAATTGAAAACAATCCACTTTGAATAATGTTTATTCAAGTTTTATTATACATATATTAGTGTAAGGCATTCCCTGTTCTCTGTTCTCCTGAGAAGACATTATACTGCAGACAGTGCCATTAAAGAAAACCAATAAAACACTAAAGGATTACTGTCACAGCAATACAGCGAAAAGTAGAGTTTAATCATTGTGTCTTTCCCTCTTCCTAGGTTTATTACTGTTTTTTTAGATCTGTTCACATCAAAACTGTATATATTAAATATCTTTGACTTTCTGTAATGTGAAGATCTCTAAGGTGCTGAGGTCTATAGCACGTAATTTCTCGTGTGTATAAATTAGTAAGGACCTTTTACTAAAATTATATAATTCAAATGCATAGAGTGCCACATACCATTTCTAATTCAGCCACTTTGCCAATAAACAACATGATTTACAAATTAAAAGAACTGTATAAAATTATCAATATTATGATGTTTTATATTATTATATTCATGACTTAGGTTAAAAAATATCTCAGGATTAGGCATTTTAAAATCAAAATTAAGGGTCATAAAACTATATGACGCCAAAAACGAGTCATATACTGTATTTACCCACACCCCAATGGCTTGAGCATTCGAAATTAAATACTATTTTTTTAAATGGAGAACACATCTGCAAATCTGCTTAGGAAAGAATATTGGAGATCAGTAATTAAATTGCATGGGTATAGTATATTTTGGTAAAAATTTTGCACAAGCATATGGTTATTATTAGTTTTATTCAAATATCCTCTAAATAATATATACAAACATATTTAGAAAAATGTGAGTATTAAATAAAGAATATAACAGTAAAAGATTTAGTTAAAATCTTGGTTTTTTTATATCTCAAGTTAATCATATACACGTTCTGCAGAAAGAAATTTTAATATTTCGGAATTTAAATCATGCTTTGCTCTTACAATTTTCAAGTTCTTGACATATCATGACCATAGTTAATGGTAATACAAAACTCCTCCCTTACAAGTAAAAATAATACCTACAAAATTGCAAGAGAGGAATATAAAATTCTAGATTTCAATGTAGTTAAAATTAACATATTATAATGGATAATTTTAACATTTTCCATGTCGTTTTTATTTTTCAGTTAACAAATGAGGGCAAAAAATCAGATAGAGAACCCCAAAATAGACCAAAATATAGAACATCTAGAATTTGGACATGACCTAATGCAAATTCTGGTTTAGAATGCTGAATTACAAAATGTGCTTTAACTTAGAGAGCCTTTGCCCGCCAGTGGAAACTTTCGTCTTTCATTCACCTTCGTCTTAAAATATGAATTTAGGTATTTAGATGTGTCAGCGTTCCAAATCAATAACTAATTAAATTTACTTCTCGGAATTAATTGTTCAAAAAAGTCTTTATGAGATCAAAATAAATAAAATCATCTGATTTGTTAAATATAAAATATCTTTTTTCCTATATGAGACACCCTATGCAGGGTGTTTCCGATAAAAGTGCGCTTTTTTTTAGCCTTGATAGAGGATGTGAATAACAAAATTTACTGTCCAATTCACATAAGGTAACAAAGCTTGGTTTCCAAAATATTGATAATTTTTTTAACACCTCGTTGTAGGCAACACGTAGTGTTCCGTTTGAGATTCGGCCAGAAAAACGCAAAGTTACTAAAACTAAATGTGTTTTTCTTTTTAATTACAAATAAAACAACCAATTCATGCAAACAGTAATGTAAAAATATAACACTAGTCAGAATAGTGGAAAAAATAAGACAGTCGATATTTTGAAGAACAAAGATTGGCATTGACAAAAAGGGGAGAAATTATAATTTGCTGTAATAATAATGTTTAGCATTCTTTTTCACGTTATTTGTTTCTGTTATTCATCATTACGATGGAAATATAGTTTTGTTTCAGAAGCTTTGCATTCTTGGTTGAATCTCAAAGAGAACGCTATGTGTTGTCTACAAGGAGGCGTTTGACAAATTCTCAATTTTCTTTAAAACGAAACACTTGCGACCCCATGGGTATTAGACAAACAATATTTGTATTCGCATCCTCCATCGAGCAATTGATATTTACAGCTCTGATGTCTTACGGAAACTTTTGTAGCCGCCATCTTGAATTGGTCAGAATAGACTCATCCATACATTGTTTGTCTTTTATTAACCCTCAATCAATTATCTTGCAGAAACTCAAAATTATAATTTTTCAAATATAAACATCAGCACGAAATAGTAAAGTAAATCTAAATTAAACATATGCATGAATTGATTAAATACGACACAGAATTTTATTAACTGGACTTGAATATTTGTTATTTGTTTCAAACAATAAAAATTGAAAAAACAAACAGTAAACATATGATTTAATTTACATATGGATAATACCTCCCTCTCTAGTTGAATACTTGTACCACGTTCTTGGTTAATTTTTCACCTGTTTTTAATGTTTAACCACAGCACGTTTTGACAGTGTAATTCGATTACTGCCCCTTGACTTGTACCACAGCTCCACTTGTTTTTCGCACTACTGTAATTACTCGCTTGCACCCTATCTCTAGGTTTCGTACACATCTTCGTCCCTTCAGCCCAATTATTTTATATGTTTATTCACTGCTAGGTTGCAACTTTTATTGAATTTGGGTTTGATTAAATAAATGTTTGTTCTTATTTCCTTTTCAAATACCAAATGGTAAGATAATGATAAGAGTACAATTTGGAGGTTAAAAAAGCTGAATGACAGCTCTCCACTTCAGTTAGGATATAAAGGGATGTCGTATTATGAAAAATGCATCCACAACTATATAAAATACTACTGGTTATGTTTTCAGCCAGCGTAGTCAACATAAAATCGTTACAAGAATCTGAAGGTTTTTATCAAGGGGGGGACTTGTTTTCAGAGGCATATTCTTGTTTTCCGCTTATTGTTGACAAGACGAGACCATTTTACCATCTATATCACGTTTCTTGTATTTTCACAGCAAACTTTATTTTTAAGATCTAATATTAGCTTACAATTCCTTTAGAGTTTATCTTTTCAAAAGGAACCAAACCCCCATAATAACACCCTTTAATAGGTAGGCCTGTTAGAATCCGATTCATCAAAAACCCATGTTAGTATTAAGTGCCTTTCAATTATATCGAAATTTCGACTGATTGTCCAGGTTCTAATGCTTAAAGCATTAGCATTGCTTGTGAGGTACAAGAGTATCTATTTGAATCTTCTCTTTAAAAACGTGACATGTAATCAACCTTGCAATAGTGATGTATTTCTAAAGTTTTGCAAGTCTTAATTTCTAGTTGTATATCTTACCGTTATTTAGTTGTATTTTATATAATACATATTTTTACAACCCTGCTACTCGTTATTGGTTAATATAAATTACATGCAATGTTCTTGGAACTAAATTCTTGGCGGATTAATAAGGTAATCGGCACGTGTATTATTTTTTTTTCTTTCGTGAACTTTTTGTCGAAACATCTCGCGCGCCTTGTCCGCAAATAAAATTTATATTTTCTTCTTAAAAATTAGCCCTTTCATGCGAGACATTTAATTTTGAAAGTAATATAAATTAAAGTTGTAAATAATAAAGTAACTTACCTTGGTTGATGTTTTATTTGGCAGATAAATATTGATAATAGTGGGGTGATGTCCTTCTGATGATACCACTTTGTCATGAATCTTAAGTTGACTCGATAAATGGCTAATACCGTCGTAATTTTTTTAGTAGAGGTCAACTTCGTCTTTTATATCAACTTCGAGTCTCTGATTTTAACTTCGAGTGCTTCCAGCATTCAAGTTTTAGAACTTCTAGTTTACTATCTTCACTTTTTCCGAATACAGCTGGAATGTCGAGCCAAGATGCTTGCGCTTGGGTGTCGACATTAACGTGAAGGGAAGTCAATTTTAACGTTTTAATAATTATTAAGTTCCTATGCAAAATTTCCATACAACATTGGAACCATTAGGCCCACCCCCATGATATCATTTAGTTCGTTATCACTCTATTTGGCAGCAACGTGGCAATACATCGTTTCATTTTTAATATTAAGTGGTGGTGCTTTTATGTTTATTTTCCACAATGAAAAATATAAGTAAACTTTTAAAATCGAGTATTCATTACTACGACCTCAGTGGTATCCAACCCCATGTGTTTCATCCATTCGGTACATTAGGAGTCTTCTTTGCTTCTTAAATTTTAAAATAAATGTTTTCATCACCTTCTCACACTTCGTTACAAAATATAATAAATAATTACACAGACTTTATCAACCAAATTTTAATGGTACAAGTATATTTTTGTTTCTGAAAAATTATTTCTATATGTAAAAGGCAAAAGTCCTTATTGATCCCTCTCTTATCCACTCATCCCTCATTCTCCAGGTTTCAGATATCCCAGAAATCTGGCACAAGTATGCCTCATGACTTAAGTAACAAAAACAAAGCATTTTCATAAATATCGCACATCAATACGGGTTGATATGAGGTTGCAGTTCTGAGTTTGCCTTGATACATCGATTAAGAAATATTTCGAAAACCCTTCCGGGCTATACCCGACTGGAACTTATATATTTTTATGTATTTCTAAACTTACTTTGACCAAAAAGCGTCTATTTTATTCTATTCCAATCTACATCCGGTCTTCTACAGGATATCTCCTGTACCATTGCATGAGTTTGACTCATTGTCCCAATAAAGAAAATATATTTACAGTTACACGTGGCTTTGCACACAATTTCTTAGGCTTCAAAGTGTATGTACTAAATGTGAGTAAATCATACTTCCGACGCCAATGTAGAGCTTTCCTTGTTAATATGGTCACGAAAATGTGTCAAACAGTGTATATTTATGGCATTTTAATTTGCTTCGGTCTTAGAATTTTTTTTTTTTTTTTTTTTTTTTTTGCTAATTTAAAGGTCAGTGGGGCGAAGCCCGGAGGGATATTCGAAATAAGAGTAAGCCTATATACTAACCAGAGACGATAATAAGAATGTCCTTGTAAACTTTCAATACAATCAGTCCAGTAGTTTTTACGTGGTTGAGAAAAAACATACGCTATTTCACACATACATGAACACCTAAACAGAAAACGTAGATTTTTATATAATATTAAATATATGAAGCACAAGGAAGTTAAAAATTCCAAAACTGAACAATTTGTTTTAATATGTTAACACAGCATGATTTAAATTCTGAAAAATTAAAATTTCAGTACAATTGGTTGAATAGTTTAGGCGTGAAAGCGTAACAAAGAAAATCTCTCTTTTGCAATTATGATATTATCAGGAAGCTGGTAGAGAAAGTCTACTTTAATTCTTAAAAAGTCTACTTTTAGACATTGTAGTATATTTTTGGTTTCAGTTGATTCTGGTGTCGAAGTAGCGTTTTCCTTGTTGCTGAGATAAATGAAATACATACACATATAAAAGTCTGAAAATAATGATTTTGTTAAAAAACATCTTCTTCTAAAGTATTTTCGGCATCGTAGTAGTATTTACCTTGTTGTCCCAACCAATAAATTGCGTGAATATTTTAGTCAGATCGGTAAAAAAGCAACTAATTCCGGCCTTTTTAACCTACTTCCGGTCTAAGATATTTCCAATGCAGCACATATTAATAGAGCGCGTATGTGTGCCAAATTACTCAAATTTCATGTTTCTAAACGAATAGGGAAAGTGTCAAAAAGAAATTTAGTTCATCTAGGGTTAAAGTAGAGTTTAGGATATGGCTGTTTGATTTGGATAAAAAAAATTTTTTTTCTTGAATTATTCAGAGGATGAGGCCAGGTTTTACAATTTTCAGTTAAAAATCCTGTATGCCATTGGGAACTTTAAAAAAAACTATTCTAGGCTACAACCCTCTTTAACTATAGGTAGTTAACTCATAAGAGACGGTGTGTGAAATTTAATCTTTCCTCAACATCGGTGAGTTTAAAAACAAAATATAGTTCTTCTAGAGGTTTAAAATCCATTTTAATTCCTATGGATGTTTTATCTTAATTTTCAATCTCATTTCAACCCCTATAAGTGGTTTATCCGTGGAAAATATGTACATTAATGTGGAGGGTGTAAGACACCTCATCTTTCTAGGACATGGAGAAGGTAGAGAATATAGTACTCCTAAGGGTTTCCAACTCAATTTCAACACCTATAGTTGATCGGTAAGCATGAAAAATTCGTTATTTTTCCTTCGGGAACTTAAGGTGCATTTGTGTCAAATTACATCGTTTAGAACATCGAAAAGGTCAAAAATAAATCATATTACTGGAATAGAAACCTATTTCAACCTGTATGAGGTGTTGATCTTCATGATTATGCTGTAGTTTTTCAATTCAAGCTATACGTGTGCCAAATTTCAGCTTTCTGAGATATCAGTAAGTTGGAGAATTAGTGATAAGTGAGTGAGCGAGGGATTTGAATTTTATAAAAATGTAATAAACATGTACGAGTATATGGTGTCATAATGGATGTTAAAATAGTTAGATATTTATGGAATTTACCTATAAGGTAGTAATAACAGTGCATATATAACTATAAGCAGCACGTTCTAGGCCAAAGTAAAAACATCTGAAGTTAGTATTAGCTGCTGCCTCGTCGCTGGTAACAGTGGCTCTCATTTTGCTACTAGGTTAACTTAAAAATTACCCAACTAACATAGAGACGCGCTTTTCTCTTTAACTAAATCACTCAATTCGTTTTATCTTGTCTTACCGCCGGGTTCTTATAAACTGGATTTCGAGGATAAATGAATTACCACACACATTTTTGTGAAGTCTTTACTTTTAAAGAATTCCTCAAAGTCAAAATCAAACCTGTAAAAAAACCCCGTTCCCAATTTATACGTAAACCAGTATATAGTTAACCCTCTTCTTCGCTTCGTTACCCATAGATTGTCGAACATGGGTCCTGGGGATATTATTGAGTTTAAAAAGATATTTAAGTATTATTTGTCCTACGATTTTAAGTAAGGTTATGCTTAACCAAATAGATACTTAGAACTTCCTATTCACGAATTGCCCATTATTAGATAATTTGGTACCTTATTACATTAGTCAGTAGACGTTTTTTATTTTATATATTTTTGTATGTAAAGGAACTATTTATTAAATACCTACAAGAGATATGTTGAAAACTCAAATACTATTAATCCTTTATTGTAATTATAATACAATTAATTGTAGACTTATTGTCTCCTTTGAAATATTTATAGCTATTAAAACGTTTTTCAGTATTGGTGTTAGTTTCAGGGGATACAGATACATAAAACTTTTTGCTTTGCATCTTTTCACAATTCAAACTTTAGAACCTCAAATCTTCTAGACGAATATAAATCATATGTTATATCATATTGACGAAATGTGATTGAAAATATCTCGTCTTCAAAGGTTGTGAGTGTAAAATACCACACAAGACCCAGTTCTTCCAGTCGACGCTGAACAATGTCTATGCGGGTGTAGTTGGCGTCACTGGCGGCTGACGCGATGCTGCCTTTGTGTTCCGGGCTTTGTTGATACACAGACAATGGGCAAGGGTTCACATACCAGAGTTTTGTGGCAACACAGCAATCAAATAATGGTATTCGTATATTTTATTATGATTTACTAACTTTAACTAAACTAAACCACGACATTAATGTTGTACTTTTTCTTCAGTTTAATAATCTCTAACAAGATTTTTGTTGGATTGAAAGGGGTTATTAATTGGACTAGTCAACATTGGTAATTCCATACTCTATTATTTTATCCAAACGCATAGGTTTTTGAATTATTCGTAACGTTGTTTCTTGTGAAATCTTATAAGTTAAACCTATTTAATTTAAATAACATTTATCAAATAATACCAAATGTATATATTTTCTTCTTCTTTTACTTCTACCATCATATATGATATGATGGATCAATGCATGCGTGTGTATGCGTGCGCGTGTTTGTATGTGTATGTGATGAATGTATATAAGCCGCAGCGGTTTGTGTAAGTCAGTAGTATTGTTCTAAATCCATTACGTACTTCAGAGGATCCTGTGATTCATATAATTTTCTTTCACTACATATCTCCTTTGTGGGATATATCTTTTAGTAACACAATGCACATTCTCGAGCTGTTTGCCAAACACTAGACACATTGAGGAAATAAGTTGTAAACAATTGCCTACTCCCTTGAGTATGTATCATCTTATTTTCACTTATTTGTTTCATGGAAGCTGTGTGTGAATAATTTACAAAAGAGTGATCGTGAAGAGATTACACAAGGTCAAAAACTAGTAAAAGCTTTGAAGCAGATATACAGGTGTTATTCGTTGAATACACTAACTTCGCACGCATAAACATCAATCAATTTTAGTGATATAATAATCACCTTTGAAAACAAAATAATTTGTATGAAGTTGAATGTAAGGACAATGGTATTTCAAATGTAAATTAAACATTAGTTAGCATGACAGATAGCACGATATTTTGGGCTTTGAAAATTTATAAAAAAATATACGAAACCCGTTTTGACATAGCTTATATTAAAAAAGTGGGTAATTTCAAATACGTGCTTACATATGCTCGCATCATTTTTTATAAACGTAAAGACATTAAATGTATGTTCTATTCAGTGTATGATCTACATATGTTTTTCATTTTTTATAGAAATACGATTGTATAACACATTGATGATCTTTTTTAAAGTGATGTATACACATTAAATACACACTCTCTTATATCATAATGCTATGAGAGGATAGTAACCTGCGAGATGGCTTCTAAGTGTCCTTGACAGTTATCGTTGTTACCGCCTGTTGTCGCTCTGGACCACTTCCAAGCCCGCCATCTGTGCTGCTCCTCGCTATTTAGCCTTGTTCCTCTATTTATTCATATCTTGTTTAAGGATCTTGTATAATATACAATCTATATTTGCTCTTAATTCTAGATTCTATGGTTTTGTTTTAATAAAATAAGAATATTATATATCCAGTTTCAATTTATTTCTTTATGAAAGACATAATAATCTGTTATAGTTTACATTTTACCGAAAAACATACCAAGATAATAAAGGCCTGCCTAGTGTAAATGAAATACTTCATATGGCAATAAGATGGACACATTCTTCATTATAGAAAACAATGAACTTAGTTTATTTCACAAATGTTAGGTATTTGTGTTAATATTCAGAATTAGTATTTCATCGATGATGAATAGAAAGTTCTCTATAAAGTCTGATACTAAAAGTCTCAGGCGAAGGTAAACAGTTAGTGCAAGATGATATTTTTAATTATTATTAAGTAAATGAAGAATATAAATATCCCTCCCGATTTAGTTGGAAGAAAAGAAGATTTCACATGTGGCTGTCATCAATAAATGTAAAAATGTATTTTTAGATAGTACGATGACTATGATAAGCATGTTATAATATAATAATATAGTTGCTTGATTTACTTAATATCAATACAAAAAAATTATGATTGCAGAGATCAAATTAAAATCATTTACATCAAATTATTTTGGTGTAAAGTGTCCATTTGTCATCTATACTGTGGTGTAATGTCCGAGATAAAAAACAAATGAGGTTGGGGGCCAACTTTTATTGTTTGAAACTACCTAATGGACTTTTCAAAACAATGTATAACTATTAATAATATTAAGTTTCGTTTCATTAGGCTATGAATTGAGGAAATTGTGCTGTTCACGATGATTTCCAAAGTCTTACTGAATAGTCTAGTTTTATAAACTTTCTTTGACTGGTAAGTGACATTAAGAAGATTTTAAAAGAGTCAGGCAAATGACCTGAAAAATCTTACATAAATTTGTGACTACCATCTTTAAAACGAAAGGTACTAAGAAAAATAACAAAAATAAAAGTAGTTTAAAGTTACTCTTATTATTTTGTTTAAAGTAATCGTATTTGGGTCTATTTATGAAAATAGGTGAGTGAAAATATTTTAAAAAATGCAATGGCCGCTATTTTGAAACATTTGTCTACTTAAAATTGGCTAATCGAAGTGGTATTCAAATATGTTCTTTTTTGTCTGTATATATTAAAATTACAGCATTCATCATGTCGCTCGCGTTATATTCCATAAGCCCTAACATAAATATACGAGTACATTTATATAAATATAACATACATATTGGTTTATGACGGTCTTAGACTATGATGGTTTTGAGTTCTGGAAGAGGCAAAAATCCCTAAGAAATTCTGTCGCGAGGCTGATGATTGTAAAAGGCTTTTTCAGTGAAATCTACCACATTCACTATTTGCCTGTTCACATTTATACTTTTTACACAATATTACTGTATTATACACAATACAGTAAACAACTTTTTTTGTGCTGTAATTTTTTTCCGATGTATCTACCAGTATTCCACAAATTTTAGTCAAATTTGCATTTAAGCTATTAGTCGTAAGTTTCTAAAAACAATTCTTGAATTTATTATTAATTGATATGGAGTAGTGACGGATTGGCCGTCTGATACACGCTGTTTATTTAAAACATACATTTTTCACTAAAAATCTCTGAAACTCCTCTTACAAAATGAAATAACCACAATTACGAAAAGCCTTACTATTACAAATATTCATTCATATTGTTGGCAATATTAAAAAACTTAAATTGCCTGGCTCAAGTGGTTCTCAAGGTGTATAGAGATCCAACATATTGAGAAATATTTGCACAGACAGCTTTTACGATTACTTGAGTAAAGGGAAACACTAGTATCATACTATTTAATATGTAGGGAGAGGTATCAGGGTGCTGTATATTTTACACAGTGGAGCTGCGGTAGGGATGTCACATACTGTAAGCTTCTTGTTAAAAGCTGCTTTAAACCTGCCAGGATTACCAACTGTCGACATAGCGGAGTTTATAAAACAGCAGGAATGGAAACTATGCTATACATGAAAACCTCCTTAATTATTTACTGGTTTAACATTAGATATCATAGTAACAGCCGCAGTGTATGATACATAAAAACTAATTAGCAGAAATTGTTACAGATATGCTTTTAAAACAACTTAAATTCTACACGTTGTCAAAATTTTACACATATGACATTGGTCAATATCTTATGTTTAACAATAATGAGGGCAAGATACGGCAAGTACAATGAGATGTATGGTATAAGCATGAAACTTGACTTCACCTTATTAAAGGCTGGGATGTACACAATCTGGAACTATGCTTTATTAATATATTCAAATATGGTAAATAAAGTAATCCAATAAAGTTTATTTAAAACGGAACTGAAAACGTATTAATAATATACTGTTTATTACTATTATATATTTTTTTCTATTATACAAATATAAATTCTATTTTTTATTACTTTATTCAGGTAATTTAATGTTTTTTTAACTTTACTAGTACGGTTGAATGTACATGACTACGGACACCACATCCTCGTGCCAACCAGATAAAGATTTCCGATGACGTACTATGTGTAGACTTTGATATGATCAAATATAGCCTAATAAGCTAGCTATGATTTACTCATATCTCATAAAGTAAGATTATTCAAAAATATACGGTTAACAGCTAGTAGGTATAATTATTTTAATATTTACACCAATACATTACATAATAAATTATTGTATAGTTTCATACAAATTTTTTCTCTGCGAATAATAAAGTAAGTAGTAAAAGTAAGTAAAATAGACCAAAACTAAAGAGGTAACTGAAGAAGTAAATTGAGCTTTTACTCTGAGCGGTCAGTTAAAAGAAGCAATTAAATTATCACTTGACAGTTTGTCACGAACATACCCATAGCGCATGGCGGAGTTACCGAGGCAGTTTGATGGTTTCTACGTTCAAACTTGTAGGTCGTGAGAAATTAACAAAACCTGCCCGACTAAATCTGTGATAAAAATTAAATTGTTTAAATAGCAGTTTTCAAAAATACACTCCAAGATAATAACTCTTATTAAGATGTACATAACGTGGCTAATGCCAAATGTTTTTGAACATTGCGGCCAAGAAAACATTTAATAGTAGTTTTTTTTTTTTTTCAAATAAATCTAAAATTACATATTTAAAAAACAATAAACTTATACTTATATTGCATAAGAACTTGATCGTTAAGTTTTGTGACTAAGTTTTGTGTTAAGTTTAAGTGACTATAAGTTTTGCGAGAATATTATAAGTTGAGGTTTGGTTAAAAACTGAAAATTATGGTTCGTAAATTATTGTATTTGTACTCCTATACGCAGAAATAAGGGAGTTTAACTTGGATGTAACTGTCTTTATTGTAAAATCACTGGTTACGCATAACGTAACTATGATGGAAAGGGTTGAGTTTAGCTCTAGTTCACCTTCCTCTTAGTGCAACATCTGGAATCTGTAACATATTTCACTCCTAAAATCTGGAATTCGTCTGAGGTGATTTAAAAAAGGATAAGGTTTCAGACGTTGCACTCAGAGGAAGGCGAAATGAAGCTATACTCAATGTGCATTGTTTATTTGTGGTATCTATAATAATCTAACTTGGGTATCTATAATTTTTAACCCTAGAGTAATCAAACGTTTAGACACGGATATACTTAATATTTTTGAGAGGTAAAAAGAACTAGGATAATTATTGAATAATGCCAAAAATAATACCAATATGCACCACATATTGAAATGGTTTGCTGTCTGAAAGTGTTTAAAAAACGGGTGGTGTCTATTAATGTTCTGTTCATTTTTATTTTCTATGTACGTTTTCAAAAAATATTTAAATCATATTATCTTCAAAAACATTACAATAAGTTTTAGCTCAATCTTGTCCTCAATGTGTCATGAAAAATTAATAAATCAAAATGAAATCGTTAATAACAAAGTATTTGAAAAGTAAATATAGCAAAAGCTTAAATTTGATTGTCTCAAACAGTTTTCACTGAAATACTTTAAATTTTACTGACTGATATTTTTGCCATGGACTTATATCATGATAGCTACTAGGAGATGACAGAATGTTAGAGATAGAAATATAACGAATCTAACTAGCTTTAAGCTCCGAGAACACCTGCAGGAGAGATGGCCAGAATAAGCCGATTACAGCAATTATATTTTAATAACTTCTAATTGTTACGTAATCAATTTCAGTTTGTTGTAGTGTAAAACCTATTAAAGTAGTTCATTATTGTAAAATGTACTATAGTGATAATTTTTTTATCGATTTGTACTTATTTTCCTGTATCTATAATTTTTAACCCGAGAGTAATTTCAGTATTTACAAGTGTATTACGAATAATCAGCTAAGATTAAGTTGGTTAATGGATTGAGAATAACTTTACTGCCTGAGTAATAATGTTTGTTTAGTAAGCTATTTTAATCAAAAGAAATATACTCTCCTAAGATTAACATTGGAACTTTGGAAACCTGTGAGGCAGAAGCCTATATATATTTTATCTTTAATACAGTATATGATTTTATCTTTAATCATATCATACGCCATATAAAATGATGTAGCGTATTTCAGATCCCTTAAAGACGTATCTAGAGAGTAAGAGCTTTCTATAGATACCAAATATGAGTGCATATTATCACATATACAAGGTGTTTGAAAAGTCTGGGTACGGCTTAATATTGTACAAACCATAGCAGATAACATCTATAAACTTTGCACCGTGTCATATGGCTATGTAAACTATTTTTCCTTGATATTACAATGACATTCCAACCATGGGGGGACGGCCCACAAAAGAAAACATGGAAATCTTAAATGAAAGCATGGATCGAGTGATACCTCATTTGAAAGAGCTCACTTAGTAGATTTGAATTCCGCAAACCGCATCTCAAAAGGTTTATCCAATCAGAAATGGCGGGTTTGTTTTAGGTACACATTGTGAAGTACATTATGCGCTGCCATTTCTGACTGGATCATCGTATTCTGATGCGGTAGGCGGCGTTTCACTCTACTAACCGATTTGTTTTCACTTACTTTTTTTAATTAGCAAATTATGTCATAAATTTATAACACAACAAATAAAACACAATAAATACCGATGTTTTTTAGTTTTATTTATTGTGTTAATTTATTGATAGTTATTCTTTTATAACTATTATGATAAATTTAATAGGTAAGACATTAATTAATAATATTCATTCTTTCAGCTGGTTATCGAGACTTTAAAGTAATAATCGGAAATGTTTGGTAGCTATTAAAATATTGACACTTAGATGTCCTCTATATGTGTGTGTGGCGTTCAAGAAACTTGTGCGGGTGTATATTTGTTTTTTTATTTTTAATTATAACATAAATGCTCTGAATTTTCATGCAATCACGAGTAAAGGAACGAATTAAAAATTAAATAAAATTATTATTTTAAACTCATTTTTTTACATTTTCTGTTTATATCGTGGTACATTATACATTTTCAAATTTATATACTTCCACTAAAGTAAAATATTAATGCAGCCTGTCAAATGATATCAAGTTCTCCGTGTAAAGATTGTTTATTATTTCAATTTATTTATATCTATAGAGATATATAGAGAGAGTGAGTTTACATGCGTTTAGATTTCATTCATGTCATAGATATTCATTTACCTTAAAAAATACCCTAACCATAAAATGGTCAGATATTGACTCCGAAGACTCCCTTTGAAACAGTCGGCATGAACTATGCTACATGAAAGTTCACTAGAATGTGCTTTTGAACTAATGTAACAATTACAGCTCTAAATTTTCTAAAATACTAAAATTATCTTTCAGTTTATAAATAACATAGTGTTATTGTTAACATACTTTTAACTGTACATTTTTAACAAATAATAAGTATTAGATATAAAATACAAATTTAATATTTAGCTTTAACAGTAATTTTAAAAACTTGTCAAAACTCATCTTAGTTCCCTTTTGACAGAAGTATGCTTCTCTGATATTTATTTTCTTGATCAGGAAGAAAGCGAAATTAAGTATGAAATTCTTAGTTATACTCTTAATTATACTTCTTAATTATACATACTAAGAACGAAGTACACGACAAAGGCCATAAATAGAACATTTTTATGTATTTTCTTGATCGTGGCAACAAAGCAAACTGAACGTTGGCGTCGGAAATAGAATTCACTCGAAACCAGAAGTGCTTATACACGTGCAACGCCTATTAAGATGCGTGCAAAGAAGCGGGTAACTGCTAGCAGTGAAGAAGAGAGAGACAATGTAGTTTTGTGTTAGTTAATTATGTGTTTTACTATAATTTAAAGACTGTTATGAAACCTAAATTAGCTGTCTTTTGAGAAAATTTGGCTTCTCAGAGTTGTGTATGTATATATAAGTTTTTGATCGGGACAGAGGCAAAATCAGCTATGAAACAAAAAATACTGAGATCCTAGTAAATTACAATGACCAAAGATATATACTGTTTAACACATTTTCTTGATCGCGGGAAGAAAGCAAACTCAACATTGCCGGAAATATAATTCACTCGAACTAGAAGTTCTCATACAGGTGCTAAACCTATGAAATTTCGTGTGAAGCCGCGGGTAACTGCTATTTAATTATATAATTCCCTTAGATAACTTAGTCTGTGCTGTGGTTTGACTATAATTTAATAGGAATATTGCGATTTAATTCATTAAAGATTTGAAAATTGATAATAATGTATTAGAGACGGTCCTGTGTTTTTCTTTCTTTTAAAGTACTTGAACATAATTTATAAAGACCAAACAGCATGAGTTCTGAGCAGGTGATAAGGAAAGAATAATATCCAATACCTTTATTTTGAATAACATTTTTTATTTTATTACCTTTTTATACAAATTTATATAAGCTTACATTTTAATAATTAATGCGTAATAAACAAACGATACATGAGGTTTAAGTCTATTCCAGAAACTCGTTTCCAATCGCGAAGGATCTGACGGATTCGGAGCTATTGCGTGAAACATTACCTCATATAGACAAGCAGCTGTTATTTACACACAAAACCCTCTTTAATGGGATGTAAGAATAACAGAGATTATGAATTATTATTAGAAAATATCCCCATATCTTCTAAGTTATAGAGTGAATATGTTCAAATACCAGTAAGGGAAAGTCCAGAGGATTGTAATCAATCTGGTGCTATTAGTGCACATGAATAAGGTAATATGAAATTTTAAGAATCACTATGGATTAAAGCATTTGATTTTGTTGAGATATAAGTAAACTATATAGAAAATCTTGAGTCAAGAGGTTATATTGAGTAACAAAACCATTCCTCGCCTATGGGGTGTTTCTACACAAAATTACACATTTTGATGAGAATTTTAAGAGAGACTGACTAAAATTACTGAAAGATTACTGTGTGATATGTATAATTTATTTTTCGAATGCTTCTTAGTATATTTGTAAGGCCATTTAAAAATTAAAATACCAATGTTTACCCAAAATTCACGCACATATTGGGTTTCGCATACTTGTGGCCTCTAGAGTGCATATCCCGAATTTTGTTTCCATCTTAAAATCTAATAATCCTACACTCCAAAGAAAAAAATTGGAATCACTCTTGTGAACTTTTGCATGCTTGTGACAACCTCATACGTAAATATTTGCGTGTACATACTTATATATGACGGCCATTCCGCAAAAACTATTTTCTTAACTCAAACGCTATATTTTCATCAACAATTTTATTTGTAGCTATCACAATATTAAAAATACGAATATGTTAACAATACGTAAGAAATAAATAGTAAGATGTAACTGATATTCATTTTATTTCTCAGCACGATACCACGAGCACAAAGAAAGGAAGAAAATTCTCTTTTGAGAAAATCCTTTGTTTGGAATGAAGCAAACACGTTCCTTTCTAATTAGAGTCTAGGGAGTCACATCTCTCCTTTTGTTTGGTTAATAATAATGTTTATCTTGCGCTTTAGATTATTGTGTTTCTCGAAACACGCCTACTTTTTCAAACAAAGTATATACAATCATCTCACAAACCACAAATATAAAGAAAACTCCTTTTAATCTATTTTATCAAAATGTAAAATCTAATATTTGGAAACATGTTAAACAACGTATATAATAAAATACAAGTATTGTATCATATAATGGCGTTATACAGCGATCATCTAAATATACTACTTACCATTGTTTTAGAGATAAGTGACTATTATGGCTAAGCAGATATTAAATTAAATCGGCCCTTTGAAACATAAACAGCTAAAGAAAGCTATTGGTATATTTTCTTTCATTAATACTGTACATGATAATATTTAAACATATCTTCACGACCGGCAACTCATAGTGAGAAATATACATACTATAACAAGTAATATAATTTATACTTCTTTCAGTTCTTTGGATAAATTCACATTAAAGTCAATTCACTTAAATTCACATTAAATATAGCCTATAATCAAACATTTTCGAGTATTTCTTGTAAACTCCTACAAAAACATATACCTCGTTTGCCGATTGACTTTCTTGGTCGTAACAAAAAGAAATAAAACACCGTATCAGAAATATATTTTATAGAATGTATATTTTAAAGACTGGAAGTAGTGTTTAATCGAATATGGTTTTCTAGACCTACATATGTAAATATTTTCTTGGTCAGGGCAATAAGGTAAACATAACTATGCATCGGAAATATTTCAAATTCTCTTAACCATACACTGCAATAAAATATAGTTACTTAAATTTGAAAAAAATATTAGATAGCCACATCATATTATATGACGAACTTCAATTTTGAATATTGTGGGTTAATCAGTGAGTAACTGCTATTATTATATAAAATTATAAATATAAAGTCAATAATTATTTACTGGTTTCTGAACTGTATTAGGTGTGAACGTAGGTTATTGAACGTCAAAGCTGATAATATATACAAATATGACAGAATAAATTCAGCTTATATACTAATAATCGACCTGCTTATAGAGAGAGAATTTTAGGAAATTTGTATAATTACGACTAACCACAACGTAACTTGTAATCCGCAAGTTGACAAGGGTGATAATGGTTTACAATCTAAGAGGTTACGGTTCCTGTTCCAGTGATTTAAGGTAATGCGGCTACTGTAATTGTAGCCATACTTATTTTTTTATCGTACCCAGATTCAGTGGTTTATTTAGAATATTTGTTTGATAAATAATCTGAAAGGACCTTTATTATTTGTACTTGTATGAAATAACATCTATATAAATTTTGGAATCATAAAAACTAGGTTGTAACATCGGTCGTAAAAGTTTGTAATGGTAAGGAAGATGCTTGTTGTGACCCTTCCCGTGGTTGTCGACATTGCGACGTTCCATCTGTCAACGTTGCAAATAATCTTGTGTGGGAATAGTAGTGTACAGACAGATTTCTGACCCTGCTACACTCGTCATCTTAAACTATTGTAAAATTTAGAGTGTGTTGTGAGAACTGTAGACTCAGCTATAGGTGCAAAAAAAAAACTCTTTATATATATATATATATATATATATATATATATATATATATATATATATATACTGGCAAGCAGTAATTGCTAGGGATAAAGCTAGTTACTAAGTATAACGCATTCTGGCTCTATTTTATATTTTCATTGTGAATACTGCAATGTACATTCATGTATAAATAATATCATATCAAAGGTAACAACATTGTTTACGACCAATAAATTACCACTATTCAAAATTATGTGACTTCAAAAATAAAAACTTACTTGATTAAACAATAAAACACACATCATTTTACTCGTACTTTTGTAATGTCTCTAAGTGTAAGGTCCTGAGGTAAGGAGAGAATGTTACTTAAAAATGCATTATTACAGTACCGTTATATCATTGTGTTATCTAGAAGCCACGTTCACTTTAAGCTAAACTTCTTAGGAGCTTCTTTAAGGAAATTTATATCTTGCTTTAAAAAAAATATTCTTGTTTCTTTATAGTAATTATCATCTAAAAATAATCAAACTCCAGATGAAAATAAACTTTTATTTTTAAGTTTAAATTTTTAAATCTCTATATCACAGGAAAAAGCAATTGGAAAATAAGATATGCTTTTAATTTCGTTCCCGTTTTCGTTTAATTAAGTTAAATTATGTTCCCTCGTTATATGTTCATCGATCCTCCCTTTGCCCAGTGATGCGGATAAACCAATCAGGATAACTCTAGAAGAATCCAATGTTACGATGCTAAATACACGTGAGGCCTTACAATGAGAGTGCAGAGTCTCAGAATCAATCCGTGATCAGAGCGATGGATAGGGATATCATTATCATTGTTAAGAGTTTCGTAAAACCTAATAAAACTGTGATTAACCCAATGGTCGCGGTGTTTGCAAACATTAAAAAGGCAACCTAAATCCGTACTTGCAGTCTAGATGCCTATTGGAATGTCAAGAGTGAGTGACGTTGGAAGTGGAGGGGCCTGGTGACCTTCAGCCGCAGCCAGAGCCTCGTTTTATGAAGTAGCACGGATATTAGAACACGGTTGTAGGGATCGCGATATGGATAAGTAGTAGATAGCCGGTGAAAAGGACCAGCCCAGCCTTTCACCCTGCGTTTCTACCCAGCATGAGAGTTTTTACATGGATAGTGTACGACGATTATTTTTAAATTGTTCAAATGCCTTGAAGTGCAGTTGGAGTACGTAAAAACCACAATGCCAAATGTAATAAGGCTGAGATTTCACATATGTCCAAAGGTCCTTACTCTTAGAAAATGGGTTCATTTTTCTGTAAGAGAAAGGATGCGTTTAATTATTTGTTTAAGCACATTTTCCTATGCGACTTTAAACGACATTTAAAATATAAATTGTTAAAACATTGTACAGAAAAATTTACGTCCAAGCTCCAACTGTACCACGTGCATCCGTGCTCTGTCCGAAACAAACAATCACGCTGTAACATGTTAAAATAAAAATAGTACTCCTCCACGGTTCCTAGATTTTGGTGATTTGTCCCTGATATTGGTGGCCCGAAAAGGAACCTAATACCTGACCTGGACATAACACATACAAATTCCAGCATAGAAAACATTACTCAGACAGTCATGTTATTTAGAGATTTTTATATGCCTTCAACCCTTCTAAAAATGTTTAGAAACCATATTTTAGATGAGGGCTATTAGCTTTTAAATTGAAGAAAGAAAAATAAAGATAATTGTATGGGTCTTGTAACCATCAAAATAGCTATTCAAAGATCACATTTTAGGTATGTTTTTAGCTTTTTTGGTAATAACTGTTTTGGTAAAGGCACATTGTAAACTTTTGCCTTGCCATAAATAACGGATTTGACGTTTAAATTCAAGATGTTGCTATCATCCAACCAACAAACAGAAAAGCGATATTGTGGAAACCTAATGAACAACATTTTTTTGTAGATGATTTATAATCATCTATACAAGTTATCCAAAGCTTCCATCCTTTTACAATCTGCATTTACGATTCATTTACAAATTTACTATTTGAGGGTTATAACTACATTTTATCCTCTAACTGTAACCAAAAAGTTCTGGAATCTTATTTTTCACAGATAGAGGTATTTGTAAACCCAAGTAAATATAACGTGGCTAAGATTGTTGGGCTTGATTCAATCTTAATGTTGGGCTTTAGCTTGTTACGAAGTGGTGCACGATCAATGGAGGATTAAAAACACAAATATTGAAAATTTTAAGCGAAGAAAATTCTTTAACAGTTTATCCACAGGATAAAGTAGAGACTGTTTAACGGGTATTTATAAGAAAGATATATCTTCGTGTTCTTATACTTAAATGTTATACTAACCATTTTGGAAAACAAGCAAAAGTAATGAAGACGAAGCACATTTTCTACATCTGCTTCAATCAGCTGCGGAAATTAAAGACCAAACACAACTTTTTTTTCTCTTAACAATCTCGTTTACTCACTACTTATTTTTTGTTTCTGTGTACGGATTCAAAATGAAGTATTTTATGTTTTTAAGAAAGTATCAGAAATATAAAAGTGTTATTAATACTCATTTTCAAAACAGCGTTTACATCCATCCAAATACATTTTACATCAATGATACAATTCGCAGGTAAAATTAATATATATTAAGTGTAAAATGATGGATAATTCAAACATTTTTGGTTTCCATTAATGTGTCTCATAATATACTAATTTAGAGGAATTAAGTATAGTAAATATACACACTAATGTTGTACTAAACAAGTTAGATTTCATACCAGGCTGAATTAATATTGTTTGTAAATTATCAATCTAAGACAACATTTTAATTAGCAGTAATAAAATAAGTATATATATATATATATATATATATATATATATATATAATAATAGTATATGTATTAGCTTATAATCATTCATAGTACGAGACATAACACTGGACGCTTGGCCGTTGAGCTTTAATATTTATTAATAATCTAAAGAAGACACAATTCGTAAGTTTAACACTTAACATTAAACAAAAGTGTATTTATTATAAACCCAGGTTTGCAATGACATGCCTCGTACTACAGTAGCTAAACAATGGTACATGAACCGTAACCGCATTGCTTGTAAACCACTGCCACCCTTGTCAACGCGCGGATTACTAGTTACGATGTGGTTAGTCACATTACACAACTTAGCTGGAACTCTCATCAATTGTACAGACCCAATTACTTTTATTTTTGCTGCATTTGTATTGTCATGTCTAAAATAACATTGTATTGTATCTCAATGTTCATCTCAATAAATATTTCCAAGCAATGTCATCATGTGATTTTCACTTGCTTTTATCATATAACACAATTGTTTCTTATTGCTAACATTGATATTTGATTGAAATTAAAACTGGTTTGAAATAGGAACTATTCCTTATTTAAAAATTACCCTTCATTGGCATTGTTCTTTTTTCTACCACCCCCTGCCACATCACCCCAAGTGTGATGAAAACTGTGTAATCATACTACATAAAGAACTATGTCCTTTTTATCTGTATGATTTTACTACCTCTGTATTGTATTTTCGTTTCACAGCGTTCATATATATTCATTCCTCAATAGTAGTGTACAGTAAGCAATTCTAGATTTATGTACTGTGTGTTGTGAATTCAATCAGCCAGAGTACATTTGCTGATCGGTACATACTCGTATACACGTTTTAGTCAATATTGTGCCAACAGGATAACAGATACCACAACCGTTACCCGCAATAACTACAGCAAACACTGAATAGAATCAGGTTTCACTGTGCAGCCGAGAGTTTGGAGATCTTCTATTTCACATTGATTTACATGAACGAGTTTTAAAATAAACACTATTCGCAAAGCAAATAATATTACAAGTTCAATTTTCGTATTTGTTTCCTTTTCCATTGGCATTAGTAGTTTATACATGTGTCGTGTAACAAAGGTGATTTGTAATAGCTGTACTGCCTCTCCCTCAAAAAAAAATAAAATAAAAAAATAACATGTCATGTATAGTGTATCAGGTATAGGGCTACCATTTACTAATAAAACAATGGACGCTGCAGATTAACATGTACTCCCCTACTTCAAAGCAGTTTCACTAAATCTAATCAAAGTGCTGTCATAGCTATTACGTCCTAAGGTATAAAGGTACTAAAGTGCGTAGGAGGGTCATACTTTCTATGGGGTCAACATCGCAGTATCTCTCACATAAGGACATCAGACCAGACGGGACAGCATTGAGAGTCTGGCCCAGACAGTGGTACAGTTGTATACCCAGTGTGTCATTAAGGTGTATAATGGTTGTGTATAACTACCACCAGATAAGTGTACGTCAGCCAATTATAATGAATGTTTGCATACACGTTGCAAATCAAAATTCAAATTTTACGTTGTTATCTCCAATACGCACTAAATAAGAACAAAAGAGATTTTAATAATTATTCTTTTTATTTTTGTGTTTATGACTGAAAAATAACAACAATGGCGTATTAAATTTCTTTGTATGATGGAACACAGAAACAATAATTACTTAAATCGCTGACAGATGGAAAATCTAATTTTGTATTTAGTGCTTGCTGGTGTTTGAACTCTGACGTTGCTGTCGATATACACTCTTTTTGTTTCTATTGCAAATATCAACTTCAACTTTTAAGGTACACTTTTTAATATACTCCCAACGTGTATGCAAGCATTCAATAAATTGGATGACGTGTACTCATCTGTTGGATGAGTAAATAATATTAAAACACTTTAGTGTGACAAATGGTAGTTAAATTATCTTATTAATCCAAGAACTTTAGTACCCTAACTCCAACAGTCAGATATCTGCCATTACAGCAATGTCTATTCAATTAAGGTGCTTTAGTAATACTAATCTGAAAGATGTGTTATTGCTTGTCTTTCTGTTGTAAGGAAAATTAAAAATACTAGGTATTTACAACATCCTAAATCTTATGAATAAGAAAAGAGAGTAACTAGGCAATATGACAGTCTTACTTCTATGTGTTAGTCAAGAGATTATGTCTCGAATATACAGTCTCCAGCTTTAAACACTACTGCATGTTACTTAAAGAAGAAACGACAGATTTAGGAATTCTGTTTAAATTGGTCTGAGTACGAGTAACATGTTCGATATCAGATATGTACAAGTACAAGTATCAGGATGTGGGCTATTGATAGAAATACTACTTTTGAAAGTGGAAAGCTTCCGCTTGAGAGCAAATGAGTTTTTTTTTTTCAAATATAAATAAGCTGTTTAACAGATGTTTTTAACGAATACAAAATAATTTAATATTTTTCTGAATAATAGGAGCTCTGAATAATTAGTACAATAAATATACAATAATAAAGTACAATTTGGGACTTATCCTCAGCTCTTCCCTACCTTCATAATTTGAGAGGGAATTTTCCAGGTAGACTCTTCAGTGTTATTTCTAAGAGAGTTGCAGGTTTAGGTGGGCGTTTGGTCATTAAATAGGTCGTCAACAGGTTCTGCTCGTTAAAGATTCCTGGTGGATATAGTATTTTTATAACTCTATTATGTTTCTTAAAGAATTGAGAACATTTCTAGTGTGACAGTGTTTTTGCACTAAATTTTTAGGTTTATAATTTGAAACCTTTATACAGTGGTCTCATTCATGAATAAAATAAAAATGGTGTTAATTAAACATACGCGCGCGCGTGCTCATGCCCACAAGCACACACATTTTCGTACATTCTAAAGGTGTTTTTCAACATTATTGATCAAACTAAGTACTTAATTCAATATTAAATCCAAGTTTTAAAGTTAAAGCAATACTTTCCTGGCCAAGTAAAAACAACTAAAGTTTGTATTAGCTGTTGCGTCGTTCTTGGCAGCTGTGGCTCTCGTTCTAGATCCTAAGTTGACTTCAAAATTACCTTATTACCATAGAAGCGTGCTTTTCTAGTTAATAAAGTGTCCTGACTTTATTCTTAAGATAATATTAGAATTCACTATTAAGAACTATGTCCACTTATACGGAATATAACAAGTCTTCTCAAATTCATTTTACTTTGCAGCAGCATATTTTATACCAAATTAAATAATTAGTTCATTTACAGTATCCACGTGTTAAGAACATATTTTAACGTCGCTGAACTTGCGGCGTTTTGAGTTGTTTATATCAATACACAACTTATTATTGTTATTTAACAATATGAGAACAATCTTGTGTTTGCAAAATAATTACTTTATTTTCATTGTCATTATATTCTAAAAATGAAATAATGAGTTTATAATAACTGGAGTAAGAAATAAAAATTCCTTAATGTAATCTTGCTAAATATATTTCAAACACAGCATCTATTGTTTTTGCATGTCTTGTAGTACTTATGTTTTATCGTTTAACATTGATACATTTAATTTATCTTTTGAAAAGTCTGTCAATAGTTTAGACATTTCTTCAGCAAAACTTTCATTAAAATCAGTTTTACGTAATTTATTTGTAAGTGAATGTAAAGTAAGCCCAATGTAATTTAGTAAAGGTGTAATTATAATAAACATAAAGCCTAATTTTCTTCCAAGATTAAATTACACTGCGGCTTTGTTAGCTATAAAACATTTAATCAACTACTTATTTTTAATCCTTTTTTAAATCTCGTCAAAACGAAACTAGTAGTGTACTAGAATAAGAATTAAGATTAAAATTAAGAGAAGCAGGGAGAGATCCAGATTATATGATGTTTCGAACAACATTTATATGAAAAATAATACAAGTAAACTGATTAAACAGTTAGAATAAAAAATCATTGTGAAACATTGCGTACAAAACATATATCCATAGCCCGCCAAAGGAAGTAGTCACTTCAAAAGTTGGGAAAGTAAAATATTATTTTGTTTATAATCGTTATAATACCTAATGTAAAGATTTAATGAACTTACAGCTTTGGCTAATATTAAACTATCAGTATAGCAATTTCTAAATATGCCTTTCAATATAGCGGCCAATCAAGTTTTCGGAATGAAGAGGTTAAATTATATCTCACGAATTAGATGCCGTAGAATTAAACTGAAAATGGCTTTTGAATTTTCAAATAACTTACCACTTTTTTAAAGTCATTTTTATGTTTCTAGGGATAAAATTAGTAGTAAGAGTAAATATTTTCTGAGAATTATATAATATAATAGCAGTAATACAATTTAATAATGAAGTTGTCATAATTTCTAATATATTCCAACCCAACTTTTAACAGGCTTCAAACTTTTATAATTGTATCCTTATATTATAACGAGTTTCGGAAACCAATCAAGATAAGATTTATATTTATGAATTAGATATACCTACAGATTTAAATATGATTAGTTCAAACACAGTATATGATTGATAATAGATTCAACGTGTTACATTGGTAGCCGTGTGAAGCTAGTAGCAATCAGCAATCAAAATATAATACTTTTATAAATATTGCAATTGTTTGTATAGGTTTGTTTGGATACTTTCAGCGTTTGCTTGGTATTTATATGTGAAGTATAAAACAGTGAGTGCCGCTACCTTTACAATAGCTAATTTTAGCGTTTGTTTGATATTAAGTGTGCAATATTCAAAAACGAAGTTGGTCCTACTAGTTCGCTAGCACCCATTCACCCAATTACACAAAAAATTAACGGAATCGTTTCTTTAGGTTTGTTTGGATATTTCTAGCGTCTGCTTGCCATTAATATGCGAAATATCCAAAACCGTGTGCGCCGCTATGTCGCTAGCAGCATCCATTCACCCGATACGGTAAAACCAAACGGAATTTAGAATCCAGAATCCCTTGCTGGTAAAAATAGCAACACTCCTTCTGGTTGTAATCAAGGCCGGCTCCAGCAGTATTGTCAACCTACATGTGAAACATTTTGCACCCTTATTAAAGTGCTTTTGCCTTCTTATAAGATCCAGTATATGCGCCTTCTTTGTGGTCTGTCAGGTAAAAAATTTAGAAAATATCGTTTCTGTTAACAATTTTATAACAAAGAATTTTATTTCATTACAAGAAAAGATATAAAATCTATCTATCTACATATGCAAATTAATAAATCGTTTCTCTTGATCTACTGGCACCCACTTTATATATAATGTTAATGACAAAAATAATTCCACAAACCTAAACAGACGCTGAAAAAACTATTTCATTAGTTTTGGCGTATTTTGGTTGATGGATGGTGCTGGTGTTTTTATGGTGGCTTCCCTTTATTTTTAAATTTCGCAAATTAATAACCAAACAAACGCTAAAAATAGCTAAACAAACAATTCCAATAAATATAAAAGTATTTTTGAAATGGGTGATGGTAGCATTAATCATTGTATACTCGACCAGAAGACCTAAACTAATACTGTTTTCAATTACTTATCTACGTACATTTAACTCATTAAACACTGAAGGAGTGTAGGAAGACTCAGGAATTAGTTTACCTGTGAAGTCACAGATATATTGAATTTATTGAAAGTTTTACTCAAGTTTATTAGTTTTTTGTATAATCCCAACGACCTTTGAATAGAAAACTTCAACTAAGAAAGCTTCTTTAGACCAGGACAATTGTAATGTGATTAAGAAGTTGTTACAGGTAAAAGTCAAGAAGTCATATGGTCTTTATAATTCTCAGAGGGCTTATTGTGATTGGGTCTGGTCAGATTTTCAAGGTTCACATTCAGAATTACGAAGATATAAGTATTACTTATTCAAAAGTTTTAGAACTAAAACACTATATTGGTTAAGTATCATTTTAATAGAGTATATTTATTTATGTTTTAATGGAACACAAGATAATTTATAGAAACATTACATTTTATTCATGTGTATTCCATTGACATTGGTAATATTAAATGATCCTTAGTTCTTTCACATCATAAACTCATCTCTAAGATAGAAATGGCAAGCCGCAGTTGAGAAAGTTTCCTCAAGAGCAGGAAACCTTTTAATGTATTTGAGAAGTTGTTGTAGGGCGAAAGGCAGGAAGTCGTAAAAGATAATAAAATGGGCGATAATTTTATATTTCCTCTCCACAGCCCACTATAATAATATGTTTTACGCTTTACTATGGAAGCATAAATATTATAACTAAATTAAAACTTTCATTGCCTTAAATTAAACAGTTGATGCACAAAATTGTTAGTAGATGCTTTTAATTTCCAGTAGACAATTTTAAGAAAGTAAACTGGGTTTAGTTACCTTCCTTAAGTTCAGATAGGGATAGTACAGATAACCTGCCATACTTATAATAAATTGAATGAGCCTAGAGATTTTAAATTGTAATATTTGTATTTATTGAGTAAGGTTTGGGTTAATCATTACCACAGTACTCAACCCCGGTATAAATATTTTAGTGTTCTATGGAAATAAAACCATTGTCTCACATTTTACTTTAAAGTTGAAGAAAACACATTTTATCCTCCCTTACTTTTGGGAAAGACGCTTTTGTTTTTATAAAGTAATGTTTAATACACACAGTTATCTAAATTACACTAAAATTTATAAAACTCGTGTGGAACTGCGAGACCCTGTAAGGGATAGAAGATGTAATCAAGCGAACAAACAGATGAAGTTTAATACAAACACGCAGAACAGCCAACCCTTCATTGTTTGTGTTTGGTATCCAGTTAACTGGGGTGAATCATTCTCAACCACAACATCAGGCAGTAAATTGCTTCTGAAAAATTCCTCAGCACGATTTTATTTCAAATTTAACAGTACTAATCTTTTGTTTTCATACGTGAGCATCCCTGTTAAAAGTCAGCGTTACCCTCGCTTAGTATAAAATTTATTAGGCATACATGTCAACAGTAAAGTCAATGAATCTAGATACATAACTTTTCCAACATTTATAAAAATTCATAATCTCATTCAAATCAAACTCAAATTTTGTAATAGTAAATTTTAATATATATATATATATATATATATATATATATATATATATGAAATTTCAAGCATTCATGCTTGTAAAGTTCAAAAAACCTAGAGTGCATAATTAGTGATTATTGATGTCAAAAATATAATTATCTTATTCAAAAATTTCTTTCCATTCCACAAGTACTTTTATACAACATAAATTTTTTAACCAACTTTTTTCACTTACTTGTAAATACAAAGTGAGTTAAGAGTATGGATACACTCGGTTTAGTTTTCATGGATAAAGATGGAGGGATGGACCTCGCGATACGTTTCTAAGAAATAGAATGAACTTTATAGTCAATGTTACAACTTTGCCCATTTTCTAAAATTGGGATTTGAAGTAGGGGGGGGGGGTGACTCAGAATGTTTAAATCTAAAGACCCATTAATTTGACACCTCAGTTTCCGTGTCCCTAGTTCCATCCCTCACTACCTTTGTATATGAAAAAGGAAACCGTGCATATACATACTTTTAACTCGAACTGTATTTTAAAAATAATGTAGTAATATTATTTCAAAATCTAATTATTACGAATTTTATCTTTAAAATAATTTTTTTTTAGAAATTCGTCTATTTTGAGTAAAATCCATAAAATCAATACAAAAAACATGAATTTTATGCTTCGACGTATCTGTAAACATTCAAATATATTTAACAGACAAACTGATTTAATCAAAACGTTTTAAGAAGGATTTTAGGCTAATAATTTACGAGTTTAAATAACGACGACTCTAATGTCACATTGAAGGATGGCAAAGAGCGAGGCCGACCACCTGGCGCTATACAGTGTGATGACCGCTTTAGTTAGACCAATCCGGTCAACTTCAAATATTATACAAAAATATTTTACATTATTACACATAAATATTATACAAAAAGGTTTTGTTGAGTCACTTTTTACAAGTATGATGTAGCTTTCTTCATGATATATTTAACTGGGATGGCTGCAATTAGAAACGTTTACAAAGTTATTACCAACCAGAAAATTAGTTTTTAGTTAGATAAATATAATTTTTCCAAACATCATCTTGCATAAAAGTTGTGAATATATTCACAACATAAGTAAAGAATCAGTACACTAAAATACATATTTTTTTAATATATCACAATTTGAATACGGTCTAAGTCTAAATTTGAAATGTATTTAAAATTAAAGTATACGTGCTACAAGCAGACAGATCTTTTAAATAAAACTTTTAGAAACTTTTTTATCTTATTAATTTAATTACCGTTTTGAGTTTCTTGAAACGTTTATTGCTCTTAAACTAATATTTACATTAATTATTTTAATTTACATCGTTTGTTCAAAGCTTAGCAGTATTTCGGTTGATAGTTTAAAACTAAATATGTGAAATAAGTATATCTTTATAAGGTGGGGAAAAGAATAGTGATTACAACTCTTAAAATTATATCACACGCGAAAATAGACCTAATCTTATAGTTAACCTTTTTATGAATTGTTTTTGTTACACAAAAATACAATTATCAAACTAAAGTTCTAGAAAAATTACATTTGAAAATCCTTGATAAATTTATTAAAATATAATAATAAAATTATTTACAATAACGATTTGTGGGCTGCTAGCACGTACACACCTCCTTTGGTAACGTATATCCGGATACTTTAGATATTTAACTAAATAACCATAAGATACTGCGCTATTTAATGTGTATTATTGCCCTAATAAAGCTTACCATAACATCGCCTATGTTGTTGAGCACAGTATTGCCTATATTCTTTATACCTGTCTGAGTATGGCAAACAATGATTTGTTTCTATCGGTATAACTAAATTGGCATTTTACTACACCGCTCACCATTCTGTGCTACCTGTTGACGCATCACAAGTATCACAAAGATTTTCTTTGACAACCTTGGAATATAATATAAGTAAAAAGCAATATAAGTAAATCATTCCTTAAGTAGCATATTTTATGTCATAAATTGTTGAAATTTACAATATCATACAGTACTAAAGTTTTCAGTAAAATCCTAACTGTGTATCATGCTTATATTATTTTCTCGAAGGGTGCGGAAGGTTGTGATAAGAGTACCACAGAATAAACAGCTTGGCGATACGACTATTTTCCCGGTGCTACTACTTCGCCAGGACAAGAACTCTCCGTCGTTTTCAAAAATCCAAGAAAAATACATTTTCTTTGTGACATTTCTGAGATGTTTATCATACGTGCGCCTAATTAGAATTTGGAAGGCCTTTCGTCGTCCGATCAACGAAATAACATTTTTTAAACACTGAAAGTATGTAATTATAAAATAAATTTACTTTTATAGTTGGCAATAAATACAGATCCAATCACAATTGAAATATTGAAACAGTTTTTGTTTTATTTATCTTAAAAATTAAGTTTTTGAAAATTAGTCTTGCACCGGTTTAAAAAAAGATTTTAAAAATTACTATTTCATTTTATAAAATAGTATGGACTTTAAAGAATATACATTCCGTAAATTTCATTACTAACATTGACGCCTCCGAACTTTATTTTACTTAATATACTGGGTTTGAAAGAATAATTCAAGGTTTAATCTGAAATTAACACTAAAAACATAAAATATAAAATACCTACATAAAGGTTATCCGGGATTCAAAAAGAATTAATGATGTCTCAAATTAATTCTTTCCTCATAGAATGTTTCCAAAGCTATATGGGAGATCATAAACAATCCAAATTGAGACTTCAACAGGTCTCAGTCAAAATTGGGTACAGACTTTCAACCCTTCAACTATCACAGCCACAAGGCAGTCATGCACGTAGACAGAGTCCTGTTGCCTCAATGGCTCTGGCTACTGTAGTTGAACTTCAGAGAGTTGTGCAGGACAGAATTTAAACATTTCTGAGCGGTTGGTTCTATCCAGTCTCTACATTAAAGAAACAACTTTATCCTGTATGTCTAAGTATGCCCTATTCAGTGGCCGGGACATGGATATAAGACAAGAGGGAGGGACAACTACCGTACTAGAAGACACAGAACGGTAATATATGTGCAATTCACAGGCAGGTGTTCAATTCTTCAGCAGATTGCCGATTTTATAAAAAAGATTTCCTACACGCAAGGCGTCCAACACTCGTCTGAAACACTTCCTAACGTTGAAAACATTTTACGGCATTGACGAGTTTCTGGCATTTAACTGAGAGACCACCCAATTCCATGACTGGAAGTGAATTGAAATTGGAGCTGGACAAAAGAAACTTGAATGTATTAATTTGTTGTAAGTTTGAATGTTGTAGGATTTTGGTGTGAGTGTTCCAAATCTCAGAAAAAATACGTTTGCTACGCAACGTTAATTGTAACGAGCAAATAAACGATTTTATTTAATTTGTAATACACTTTAATCATGCGCGACACTGTGACCTCAATTTGTGAAATACCTCATATTTCAAGACAGAAACATATTTTTACTGTATTCCCTTTGTTACATTTAGGTGTAATTTATTACATCATTTTATGGTTAGAATCTCTGTCGTAAACAATTTCAAGCAACCTTATGGTTGCGCACAGCAAACTTTATAGCCAGAAAAGGAATCGCAAATATATTAGTGCAGTGACGGAATATTTAACTTTCAGTAAAGGGCGAGTATTTAACATTAAATTTAATACAATGGTTTAACCATCATAACCAATTCACTTCCCTGCTCTGCTAGCGGAAAATGAGAATGCTCAATTATTTGTATGGGCACCGTCCTTACGACAAGCATTCCGTTCCCACATCCCGGTCACATTAGACGTCATGAGTGGCATTTTTAAGTTGAATGTGCACACTATTACATCCAACCTCAAAAACCGCCACACGTGCCTGTTATCGCATGTGTGCTCACAGTATCCTACAGCACATTAGTAATGATAAAGTGACAGTAATAATACTGCCTGTTATCGCTCTGGATCACTTCCAAGCCCAACGTAGCGTCGGTCTGGTGTTTAGATTATATTCATATCAGATTCTCGGAGCTCGTAATGTATCGCGTTTATTTTTCATTATTTGTTTTTCAAGTCTTTTTTCAAATATATCTATTTTTGATTCCTCAGTATGTTTACAGTTAATTCCTTAATGAGTTTACACATTTAATTTACTTTTTCCGTAAACACAAGTTACATAATACTATTAAATTTACTTTTACTTTCTGACAAGCGTCTTGATAATTTTTATATAAAATTTATACAGAGTTATTATAAATTGAATTTAATGCGTCCATTTTGTGTAATCAAAGCGGATTTCATTATTTTATATGACATCTAACCAATCAGGAGATCGGTTAGAGTTGTTGTCCAAATAAAGTAATGGTTTATTAAATCAGTTTAGTGTGCACAATTGGCATTACCAAATTATTTTATGGTCTTTAAGAGAATGTAATAAATAGCAAGGTTGAAGATAAATTTATAAGTAACAATTCCTATTTGTTATTGTTAAGTAATGAGAGGAAAGATTTAGTCTCAAATTTAATTTTTCTAAAAAAATACAATAATATTGTATAATATTTCTTCTTCATTGCCGGGTAAAACATATACACTGTCAACAATAGTTTAAACATAAAGTAAATTATATAATGAGTGGTATAAATTATGTGAATATTTGCTATTATACTTAATTTCTTCAATAAATATTCATTCTTACAACAGTACATATAAAATAAAAATACACTCTAGATGTGAGCTGGCGGCAAAGACTCTATAAGTGCCAACTTTACGCCATACATTTTATATTGGCTTTTTTCAAGACAAAAAAATTATGTGAAATTATTATGTGAAATCTTACTTATCAAAGTAAAAAAGTTGTCATCAAATAAAACATCAGTTTTACAGGGAATGTATAGAAGATACTATGTGCTATATATTGTTTGATTTTAATGAATAAGCTTCAGAGTAACACTCTGTTGCTTTCTGTGGAGAAAGGACAGCATATTTAATATTTCGTCTTTTTTTCCAAATTCCATAACATCTCGTTAAGAGAAGATTAAAAATCTGTTGTAATGTTGCAATTGGATTTGTTTCCATTGCCAATTATATTCAATGATTAACGTTCAAAGATTAATTTTAATTCACAGTTTCAACTTAACACAATTGTTTACTAAGTAGATCTTGTTACTAATGCCGTACTTGATTACATTTGGACAGATCCCCAACCGCAACAGAACTAAATTTCAACTAGATCGGATTTATAGTTTGGGAGTTATATGGCCGTTAGACAGACATACGAGTACATTTGCCTGATTGGTTTTACATACGGAGCCTACACAAATATTGAAGGCCGTTGTATTGGAGAAGTACATATTATTGCACTTGGCAACATCACTGGCATAGAACTATTCAATGAACTTCTAATTCTTAAGTACATTTAAAAGAGATAATTTATTAGAATTTATAAATTGATACAATGATTATATACAATGTATACCTGTTATTAACTTACAGATTAGTAAGTTGATAACTACAGTAATCTGTAACAGGACTAGCTAAAGGTAATTGAGACCATCCTGTGTACTGTTATTATTCTTAAGTGAGTTATTTAGCCAATAATATTTAATAAAAATAGTAGACTTTTAAATCTTTGTTCATCTTCTCACTGGCCACAATGATTTTGAGTCAAAATCAGGTCGTCTTCAACAGTAGACAATAAGATACAATAAATTAAGAAAGATACTTGACAGATCTCTGGGGGCTGTATTTGATAGTTTGTCCATATACCTCTCTACTAATAAGAAATAAAACGTATTGGTGGTACGACTATCCCATCTTTTATTTTTTGCTTTTTATGCCTTTTTTCACGTTAACTTCCGTTTGTGTTTCTGGCAATCAATCTTGTCGTAATGTTAAGCCAAAGTTTTCTTTTTCATTTAAACCTAGGACTATGGGCCCGAAACTGAGTACACCACTACTATAATGGCAACAATGTAAAGGCAAAAGTAGTACTTTCTAAAATTTACAAATAAAAACGAACAAGTGTAAGTGTAATTGCTGCAATTAGAGCAAAATATACTATGACATGGTAAATCTCACACAATAATGATGTCACGTAATGCAAGCTTATTTTTAAAACCTGCTTTAAACCTGCCAGGATTACCACCTGTCGACTGCCGGACGTATTAAAAAAGCACCGGTAAGCACTGTCGTCTATGAACAACAAAGTAAGACCTTGCTAACTTATTTACCAGCAAAGTTAACATGAACGATGGGAATTGACCATGACGAAGTTTTTATCAAAATTGTTCGTCGTTTGCTGCTAACAAACATGTTATTCTTGTGTGTGTGTGTGTGTGTGTGTGTGTGTGTGTGTGTGTGTGTGTGTGTGTGTGTGTGTGTGCGTGCGTGTGTGTGTGTGTGTGTGTGTGTGTGTGTGTGTGTGTGTGTGTGTGTGTGTGTGTGTGTGTGTGTGTGTGTGTGTGTGTGTGTGTGTGTGTGTGTGTGTATTCAAATAATGTATTAGTACCAAAAACTGGAATTATTCCAAATTTTTAATACTTAAACATTAAAGTTTACTGACCAAACAAATTGGTCTCATGACCTTTAGAGTTGTGTCCTAATTTCTTCATGATCTCCACAGTATTGAGAGATTATGAGTAACACTAGTTAGTTCAATAGAATTTAGGAGATTTTTGTCATATTTTAAATAAAGCAATAAGATACACATTACTTTTATACACCAATAATTATTTGTTTTAAACTATACAGGCCCTATATTTACCTAAAGAAACAAGAATTAACGCGCCGATAGGAGTATCACCGGAAATATGATTATTCCTTTTATGAGTGGATTAAAATTGGTATTAATCTCACTTCATGGTAGTTTGGTAATGCCAATTGTGCACACCAATCTAATATAGTGACATTGACTTTTCCATATACTCCTTCTCATACGCTGTAAGACCCTTTGCAGAAAGCATTCCTTACAGATAAAAATCTTGGTTTCAATGTGTGCTAACACGACTATAACAATCATTTTACTATATGGCCCTTCCCGTCTTTGTTAAACTACTCACACATGCACAGGAGCAATCGGTAAACATCTCTGGTGCCAGACAAAATCATAGTTCGATGTTAACCAAACGTTGATAAGTACTTCATTGAGAAAGTCTGCTGTTGGGATTGTATTATTTTTACACTAATACGTAAAAATCACATGATATTTTGCGGTTACCTCATCTGCGTATTTAAGTGAGGCATGGTATTCAGTTAAACTTATACTATTCGGATATTGTTTGGCGAAGCGTAATAGATTTTGTAACAGTTATTCTTATCTAACCAATGCCTATACTGCACTGTTCTTAAATCATTTTCATAAAATATCCTGTTTTAATGTTATTACGGTTTTAAATTGTTGTAAACCTGATATGATATTTTTCTGAAATTTTTTTCGAAACAAGTTCTAATTAGACTTAACATTTTCAAAGTGTAAAATTTGTACCTTTACTCTATTTAGTGATATAGTATTTCTGTAAAAAAACAAACAGACAGAAAGAAGTTAAACTAAGTAATATAAGACTATAATTTACATAATAGGTGTTACTTATTTCTATATAACAAATCAAATAGTGAAGTTTTAGTTTTATCTATTAATTTATGGAATCCCTGTACCATATACTGTACACTAACGTTAAGTAGGAATATTTATTTTATTTTCAAGTTAAACTCCAATGTTTCGCACGTTCTTAACCATGAGAAAAGTAACATTTAATGATAAGTGTTGAGTTCTAAATGGATTCAACAACGCAGCATTTTGCTATATCTAAATTCCTTTAAATTGTCTTTTTTCAAAGTTATTGTTTTGGAAATACTAATATAAATCTGTTGATACTCAACAACTTACTGACTCAGCAGCAAATAAACACTGCTAATATATTTAACGTGTAAATACTCCAACGAACCAATGGTTTTGTTTATTAAACCATTTAGATAATGTGGGTTTTAAGGAACTTTTAAGGAAGGAAAGCCATAAATTATTATCTTCTGATTTATTATGATCTATAAATTAAAAAATACTACAATTATTAAATTTTAAAATGATGAAGATACCTATAGACATTAATCAAAACTTACAAATAAATGACTTGTGAAAGCAGTAAAAACAAACCATGAGTAGTCGAAGCCTATAAATATTATACGTTTTAATGAAAATCTCGTATAAAATTAAAGCCCACTCATATTATTACTACATATTGCTACACTTGCTGAATTTGAGGACATGTAAATATCGAATTACTACAACTACTGTGGTGACATAAACTAAAGCAGAATGTGAAAATGGGACATTGGCCAAGCCTGAGTGTTTTCTACAACCTGGAGACTGTCCAGAATCGTGACTTACTTTAACATCGTTAATGTCATAGCCATTCTGCCACAGGTATTGGTTAACGTTGTCATAACAACCACTACCAAACTTTTACAGTAAACCAAACATTTATGTTGTACAGTTACTCCCATTATAATGTCAGAGGTTAACAATTACGCCGTAGTTTTTGTTTTAATAACAAAAATCATCTATGCTTTAAAATACTGTATGAATACTACTAATAGTGTAGTATTCATTGCCTGTGCTACGACATAATGCTAGTAGGCTGACAAAATGGACACTTGATCTGATAAATGTAACTCAATTATGCTAAATACCCTTAGTTAATTTAAATATCACAGTTTATGCACAGAAAGGGATGGTAATAATATAACTTCGGAAAGGGAGGAGATCAGTATAGGTATAAAAGTACTTGGCTGCCGGCCAGTCTAACTCTGGAGTCACAAAACTGATGACTTCAGAATTCCCATTCAACACTGAGTATAAACTACGGGTGATCTTACATATTTTAAGTACTTTACTTTTGTACTCATGTAAATGTTAGAAACCATGTAAGTTCACTTCTGAGTACAAACTATTTTAAACTTTTATCTTATGTCTCTTTAGTAAAACTTATTACCTCATTTACATCAACTTTTTAACCCTGTTTAATAAGGAAAAGCACAGTTTAAAAGTTAATTTACGTGTTATAAATGTCAATGTGCTGTCTATTTCATTACTTCCTCTCTGCTTACGTCAATATATTTTAAGGGATAAGCAGTGATATAATGAATTAAATGAGGACCAAACATTTGCTATATGGTTTATTTATAGCCTATAAGAAACCATGATCTATTGCTAATCTCATGAAAATGAGAGCCGCGTACAAGAAATAGTTCTAACAAGAGGTAACTCTGTTTGAGAAGTAAAGTTAGTGTATATTTTGTATGACGCACTATTACAAAGTGATAGTATTAATCGTGTTCAAGGTTCAGTTATACTCCATGTAATAAGATATAGTATGTAATACCTACTGCTTGAGTATGCGTTGTAAACAAGTAAAGAACGTATATAACATTAAGTAGTATGAATGGCAAACAATTTATTAGTAATGTTCCTTATGTTTTACTCAACAATTATGCGTGTTCATAGATGCGTTGTATTAAACAAATTATAAAACTATACCATATAAACTTAAACATACAGCGAAGCGAAGCGAACACAGAAGGTAAAAAGGGTAAAGGTTCGTCTTTCCCTGAATAAGTTGCAGAATCTCTTATACCTCCTTTCTCGGATCCATCACTGTGACTGATTGAGGCCGAGATCGTGTGTTGCTCTACTCTGTGTACAAGGTGATTCATAAAGGGAGGGTTTAACAATTTCTTGTAGTTACAAAATTACAGTGCTTTACTCCCCACATTACATTAAACATGCGTAATGAATAATCCGTGCCTTAACTAAATATATTATTAGTATAACAAATTGCTAATAAACTAAAAGAAATTAACGTTTTATTACTATAATGAGTTAAGTTTTTTTATTGGCTTTTCTCCTCATTAGTTTTTCTTTACAAAACTATATAATAAATAAATATATAAATCCTAAAACATATGTAATAAATAAGTAAACTATATTTCATGTGGAAACATTCTTCTTTATAAGAATTTAGTGAACTCTTCAGATTTTTTTTCCCATTTTCACGAACAAATGGCTTATGATCAATTACGTCAGTATAACTATTTATATCGTCGGTTGAGCCCAGAAACGTATAGATTGTGGCATCATTATGATATATTCATATTAACAAGCATACAATTATAAGATGTTAATAGAATATCATAAAAGCCCTTCATGAAAGGTTAAATATGGTTAGTTATTTTGATAGTTTTATAATATATTTATTTATTTATGTCATGCCGTTTTCTAATCTTTAATAATTTTAACGTGCTGGCGATCCCACCACAGGAATTTTTCCTAGGGGATAACCTATTTATTTTGCTTAGTTATGAAAACATAATGAGTAATCATTTGCAACCAATTGTTATGTTGGAAAACTTGAGTGTTTTTTATCATAGTTTGTTCAGTTAATGTAGTCAATGTACAACTATTATTTAAATTTAGATATAAGTATATTGTAATTTAGATGTTTGGGGTGACTGGGGTGCCCTTTGCGAGGGACTGTTTGTAATAAGTCAAAGTTTCTTGATGGTAAAATATGTTGATAGTTTTATAATATATTTATTTATTTATGTCATGTCGTTTTTATTATGGAATGGTTTTTTGCGGGGGGTGTTTCGGTTGTTTCGGGCGTCTAACATGTATAATAGCATCTCTAAGAATCGATTAAAAATTATCTTTAAGTATAATATAGTTATTTATTTTTGTACATGTTTAAGGGTGTAAAATACATATTCATGTAGAGTTGTAAATGTGTATTTAATGTACTAAATTGTATTACAGCAAAATAAAGAATTTCTATTCTATTCTATATTATGGCTATAATTAAAAATAACATAAAATATTAAAACAATTGTTATTATTTTTATCGTACTTCAAATACTATAATTACTATTAAAACTTGAATATAGTGAAATGGAATATTTTTACTGACGTATTTTTTCCTGACATTACGTATTATTATTAAAAATTTAATTAGAATTTCCTGTTAAATGACTAAGTTTCTGTAAACCTTTAATAAAGATTTTTATGATTATCTTTGTTTACTCGTTGCATTGATGAATTCTATTTCAATAGTTTCATTCATTCCATTGGTATAACGTCTGAATAAGACATAAAGCCTTATGAAAACAAATACTTCTTTTAATATGAACCCATCGTCTAGGCCTGCATTTAGCAATTCAGTATATTTTAATGAATTTAATCGTTAAAATAATCAAATAGTTTACAAACGAAACACGTCAAAGTCGTTATAGAAAATTTTGTTCGTTTCTTACATAGAACTTGGTTGATTTTTAAAATATTTTTTCCTGTTACTTAATTTTAACGTCTTTCGTCTGTATTTTTCAGTTTAGGATTTGTGATTCTCAAACAGATGTGAACCTCATGTTCATTCTTGAATGTTTGGCTTAAAACTTGTGTGATGTGACTTGATTTACTTTTGTAAATATGGAAGAAATCACGAATTGTTTTGTACTTGCTCAACCCTATACATAATGTCTTTTTACACCTAAATAAGAAGATAGGTTACAATCATTGTAACGTAGTGCACTACCATTGTAACACATGAAGATGGCAAAGTCTTAAATCCATAACAGTTTTCAAAGCGTATGATTGTGCTAATAATAAAGCAGAGAGAAACTATAAACTCTTAAGTAACAATTAAGAAAACTGTTTTCATTGTTTGTAAAAGGAATCAATATCATTTCAACCGAGCATAAAGCAAACAACGCTGCACGATAAGACAGTGACTTATTTATATGTATTACATAATAGTATTATCATATAAGCAATAGTAATTACACTACCGCTAATATAATAATAACATTACTTAGAGCGTTTGTACAGCAGAAAATATCAAACAAAGAAATCCCACTTTAACGTAGTTCACATGGTAATAAATAAGGCCAGACCAAGAAGTTAACATTACTACCATAAAGCGCAATACTAGAATTTTTTCTAGTAATAACCTCGGTTAGCCTTCTAGGTCTTGAATGTGAACAATAAATACTTTTTAAATACTTACAAAAACGATTTCACAGTACAAATGCTGGTAGTTCAACATAATTTGAAATTATTAATTCATAAACTCTTTGATAGTACATATCAAATTGAACTTAACAGGTAAAATGAAAACAAAAAGTAATACAACACGTAGTAATAAAACTAGTAAAAAAGTAGTAGTAAAAGTAGTATAACTCGTATAACAGCGTCACCCCTATATTTCACTTCTACTAGATTTTATGTGCAAAAATACCCCTAGTTTATATTAGGAAAAATTTTGAGATTAGGAGTAAGACAACATTTACAGCATTACATGTTTTTAATTTCAAATGCAATGGTGAATACTAGTTGTTAAAAATAAAGAGACTTTTAAAATCTATTTTGTTATAAACTTTACTTAAACTAATCTCTCATTTGTGCATACATTTGAATCCAATGAACAAGACACCCCGAGGCTCAAAGTTCGGCTAACGTTGCTGTGTTTGGTTCTGTTTATCTTCGACTCATACTGTTCGTATCCCACTTGGGGTTTAATATCTGATAATAAACAGAACCTCGCAGTCCCTCCCAGCGTCAGAACTTCCAGTTACTTCATTGCTTTCAGAATGATCAGGGAAACCGACAAGTGGGTACTATTGTTCACACGGCTTATATTCGTGTTCACTCTGTCAGATTTGTAACATTTTGTAAAGTTTTTATCATAACCAAAATAGGTTCTTCATTAAAATTTACATTTATCTCAGATGTATGGTCTCTTCAAATAATTTAATATTGAAGTGAAAACTTCTTTAGGCGCGTTGAGCGTTTTGGTAGAGGGTAAAATCCTCGGTTCGCGTCACCGACATGCTAATGATAATACTCTATGTAAAACAGCTGATCCCTATCAAAAGACAAACTGGTTGTTGTTCCAGGCTTGTGCAAGCCTACCTTTAACGTGGTTGTGTTTACTTGGATTGACGGAATTCAATGAAACAAGTACCGTTGGAATTGTAATGTAATTTTTCATTTAATTGGTGTCTAGTAAGTTTTTTATAACTGTACTGGTTTTTTCTGATTTGCCTTTAAAATTTTAACCGTAGACTTGGCCGCGGACTACTAACCTGCATGAAAAAGTCAGTCTCGCTGTGTTAAAACTGTCCCGGCGGAGTATGAAAACAGACTGCGAAAATCAGTGACCTCTACGGCTTCCTCTCGCGATTTAAAAGTGAAGCCAATGTCGTACAATTCTGTAAGATGCGTCAAATTAAAGCTCTTAATATTGGTAATCTATTGGTTACATTTTTAAATATTAAAAAAATTTCGAAATAATTTTGATTATTGTTTACATTTTACATATCGTTTACAATGACAAGAAAAAAGTAGTATTTGAAGTGAAAACTTCTTTAGGCGCGTTGAGCGTTTTGGTAGAGGGTAAAATCCTCTGTTCGCGTCACCGACATGCTAAAAACATTACCATTAATACAAATCTAAGAATAACAAATATATCGAAAATTCCAAGTGGTTTTCCATGGAAACGTTAAAAATCTTTGGAAAATTTGTTTATTCTATTTTAGTCACTTTGTGCTATTTATGATATATTAAACGCCTACGTTGTACATTAAGTATTAGAGTGTAGAATACATAAGTAAAGTTAAATTGACCACGTGGGAAGTTCAACTTGTGTGTACTGGATTTTGTTTTTTTTTTATTTTTTGGTCAGACAAAATTTGTCAGCGAGAAAGTTGTGTGAAAATAGATGAATATTTTTTTTAAATTTATCATTTTTTTATTGGAAGTTTAGTTTAGCCTGTAGTAGCGTATGAAGTGATGAGTGAACGTTTCTGCCGGAACTGTAGTTGGCGCATTGGCTCACTGATACCGTATTAACTCAATAAATTAGTTTATTGTGCAATAAAAATGCCTTTACGAAAGAACCAAGTTAATTTAACTAATTTATTAGTCTTAAAAATATGTGGGTTTAATTGTTAATGCAATTATATACTTTATCCGTAGCAATAACTGTATTATTTACAACGGTGTTAACTCACTTGTATTCTATGTTTAACTAACTATTAATATTGAGCAATTACAACAAGTATAATGATTGCATTGAACTTTTTTGCATTAAAATAATATTCTTTAATACCTACAGTACTTTTTTACAATGGAGCGGCGAGTTCCTCCACATCACTGGCGTCACTATCCTCTTCACTATCGCTGGTCTCAGAATCACCGATGTTTATTATAAAACTTTCACTAATACATCGACTATTTCTGACTGTATTATGTGCGCGTTGGACGCTTTTTGGATAAGTATAATTTTGTGAGTCACGTCAACAATACGTTATAGTAGCAGTACATTTGTATAATTTTTGCATATAGTTTTAATTACTCTCAACTTAATAGTTCCGTTTTCACTTATATCGGCAGTCCCACGACTGCTACTGTTTTTTTATTTGTATGTTTAGTGTTTTGGCCTTTAAATGCACATTGGAAATGATCAAACCATTGTCAAACTATAAAAATTTATAACATCCACACTGAATTATGCAAATAACTAACTTGTATATTAAGTTAAATTGCTTACATAGACTAATAAAACCATTCATAGGTCGAACAAACTGAAATTAAGCACAAACTATATATGATTGCAGAAGATTCTAGTCAAAATAGTGCATATGAAAGATTTTCGAGTGAGTCACATACCATGCCTTCTATTCAACGTGCAATAACTTGTTTAAAATAAATGGAGTTACATTACAATTATCATTCTACCATTTATATTAAAGAAAAAATGTATATTCCTAATATATTATTTACCTTTCAATAAAAACATAAGTTGAAAATAAAAATAGTGAAACTGATATATTTTTGTTTATTCAAAAATAAAAAATATACTTAATTTTCTAGGGTCAACTAATTAGTAAAACGGTTCATGTAAATTAATAGCTGTAAGAATATGTTTGGACCACTGTGGTGTTTATCTAGAGAATTTAGTGTATACCTTATTATATATATATATATATATATATATATATATATATATATATATATATATATAACAATTTAGACTTCTTAGTTTAAATTTCCTTTAATATTTCGGCTTTGCCGTTTTCAAAAAGGTATAATAAAAGGTATAATAAAAAGTATAAAACAAAAATAACACAGCAACAAAATTTACACAAGTAAATAAATTGTGTAATTTATTTACTTGTGTAAATTTTGTTGCTGTGTTATTTTTGTTTTATACTTTTTATTATACCTTTTATTATACCTTTTTGAAAACGGCAAAGCCGAAATATTAAAGGAAATTTAAACTAAGAAGTCTAATTTGTTATAATAGAGCAATTCTGCATTATACAACCGAAGTGAATATATATATATATATATATATATATATATATATATATATATATATATATATATATTCTCTTTATGAAGTTGAGGCTAAATTACTGGGTTTGGACTGTGCGGAGATGATAGAAGTCAGTTCCTTGTTGTTGTTTGAAACTCAAAGGCCGCTTGGTATATTGCCTGACGCTTTTCTACCACCATCAATTTGACCAATATTGGACTGCTTTGAGCGATGACTCTCCACTCAACTCTGTTATGTACCCTTAAACCTTCATTGATCTATGGTATTACAGTGCAAACGTCTAAGTAATACTGCTATAAATGTCTTGTCTCATTATGAATGTCTGTAGTACGAAGGGAAGGAAATTCTTATAACAGTTTGAACACAGAACCATGCAAATAGTGTTTTAGTATGAACTATTTATCACGTATTGATGAAATGACCGTAATATTTTAATACTGATGTACTTACAGAATATTTCATTTATATTATTAATATATAATTTATTACTCGTTGAATCTTAAATAATGTAGCTTGAATAGGTTTTGGTGATATTTGCGACAGCATTTTTGGATCTCATTTAACGCTATCTCCATGAAGTTACTGAAACAAAATTAAATTGTAGATATAATATTTGATAGAGATCTTTAAATCAATTTTTTGCGTTTTCTCCCTAAATTATAGACCGTAAAGTATAGTTTAGATCCATCATCCCCAACGACTCACATACTTCTCCTTCAAGTAGCCGGGATTATAAGCTACGTATTGTGCCAACCTGTTATAGCACCTACACGTGCTAGGGTCTCAGAAGATTTTATTGTGTGATCTCAATACTTTTGAGCAAAGCTATTCCAATGTTTTTGTCTTAAGTATTCTAGTAAATGTTTTGCTACTTGTCACTAGTTTTTTATATTTTTGGGAATGGTCTTTGAGCTTGGATTTGTGCATTTAATGCCATTAGTTAAGGTTATCATACTAATTCAAATTTTGATATTCTATTATTACTGATAGTAATGACATTTATGTTGTGAGTGATATGCCAACATTTATAATGGTGCAAGGCGTTTGGTGATAAATAAACATATGCATAAAGTTCTCTCCATAATGAAACGAATTTAACTATTACATACTTGTTTATATGAATATAATAATTTAGTATTATATTATGAACTACATTAATTTTACATATCTATGATGACTGTTTACAGTATTCGCCTGATTATAATCATACCTCTGTTTATTAAAACATGAACTCGATACGATTGACGTAGTTAATTAAAGACCCGGTCCTTGGGACCGGTGGGGAATATTTCCCCACGGAAATCCTATGCCCTTTTTATTGTGTATTTGTTATATTTATATTGGTTTACTAACTAGCCTATCACTCGCGCGGTGTAAAAATGACATTTCTATCTTGCTGTCTGTCTGTCCGCATGATATCTCGAGAACAAACTTAACTTTGGACATGAAATTTTACATGAAGCTTTATTTATAGCCTATATAAGAACAAACGAGTTTGATGAAGGTGCATGTCATTCCATGGAATTTGGTTAATCGTTGCAGTACATTTTTACGTTGGTCTATGGCAAAACCATGGGACATCACAAAATAAATACATTTTTTACAAACTGTAGCCTAATTACCCTCAACAATTAAAATATACTTAGTGACTTGGTGAGTAGAATTTTTACTTCAACACTGCTATAAAACCCAAACTAATGAACAATAATTTCAATTCATCGTTTTTTCAAAACAACCCTCTTAGTATTTAAAATGTAGACTTTAATTTTGCACGTTACATAGAAAGTAATGAGTTTTGTAGTGGTGCATGGTGAGTGAACTCTGTTATGCGTCACGTGGTGTGTTGAACTTCTGCGTTATATGTATACAAACCTTTGGAAAATAAATAAATAAACCAAACATTCTCTCTAAAATTAAGTTATTTTAGCTGTTTTTACTCAAGAGAGAGAATAAAGTAATTTTAGAAGGCCTTCATCCCCTCTAGTAGGACACCATATTTCTGAATTTCAGTGATCTCTGAGACTCACCTCTAGGAAAATTTCCCATGAATTTATGTGTCAAGTTCTCCAGATTTTTAGAACTTCTTGTATATAATTTTTAGTACGTGGAAAATCACAATCTACACGAAGTTTTAAGCCTTTAAACTTCCGTAACAAATATGCTAAGCTCTTAACCTCTGCCAGCATCTCTGTCTCTGAGGACTCTTGATCTCTGTAACTTTTATCGCCCAAAAGATTTAAATGTGTTAATCTTGACATTAACTCTATTTTAATCGACTTAGAAAAAAGGAAAGTAATACAGTTTCATCCGTCTATATGTGAATTTTTTGTGCTCATCCATTTCTCCAAATCTACTGAACCGATTTTTAATAATAATTTTGCCAGGAAACATCAGTATTCATGTTTGGCTTTGGAATGAAGTCACTATTGGAGGAAAAAATCCAAACTACGTCATACAGCAACATTCATTGTGGGATTGAGTGTGGAGATTTGAGTTTAACAAATCAAAATCAAATACCTCATGATTGCTATTTGGTGTTTTCTAGCCTACTAAATAAAGGTTCGAAGGTAGAGGCATAAAATAATATATTTCAACTAAACATAGCTTACTCCACAGACACGTGGATAATTTATTTAGGTATTTCATTTTGGATTTTGTGCAGAGATTATAATTTAAAAAATTACCCGATTAAATTTTCTAATCCACATCAGAGTTCAATAAAATGCTGCTGGAGAAGATATTTTGATAATGGCAAGGTGCGACGATATGAAATAGGTTGTCGTGATATATTCTTCAGGCTAATGCCTCAGAAAATATCGGCAATACTAAGAAATATTTCACTGGGGTAGACCAGAGTAATAAGAAAGGATAATATACGTGCTATTTTGGGGTAGCACCTTAATTTTTGTGTATATAAAATGTGGAACACGTGTAGCAGAAGGACAGTACGGAGTGCAGATATAGCAATTTCTCAAACTACCTAAAATCTCATACATGGTATGGGAATTCTTTCACTTTGTCCGAGTATTCAGTGCCGATACATTAGAGACTGTTTGACTTAGCATAAAACAATATCACGCAATAAACCAAGAAGTGGACGCAAATAACCAAGAAGGTTCATTTCCTCGATGTAATTAATGCCCCAATATGAATTGGGACCTTCTCCTACAAAAAGACACACACGCATACACACACACACACACACACACACACACACACACACACTCACACTCACACTCACACACACACACGCACGCACACACGCACACACACACACACACACACACACACACACACACACACACACACACACACACACACACACACACACACACACACACACACACACACACGGACACACGCGCACACGCGCACACACGCACACACGCACACAATATATATAATATTATATTTATTTAACATAGTAACTATATTTTAGATTTTAGTCCCTGAATATCATCTGCACTTTTAAATTTAAAGGTTTTATTTTCAGTATTGCATAAACACATTTTTAAATTTATTCTATTTGATAACATTAAACAAAAATGCATAGTAATAAAACGAGCGTATTTATTATATCAAGGAAACGTAATTACAAGGTTGGAAAAACCCAATTAGATGACACTGAGTGCCATGTTGTTGAATACAGCATTCAATATGACGTGTAGACCCATTCGTACATTTTAGGAAGTAGATTTATTTCATACCAAACCACTAGCTATGAACCGGCTTACTCAATTAGCTAGAGAAAAGAGACAAAGGCGGTACACGAGCGAAGCGCTCTGTGCTCAATCAACGTGAACTGTTCAGTAAGCGAGTCTGCAACGATATTATTGCAATTTTGTTTCCTCTTTTAAATTTATCTGTGTGTTGGGCCTTTTCTTATAAAAACCAGACTTTTATTTATTTGAAGAACCATGATTTTGAATATTTATGTTATTGTATTGTTAAATCTGTTTTAACTAACTACTTTTGAACTGTTGGAGAGAAAAAAAACTTTAATTATAAAAAATATTGCTAACCAATCTACTTTGTTACGTAATAGGCGATTAAAAATTTTAAAGTTGTATGCTTCCAATTTGAAATATTTAATGCTAACCAATTTTTTTGCGTAATTAAAACAGACGTAAAACAAACACGTTTGAATACTTTACAATATTTTTGTGATAGTTCTTTTCGTTTACAAGCTGTATGATTTAACTTGTCCTCCAACAGGACTATTTTTAAGTTGGCAAACTTGTATTAAAACAGAAACCCTGTAAATCATTTGCAAATAATTCATTAACACACATTTCACTGTTAAGTAACACAACAAAAGTATACGTAAACAATTAATTAGCAGCAAGCAAAGCAAATATAAACCTTTCAACAATTCATTTCATCAGAGACGTAGGGCAGCGCGGAGTGGTGGCAAGTTTTCACAAAGATTTAATTACGCCAGTTTTGGATCACAAAGCCCTAAAGACAAAGCCATCTCGGGCTCAATCACTGGAATCACAATCGGTTTTAAATCAAAGTCAGCATGGTTGATGCTGATTGGTGTAACGATCTGGTAAGGGGGGCTGTGTTTTACAAACGATTTTTACGCCTTTTCAGTTTTATGTTTTTACTTCACTAAAATAATTTCGTTAAAACGATCAATTAAATTTTTATTTCCATCTGTTGGTTGCCATTGAATGAAAGAATTTATTAGCTGAGCGTTAGCGAAGGTTACAATTTTTTACTCGATGGGGTGGAAAAAATCTCCTTTCCGAATGCCCATTTGCCATTTATCAGACTGACATATAAACTTGAAATTTTTCATGATTCTTCATTTCTATATAGATAACACTAAATTCGAAGATTATGCATGTCACGCCATTGATTAGGAACGATAGCGAATATGTTTACATTGGTCTTATACCACGGCAACGATAAAATATCAGAATAAATAAATTCGTAAAAAAATAGTGTACAATCCATACAACCACGAGATTTTAAAATATGACACTTTATTCACGCAGCAAAAAGTTGTGTTGTAGACCTATAAAACCTAACTTAATGAACAAAAATGTAAATATATATTGTGTAGCAAGATAACACGGAAGATTTCAGATGAAATTTTAAATTTTTCTTTTTAACTACATTTTTTACACAAACACGGATAAGTTGCTATATATATATATATATATATATATATATATATATATATATATATATATTCTTTTCCGATATTCTTACATAGTTTTATTGTTTTAAGACTCAATTTTTGTATTTTATTATATTTTATAGCGAAGCGCCGTACCTATTATCTGAAGTTGGAAATAGACGTTGCAGATACATTTATGGATCACAAATTAAGTCATATTTAAATTAAAACGTAATGGCTAATTATTCACATGCAACTATTGATTTTTCAGTTTTAGATTTTTATACGTAACAATTTACCTTTCATTTTTTTCAAAAGCCAGCATCCATATTTTGTTAGTATTCATATAATCATCAATGAACTCAAATTAGAGTTTTCGCTTTATCAACATAGTATTTTTACTTAAAGTTGGTTCCATATCTATTTACAGATTTTTAAGGATGTGTCGCTCCTCAGAAATTACAGTTTCCAGGAAATAATCCGTCTTTCTGGCGTAAATTTTTTTGAAAGTCAATATTTACTATGATTCATTAGAAAGGACATCAGGATTACAGATACTTGCCACCATCTACTCACTTTAAAATTGTATAGCTTTAAGTAAAAAAACAGTTCTAGCTTCATAAGCATGAAACTACCGAACTGGACAACACAGAACGGGGGTTTATGAACACCTGCCCTCACAAGCAGGTGTGCATTTCATCAACAAGCTGCCCAATGTGATCAAAAATGCACCATCGCCCCAGGCGGTCAAAACTCGGTTGAAAAGCTTTTTAGTGTCACAAGCATTTTACAATGTGGCCGAGTTTTTGGCATTTAACTGGGAGACCACCCAACAGGGAGATTGACTTTGGCTGAGGAGGTGGGGAAATTGGCGAATGGAAGTGCGATGAGTGAATGCGGATTTGTATGTATGAGTGTGATCTTGATGTGGGGAGAGTGGACAAAATTTTAGTTATTATAGTGACGTTTGCTATACATGTTATACATGTCTATTGCAATAATAAATGATTGATTGATTGATTGATTGATTGAACTTTTAAGTGTGTCCAATATATATTGGACTTGTTATTAGATGTTTATGAACTTGGTTGAAAATATTGGCATTCGACTTGGACTGTCTTTAACATTTTTACATTATACATCTAAATTACACAAACACACACACACACACACACACACGCGCGCGCGCGCGCGCGCGAACGCACACGCACGCACACTATATTTCCTAAAGAATCTACGAAATTGGCTCTCTTTAACAAAACAGATCATTAATGTATCAATGTATGCTACATTAATGGTATTTATGTATGTAATCAACCACTAAAGAATTGTATATTTCTTATTCCCTCTATAACTAATCTCTGTTTTATAAATTTTTTATAATTGTTTTTATAAATTCGATTCTTTATCGGTTTTAATAATTTAAGACTCGGTACACTGATTGGCTGCACCAGACTAATATTAACCCGTAACTTTGATCTTGCCTGGCCGAGGGCGGATATGACTGGCCCCCATCCCATCACCACCTGCCAGTGTATGTTTCGAAGTACGTTATATGCAGTCCCTACTGTAGAGTTCATCGTATGAAAATCATATCGCTACTCATTCGTATTAAAAATACTCATCCACACCTAGTGAAAAATACTTTTTATTTTGCTTACTTTTAAAGCAAAAATAACTTTAAATAATTCATGCCTACGGACAGTCTATGCCGTCCATGTAGGCATTCCTTGTAATATAAGTTTCCCTATCTAATTTTAATTATCTGTTCTTATGCTTTCTTATTGTGTTGATACCGGTGTGGCGCTAAATTAAGTAATCAATTTTGACATGACCTTGTCATACAGGTGACTAATTATCTGGTGTATATTACGATTGATAATCGATTATCACTTTATGTGATATGATCAATAGACGGGAGCCTGTAATGGGGTTAATTCAGCTCCAGGTCGGGTGCTTAATGGGTCATCCACACACTCTCGCACCACACGAATCGCAGCCTATGTGCATCTTAGTCAATTAATAATGCGCTGTTAGTTTCACAGTAATACTCAAGACACCTTGAAAACTTCAACTTTGTTCCATAATTGTAAGTTTAACTCTCCATAGACGCAATGAACCTTGGTGACTGATAGTAAAAAAATATAATTGACAATTTATTCACAAATAGGGGCCACTGTTATACCGCTTTTCTATGCTAAATCAATATTTACAAATCTTAACTTTTAGATATTATTTTTTATTCGCGGAATCCTGAAGTACTTCACTTTAAATTAGCAAGTGATGATCATCAAATCAAATCAAATCTTTAATTGTTCGTAACAATTTCTTTACATTGTATGGCAAACGTCATAATTATTTCTAACTTTTAAACTCTCATACCACACAACTACCACATTCAAACTTACGTAATTTTCATACATTCCAGTCTCATTCATCCTTCGCCAATTTCAACCCACTGGAGTCAGTTATCGAATTGGGCGGTCTCCCAGTTAAACGCCAGAAACTCGTCAACGCTGTAGAATGCCTTTGACACCAGAAAACGCTTAAGACGAGCTTTTGACGCCTTGGGCGTTTGGGCGTTTTTCATAGAATTTGGCAATCTGTTGATGAATTGAACACCTGCTTGCGAAGGCAAGTGCTCATAAACTACTTTCTGTGTCTTCCAGTTCGGTAGTCATCTCTGCCTCTAGTCTCATACCCGTGTATGTCACGTCCCCTGGTAAGGGCACATTTAGACAAACAGAACAAAGATGTTTCTAAAATGTAGAGACAGGGCAAAGTCAACAGTTTTCAAATTTTTGAATGCTGTCCTGCACGACTCTCTGAAATTCAACTTTGCGATAATACAAATCGCTTTTTTTTGTAATTTGAACACCCTCAGGAAATTGTTGCCTGCACAGGCCCCCCACAACACCACCCCATAGGAAAGGTGGGAGTGAATTAGCCCATAATATGCCGCAATCAATACCTGACTGGGGCAATACCGGGCCAAGGACCTCAAAACATATATTCCTGAGGACAGTTTGGTACACACATGGTCAATGTGGTTATTCCATGTCAACCCTCGATCGAGGAGTATTCCAAGGAACTTTGCGGAGTAGACTTCTTCCAATATGGAATCTGCCAACATGACAGCTGACCCACATTGGGAGTCCACTGGGCGCAGTGCGAAATTTAGCACGTTGGATTTAGAAGAATTTGTTTGAAGGTTGAGGCTGTTGAAATATTGAACACAGTTGTTGATATCGACAAAGGTTTGTAGTTCCAAACCTTCTTGTGAGTTATCTCTGAAACAGAGAGTCGTGTCATCAGCATACTGCTCGATTTTGCCATGCCGCAGCGATGAATGTACGTCGTTGACATACAACAAGAACAGGATTGGGTTGAGTATAGATCCCTGGGGAACTCCATAGCTCAGTTGCATTGGTTTGGAAAATTGGTTTGAGATCTGAACCACTTGAGCTCTCTGACTTAAAAATGATTTAAGCCATAAGAGCGGCACGCCTCTGATGCCATGAGATTGTAGTCTGTCAAGCAGTATTACATGGTCAACGCAGTCGAATGCTTTAGATAGGTCAAGGAACACACTTAATGTGTGCTCCTGACGTTCTAGCCCCTCTACAACCATATCAACCAGACTCACCACTGCGTCTATTGTCGATTTATTTTTCCTGAATCCAAATTGGTGTTCAGAAAGCTGGTTGTTTTTATTTAAGAAGTAAAGCATTCTCGCTAGAAAAAGTTTTTCAAATATTTTGCTTAAAATAGGCAAAATTGAGACGGGCCGATAGTTATTTATTGAACAGGGGTTTTCTTTCTTGAAAATCGGATGCACTTTTGCAATTTTTAGGAGTGAGGGAAAAACTCCTGAGTTAAAAGACAAATTGACTAATTGAGTCAGTGGTTTTACAATATGCCTTGAGCATTTTTTAATTAACCACATGGATCTCAATTCTAGATCATTTGATTTTTTGGCAGGGAGTTCTTGAATAATTCTATCGAGCTCTTCCTCAACTACGGGAGTCAGAGCCATTGAGGCTATTGGACTCTGTCTACGCGTGGGATTCCCCTGTGGCATTGATGGAAGAGGGCCCCGTCCACAAGCAACAGACGCAAAAAAGCCGTTAAACTCGTCGGCAACCCTAGAAGCATCACTCACAAGTGTGTCCCCAATTTTGACTGTGATTTGCTTGAATTCTTGATGTTTATTGTTAATGATGCCCCATACAGTTTTGGAAACGTTTTTTGAAGAAATAATTGATTTTGAGACATCATACGCTTTTGCAGCTTGGATCACCTTTCTGTAAATTTTTTTTTTATAATTTCGAAAAAAGATTTTGAATTGTTCATTGGCTGACTTTTTGTTTATTTCGGAGAAAAACTTGAGTGAACTTTAACCGTTTTTGTAGGGCAACAGGTGTTGAGGTGGAAACTCAAACATTCATTGAAAGTTTGGAACTGCTGCTCTACGGGATGTGACCAATTTAGAAAATTCCACTTTTGAAAGGGAAGCGTTGAGGAGAGCGATATTTTCTGGCCTTGTGTCTCTTATTGTTTTGATAGTTTTTGGTTCTCTCGCGATTTGTTTTCCACTAATGACAGCCTCTTGGCCATAGTGGTCCGAGATAGTTGTGTTGACCACCGACACTGTGACATTTTCAATGTTCGTAATGATATTATCAATAGCCGACTGTGTTGTGGCCGTCACTCTCGTTGGAGTTTCGACCAACAGTTCAAGGCCAAATGACCTCAGCAGATCGACTAGTCGCTTGGTGGATGGATGGTTGCTGTCCATCGCATCCACGTTGAGATCTCCCATCAAGACGTAATCGTATTGATGGTTAGTCAGGTCAGTGAGTAACGCTTCGAATTTTGAACAAAACTGATCTTCATTTCCACTGGGAGACCTGTAAATTCCTATCACAATTAATATTGACCTGTTAGTTTGTACTTTGATCCCAACTACTTCGAAATCTTTCGCGGTCGTTACTTTGATTGGAAATTTTGTGAAAACTAAATTTTGTCTCAGAAAAATTGCTACACCACCTCCTTTGGAGGTCTGGCGACAGTACGCTTCTGCCAATTTGTAATTTGGAATTTTGCATAGTTAAAACCGTTCTCAGTTACAACGAGAATGGCTGAATTTCATCCAATTTGTTGGTTGCGTACTGAGCGTTTTGGTGGAGTAGTCTTAGAGAACCTTGAACATGTAATTTTTGATATGTCTGATTTTGCCGATTTTGGTCTGTCAATTTAGTCCTTTGCTGTAAAGTGGGCTCCCTAAAAAAAACTGAATTCTCTTTTAAGTTTGCAGAGCAGCCTTTGCTCTGCAAAATGTCAGGACTGGGGGAGCGTCTCACGGCGTCCGCGTAGGTGACATCTTGTTTGCCAGCTGGCCGTTGACCGGTGGTCGCCGACTCTCCTCTGGCAGCAGCGGGCGTTGGAATGTTGTCGGTGGTTGCAGCCGTTGTACAATGATTCCTCTGGAATCGCGGCTGCGCCGTCATCCCCGGTCCTTGAGTGGCAGGTCTCATCGCTGCCACGATCTTCCCAGCCAGTAACCGTTTGCCCCGCCAGGAGAGATGTTGGCCGTGTCCGTGAAATACCTACGGCCGATATCATCAAAGTTTAGCACTCTAAGTTTGTGTATAACAGCCAGTTCCTCTATGTAAGCATTCACGAGCACGGTCTGATAGTGTACAGGGTGGGTTGGGTCCAGATCGTGGCGGTGCGGCAGTGTGGTGAGGATGATCTCGGTGTTGGAGGATCCAGCAGCGATGTACCCCTCCAGATGGCGGTAAATATTCCGCTGCTCGCCGACTGCCAGGTCGTTAGTGCCGGCGATCAGCACCTCGCAGCAAGGTCGGGGCTCAGATGACGTTCGAGCTGGACTCACAACATCCAGAAACCGGGCGCCCGGCACACAGACGCCGTTCACTGCGGTTGTAGGGCCGATCAGTTTTTTAACGAGCCCAGCGATGTGGCGGGCATGGCTGTCACCTCGAATGGTTATGTATTTGAACTGAACGTTGTTTTTAAGTTCTTTTGGAGCATGCCACGATTTGTTTGCGGTTTTTAGAGAGTTATTTGGAAAAGTTTGCTTTTTTTTCTTTTTAGAAAAGGGTTCAATTTTTTGTTAGGTTGCATTTTTTTGGTGGGAGATTACTAAGTTTATTTTGCACCGGTACAAGATTTTTAGGCTTCCTCCTTTTTATTTCTGTCCACCTGTTGTTCCCTTTATAATCAGCGCACTCGCAAGTTTTTAGCTGCAGCTTCAGACTTTGGTTTTCCGCCTCCAAGACCTCTATCGTTGTCCTCAGTCTGTCGAGGAGGTCAGTTCGTTCACACGTGCCAGCGGATGGCTGTTCCGGCACGTCGCACTGCACTCCGACCTCCACAGAAGCGGGTGGGCTGAGGAACGGCTCGCACTGCACACCGCGGTCCAAACTTACGGAAGCGTGAGTCCTCTGGTCGTCGCGGGACGAGGTGTCGACAGGGAAAATCTGATCCGTGAACTGCAGTAGGCGCAGTGGCGTAGCGAAGGGGGGGGTCCAGGGGGTCCGGACCCCCCCCCCGAAATTTTAAGACATATTAAAAAATAAAGCATAGAGCAGGAGAAAAAAGGAGAGTTATCATTAATCTTGTCTACAAACATTAAATTGATTGATTTAATTGATTAAAGTAACCGTTGTTAAAAATATAATTGTCCTTTCGTTTAAATCATAAAGTATCAAACGATACTTTTGGGGTCGGCCTTTTGGATAGTGTAGTGTAATCACGGTATTTCTATAGGGCGCGGTCACGTGACGTCGCAAAGTAACCTGAACCGTAACACGGTGAACAGTTTAAATTAGCGACCACTTCGTTCAAATCCGTCTTGGGGACGTAAAATGACAGCTTAGAATTAAGTTACGACGTTGATTTTAGGTGTCATTAAACTGTAGACATGTATATAATTATCGAAAGAAATATAGAATATCACTTTCGGTCGGAAAATACACTTGAAAAACTCTACTGATTAGAACTTCAACTAATTTGGACTTCAGTGTTTGACGTAAATGTGGTGTTTTCGATTGAGTTAGGACGACGATTTTTGTTATCATTAAACTGTACACTGTACCTATATAATTATCGAGAAAAAAAATTACTTTCGGTCGGTAAATACCGAAGAAAAGCTCTCTACAGATTAAAGTTTTGACGATTTTGGATTTCACTGGTTGAGTAGTTGAGGTAAAAGTGGTACTTAGAATTATGATAGAATATTGATTTTAGATATCAATTGAACGCCGACTGATACCTATATAATTATCGAGAAAAAAACAATAAAATCGCTTCCGGTTGGAAAATACCCAGGAAAAGCTCTACTGATTCAGATTTTGACGATTTTGGATTTCACTGGTTGAGTCGTTGAGGTAAAAGTGGTACTTAGAATTATGATAGAACATTGATTTTAGATATCAATTGAACGCCGACTGATACCTATATAATTATCGAAGAAAAATTGAAAAAATCACTTCCGGTCGGATAATACATCGGAAAAACTCTATTGATAAGAAGTACCGACTACTTAGGATTTCACTGACTGAGGTATTATTTCATTTTCCTTAGTATAATTAAAATCAATGTCCTAACAAAATTATAAGTACCACTTTTACCTCAACCACTCAACCAGTGAAATCCAAAATCGTCAAAACTTGAATCTGTAGAGAGCGTTTCTTCGGTATTTACCGACCGGAAGTGATTTTCTTCTCGATAATTATAACACTCTCGATAACACAGTTCAAAAAGAGTTTGAATTTTAACTGCATTATAATATCTATTTATCATTTTAAGGTCGTTATCTCTTCGATATTTAACGAATGGCGCATGGTAGATACTAAGACGTCAGCAGGGAATATAAGAATTTAGGGGGCAAAAAACACGTGTAGCCTAACTATCTGTAAGATATCTCGTGAAAGGTTTCGTATGAAGACTTAAGTAAAGACTTGCACGAAACTTTCTACATAGACAAGAATGAGTTATATGGCAGTGCATAGCATTTGGATGGTGGTCTTTGAAGCCTATCACTGAGAAGGCTGGCAAAATTACTCTTCTATTTGCCGGAGAGACTAAATATTTCTTCTTTTTTTTTGTTATGATTGTACATCTGTATGTCTATCTGCAATACTCCTCGAAAATAGAATGAGCTATAGACTTGAAATTTCCTTACCGCACGAGGTGTGGTGAGATACGAATATACGTTTTTACTATAATAAGATTTGGTGACATGTAGCATTCTTGCACTTCAAGAACGATCGTGTAAACACGTAAAAGCAAGTATAGATCAGCACGTTGTATATTTGTTTTTAAATAAACATTTTGTCTGAGGATAAGGTTCAATTTGGTATTGGTAAAAATTATAGCTACTTAAAATGAAGGCTACGTAGTAATTAAAGTTTTATATAATCTTAGTTAAATTTGTAAATGAAAAGAAATATTGGCATGTGACTTGTCTTAAAATGGATTTAAATATGGTGGATGAGTTCAATAAACCACCTCAAAGTATGTATGGGGCAATATTATAGGTCTTGATAAATAGAAGAGCCATACTCAGCTTGTGTGTTTATTGTAGTAATTAACGTTAGTCACGCTTAAGGTTTCATGCTTATGAAGCTATTTTTAGCTGTTTTAGCCTGAATTTATAAAATTTGAGGTGAGTAAATTATGGCAAATATCTGTCATCCTGATATCCTTTATAATAATCCATAGTGAATAATGACTTTCAAACAAAAATTTACTTTCGGAAGACAGGGGTTATTTCCTAGAAGCTGGAAATTCTGAGGAGAGGCACTTCCGTAAAACATTTGTAAATATATATATAGAATCAACTATAAGTGAAAACACGTTATTGACAAAATGAAAACTCTAATGCGAGTTAAATGAGGTTGGTGTTGTAGGTACCATCGCCCTTTGCTTTTATACTTATCTGCAATACTTATCTTACTTTTCATTTATGTCACTGACAATTAAAAAAATAAAACTCTCAAAAGAAAAAACATATGTTTGTTTTTCGTCATATAAATAAAATAAAATTATAAAGTTATAAATATCTCTATTTAAGACTCATTGTTTTAACTATGCAGATGTCTTGTAAATTTCTTAGAATTTCTTTTTGAAATACATATGTTAACAACCCTGCTAATAAGGCAACAAATAGGAAACATTTGCATATATTAAGGATTTGTCAGATCATCTTTAGGGTATGAAAACACAGAACGCGACACGACACGACGCGGAAAACTAGAATTTTGTTATTTTAATTGTCTATATTAGAAAATTATGGAAATCTGTATAAATATATTAATCTCCTAAGAATCAGATGAATATAGTCTACTAAATCTTTTGCCTTTAACTTTATACTAATAGTTTTTGTAAATTTTGTAATGGAAAAAATGTTTTATGGCTAATGTTAAAACATTTTGTCAACTGTCATTTGGTCAAAACCTTGATTAGAATCCATTAAATATAAATAATAAAATACATAAATATCTCACATGTTACATATCGCGATTGTAGACTAGAAAGTGTTAAAATAAATGAATGTATTAAGCACTTATTTCCGTTGTCCATCCTTTTCAGAACTCTAACTTTCAAGAGGAAAAGAAATGTACACAGATTCTTTTCCACTGACTCTTCAACAAACTTGGTCGATACAGCTTCTTGGAATATTGGATAGTTTTCATGTGCATTAGCTTCTCTATAGCAGCCTCATCTGGTTAAATTAGGGCAAGTAGCACTGCGAAAAAATAAATTAAATAATTTAGTGATAACATATAACAATAATTAAAGAATTTATTCTCTAGTTCTTGATTTGACAGTAGAGAGTTATTTATAAAAATTAGATTTAAAAAAATTTAAAAATATAATCATTATGTGTAGCCCACATGCAATTATTGCCTGATCTCCCTTCTTTGAGCCTACTAGAATCAAAACGATGTATTATAAATGCCATCAACTGGATACTGGTTTATGTGAATAGAAAAAAAACTAATTTTTTAAACGGTCGAATTCTTTATTCCAGATTAGCGGTCAGCCTTTGCCGTATACTGTTTATATGGTTTTTTTATGATTTAAGATAGCAAACCTTGAGTTTGTCGCCCTGAAAGACAAGTTCGACTTCTGAGACAAAGACAAAAGAGACAATTGAAATTATGTTGAGTAAATAAAAAGTGTTTGAAAGCTCTTGTACTTCACTCTCCCCCCGTGATCTTCATGCCCTTTGAGTATTAAAGTTGAGACTTGTATAGTTTGTTATGAATGGAAATATTGCGTTTTTGTTCAAAGGAATCTTATGTAACCGGAATATTTATGTACTGAAATTTAAATCAACACTATGCTGAAAAGAACAATCAAAGAAACTTATTACTGTTTGCAATGGTAATCTAGATACCTTTCACAATCTAAAACAATTTACGTGTTGATTTTCAAAACCACTGTTGTGAATATTACATTCGATAACATACAAATATAACCATAAATATATTTTTTGTTGTTGAATATACGATTGAACAAAAAACTAAAGACGATATTATAGTGACACATATCCGTCTTTCTCTTGAACGTTTGAACAAACAAGTTTTAATTATTCTACAGATTTTTAGCCCTTAGAATCATACCACGATCATTTTACCTAATGCAGAAAAACTTAAATTGTTAGCTTAAAGTATTTTACAAATTCTCAGCTGCACATGAATTTTCTGCATAAATTATTTAAAACTGTACGTTTTATAAGAAATGAGCAGTTACATATTATTTGCTAACTATTTTTAACACTTTTAAGAGGGTGATCGCCAACTGAAGGTGAGAATGAACTTGCAAATTTTAAGCAGTAACGCTCTATGACATATGTAGAAGTAACTTCTTTAGAAAACACAATTTAAATTATAATTGTATAAAACTCAATATATATTTAACCTATGAATTTCCTGGTCTTAGTAGAAGAAACTTACGACGGAACATTGTAACCAGGTCAGAGTGCCCCTGGCGCCATACTGGAACTGGAGCCCTAGAGCTACTAAATATAAGCGTATCTCTCACCATCTGCACTTTACTATAGCGGTTGAAAAGTAGCGTACTAAACTTTAAACAAGATTATTTCTCTACTCATTTTATCTCTTACAGCCAGAAGAGAACAATAAGTACTTAGGAAGACAAAAGAATACTTTCAAAATACTTTATTAATTTGCAGCTTAGTAAATTCAAACTAAATTGAACTTAAAAGAACAATATTTGTACTTTTACATATTCGGATTTAATCCACAAAACCTTACACAATCCCTCTTGTAGTAAACATTTTCTCAAGAAACAGTATTCTTCTTATAAATATATTAAAGTTAATTTCGTGATTAAAAAATAAAATCTAACTAAAAATTTAACTTTCTTAAAAAAACTAACTCTCTTATATAAAGTAAAATTTCTAATTTAAATCAAAATTAAATGTACTTTTCTTTGTTGTAATAGTATAAACAATTCTGAATAAAACTGATCTGAATACTCCTGAAATTTCTTCGTACCTCTTGGGCCACAACCTGTAACTTGTTACTGGTACAGCTTCAAAGTTTAAACTGTAAAGTTTATTCTGGCTATTGCGTACTGAGTGGTTATTATTAAGTTTTTTTATAATATTAAAATTTAAGACTTTACTTTGAACAATAATTGCAACGGCACTTGAAAACTTACGTTAGTTATTAGGTGAATTCAAATCTTCTTATTTCGCTTTTTGTATTAAAATTATACAGTATCCCTGTAAAAGAAAGGTAACATTAGTCGATAGCAAAACTCCATCTGAAAATCGCAATTCGACTATAAAACTACACATGCAGACCCTTTCTTTAAAATTCCCTTTCTGACATCACTAATCAAATTCGAAAATATTTCGCGTGTAATTTCTCCCATCAGTATTTAATAAATAAACTTTGAATTACCTATGTAGCAAATGCAACTGTTTCTTTGATTTTTCTTTTCAGCATCGTCTTCCGCTCCGGAGACAGGATATCGATAGGCGCCACTCCGGCGATTACGCAGACTGCGATTTCTGACACGGAGCGGAATGCACTCTGCCGGTAAACAGGTCATCGGAACTCAGCCGATAACTGGCAATGCCGATGAGGGCAGGAGTGCTCTCCTTTTCTGTTTGGGACCTCCCACTTTGGGCTTGAAAGAATCTTTGCTACTATATACGCCCTAGCACTGGTATTCTGAACTTGTTGCTTACAAAAGTGAGTCGCGAGTAGATCATTACTCCGAAAATACCCCTACCAAATACCTAATAAGTAGTCGGGAAGTTATCTCTCGGTCCCTGACTCATAGCTTTGATAGTCTCCATCTTCTTCCTGCCGGCGATCAGCACGGCCTCCGTTTTGTGATTTGCCAGCGCCAGTTCCACAGATTTCATCCCCTCGTGGTTCATCGCAAAGGCAATATCAAACAGATTTCCAATGTCTTCCCCACGATCGCCAATGCCACGTCGTCCGCAAAATCCACAGGCGTCACTTCTCTGGGTAGCTTTAGTCATAAAAGTTTATTGTACATTATGTTCCAAAGGAGAGGGCCCTGGACTGAGCTGTGAGGAACACCCCCTGTCACCCGATACTCCTTGTGACCAACTTCTGTGTCGTTTTTAAGGATCCTGTCCGTGATGTAGCTGGCAACTATTCCCCTAAGGTATCCTAGGATATTCATTCTTTTCAGGGATCTCATGATGCAACTCAATTTAGAAGAGTTTAAGGCAGTTTTCATGTCTAATGTTGCTGTTTCTGTCCATCTTTTAATCTTTTGCCGGCGATCACTTCTTGCCGTATTGACCACCAGTTTAATAGCGTCGAGTGTGGAGCGGCCTTTCCGGAAGCCCTATCGGACTGCTGGTCCGATAAATAATTCTCAGCTACTTCCTCGATTCTGCCATGGATGACCTTCTCCAAAATCTTTCCAGCTGAACCCAACATACATTATGAGAATGCTTCATCTGGTGGCTTTTATCCCTTCGGTAGGAGTACCAGACTCTATATTTTCCATATTGTAGGAAATATTCTTCCCCTGAGACATGCTTTGTACATAAACAGAAATATTCCTGGTTGTGCGGTGATGGCCGTCTTTAAAGCGTTGTTAGAGATTCCATCGGGTCCTGGAATTTTCTTGTTTCCTACCCTCACGCAGGTCTTGACGCTCTAGATATTCAAGAACTCCCAAGAAATCAGTTGATGATCGCTGAGGTTAAAGATATCCAACGCTTTCTAAGCGTTGCTCCTTCGTACAAGGGTATCACTGACAAAAGTGAGGTCTAAGTTGAAGCTCTTTTCTACTCTCATAAAGGGTGGTTTATAGTCGTTGCTTAGGAGTACGACCTTTAAGCACGACATCGCCTCTAATATTGCTTCGCCTCTCGAGTTAGTCTTCTTGCTTCCCCATTAAATGGCATAGGCACTTCATTTGTGGTGTTGATTTAGTTTTAGATCTCGTATATTTAATTTTTATGTTTTTGTTGGAAACTTAGTAGTTATTTACTTATATATTTTGTTAGATTAAACTCCAGATTTGAGCACTCACTTTAGATAGAGTAAGAAACAGTGGTTAAAAAAATTATTTTCCATCAGTAAAAGAGTTATCCTCTTCAATTTACGCAGCGAAAACAAGCAATAACAGGATGATTGCATAACGATCCTGTTTATTCTGCAGGGAGAAACCTAATTAAATCTGACAGATCACTCTGACTCGATGATCATATTACCAGTTGATTGTATCAGTTGCTGACAACATCCCTCAGACCTTCCGAGTTCTCTAAACTGAACAATTGTTAATTTTCTGTTTTATATTCAGATAATTTAACAGAGTTTCGTTCCTCACAAATTTTATTTTGAAAACTCCTTTGTTAAAATATTTATATACAGTAACTGTTCCCACCACTCATGTTATCATCGTCAAAAAATTGGTTTCAAACTTGCGTTTTTGTGTATGTACGTGTGTAAAATTATGCGCACCGTAGATATGTGTGTAAAATCATTGGTATTTTGATAGAACCTTCTTTTAAGAAAGAAATCAACGAAAATACAGAACGAAAAATTTGTTAAATCTTTACTACATACATTTATTTTGATGTTTTAAAGATATAACAAAAATGCATTAAAAATATTATTCAAATGTTGACAAATTTTATTGTTGGACTTGAGTGAAATTCAGAGTGTCCTAAATCAAACGCCACTTCTCAAAAAATACAAGGTGAAATATTAAGTGAAATTCGACTAAACGTATAATGCAAATTTATTTATATACATAATAACATGCAAAGTGAGGAGCGATTTATGCTATGTAATTACGCAATTGTGTACTGCGCAATTACGATTGTAAAGTTTAATTTTAATTTTAAGACTGAGATTTAAGAGCGTACACTTCTCAATTTCCAGTCATAAAATGTACTCTATATTTGATTTTTTTTAAATGGTACCATCTACATTTAACTCAATTGCATGATCTTGTTAAGTCTAAAAATAATCTTTCAATTGTAACACTTAAAATAAGGGTTCATCCGTAATCGTTTAGCATAGTTTTTTTGCATATCGTTTAGCATATGTTTTTAAAACATTATCAGGTTTGAAATATGAAGCCGGATGGTTTAGTTAAGAAAATCTTTTTATCGTAATGTCGATTGCGAAATGTTAAAGTATAAATAAAATAAAATTTTAGATCAAAATGAAAAAACTATTTTAAAACAAGAATACATAGTTTCTTATCGAAGAGGAGTGCAAGCTTACCTAAAAAGTTCTACCACTTAATTTTTAAGGGTGATTCTATTAATAATATATGTGTATATATATATATATATATATATATATATTATATTCTAGAAAATAAATATATATTCTATTAATTATATATATATTATTAATAGAATATATATTTTTGACACTTTATCACACTACTAATAAATTTGGACGAGTAAAATCATGAAATAAGCTATTGGTTCTCTGTCATAAATATTGGTTTAAATTCTATCGATATTGACTTTGAAGCCTTTGAAGTTTCTATATCTATACAGCTCTGATGATACATTGTGATTAATATTAAATAAAAGAGTGAATATTAAAATAATTTTTTCAAAATTGATGGTTGTCAAAGTGCATGTTAATGCATATCCAAGTTGATGAAATTATTTACGATAAGGTACATCTGACTAGTAATTTTCACACACTCAGAATTTCTGACTAGCCTATATTTATTTATTTGTTATATGTTTATGCCACAATACAGGTAAAAATCAACAACAGTGGGGCAGTTAATAATAGTATAAATAAATACATATTTATGTGAGTCCACAGTTAGTCCATAGTCTTGCAAAGTAGGCAATCCCATACTCACTAAACATTTAGCTTATATCACTTATTCAATTTAGAACACATTCGTTAATAACAAAAACAATAAAAAATATATAAGGCTAGGGAAACAATAACATCATACAAAATATTTATCAAACGCAAACATTAAATAATTCGAAATAATTAAGTAATAAATATAATACAAACATGCAAAGTATATAATACAAATAGAGGGGTTCTGTTATAAGAAAGATATACCTTAATTTCTTAGATTCATTTCAAAGAATCCATACATAGCGTCCATGCAGAGCTATACATAAAACAAGGAATATATCTCAAGCAAACCGTAGTAATAAGAGTATCTATGAAAGTAAGGAGTATTATAAAAAGGACGTTAAAACACTCGTTTTCAAAACAACTTTAATTCTAAGTTTAAAGTTCAAATTGTGTTTCGAAACCAAACTGCAAAAAGATCTTCTGTAATCCAAGTAATATAGATGTATTAGAGACACGTACCAGACATATTACGCTTAACTCTACTAGATGAAGAATTATGTGATCGAGACCCTGAATATAATAAAATATGTAACAAAGATTAGTTTTAAGAATGTATGTTAAAAAAATTCACTTTTAAAATGATGGTTGAAATATATTCTGTGTAATGATTTCACCTAAGCTCGAATAAAATCCCTTCCATACATACAGGGTGTTCACAAATATCTGCAAAAATTCTACTAATTCTACAAAATTTAGTTTCTGTAGCTTAATTAGTTTTAGGGATAGAAACTTTTTTATATAAAATACAAAATGGCGGCTAGAAGTTAAATTTGACATTTTTGGATCTAAGTTTATGTGACAGTTTTTGTTTAAAATAATGAATAATATCACCCACAGAAGTTTGTGATACCCTTTTTTGAACACATTGTATGTATATGGTCAGTATATTCCAGAAACATTAATTAACAGTAAGTTTATGTTAATAAAACAAGTATATATCAAACTATGAAGGTGCATTAGCTTAAAACCACTTAGTAGCTATAACACTGGTACAGTCACTACTTAACTCGTGAACCTAATGTTATCCTTGTCAGCACGCGGATTACTAGTTCTCGCACATTCATTGTGGTTATTCAGCATTTCATATCTTCGTTACTATGTCATAAAATATACTCAATTAGTTTCATTTGTATGCCTTTTATCTACTTACGTTCTCCATCACTAATGATTATGTTCTCTCAAAATCTATTGCATTTATAAAAATTTGTATAAAAATTAAAATGTAATAAAATTACTACAATTTTAAATTGATAATATCTTATAAGGGTATGCTTGAATAGCTACCATGCTAAACGTAAGAGGGCATCATGTGAACAACTGTTGTGGATTAATCGATATTTATTAGGTCGAAAGTTTACATTGGTTGTAAACCTATTTTTCTGAATACCACCTTTTATGATGATAGTAAGGCTATGCTAATTATACAGCACTTCTTTTATTTAGCAGTTGCATTCATTACATGTATTGCCAAGTGTAAATATTAAATTCAACCCTGAGATTCGTGGAAACTGGCTGACTACTTCCAACTATGTTGTCAAGTAAACAAGATGTTATATTTTAATGGTAAGTTTAAAAATTTTTACTTATAAACTTTCAGGCAGGCTCGATTTCCTTCTGTGACATATGGAAGTTACGCAAAAACTTGGATCTAAGGGGTACGATTATTTACTGTAACTCCCAAAACATTGAATGAATATTCAATATCATTGGAACCGATTTTCTATATATGACATTTTCTTTATGAGGCATTAGTATGGTAAAATTCGAATTTCAAAATGACTAACTGATAGAATACAAAGCCGTGGTCACGCTCTATACACCAAGAGATGGTTAAAGATTTTGTTTTTATAAGATTTCTCTTCAAGAAAGAGCATGCGTTGACTAAGCAACATCTATGAGTAAGCTGTGACGGCAACACTTATTTTCATATGAGGGACAAATAGTAACAAAAATCATGGATATGAGTCACTGTTGGTTTTTCTGTTATAAATCAACCTACTACTACATAATTTTTGGAATATGGCAGTTTTAGTCATAAGTGCCTGGAAAATCCAAATGAAATGTCTTTCTCGAAAGATATCCTTTCGGTATTGGTCAAGAGATAGCAAATCTTCGTAAGGTATATCTTATATGGTTCTCTTTCTTTCCCTATAAACACCATCAAATGCCTAAAGTACTTATTTCGTACTTAACAAATAATAGTTACATAAACCACATTAATTATTATTATTGGTTTATAGAGCGTGACCACGGCTTTCTATTCTATCAGTTAGAATGTAATGTGCAAAATATTAAACCCCAAAGTGGTTACATATTGAATACTACATTTGATTATATCAGTTACAGAGGATATAAATCTTTCACACGGACGAGATGGGTTAAGGTCGGGGAATTGTTTTAGTTAGTTCATACGTTCTACACTAGGGCTGTGCCATTTAACTTTTATTGTTACAGTTCCCATATTTACTAACTGAGTTTGAGCCTCTCACTCCACAGAGCACTCACTTGCCTGAATTGATAGCATTGGATGAATAATAGTAAACATTGTATTCTATCATAATCAATATTTATACTATGATATATCTATCAGATCAGGACACCTGCAAGGAGGTAGCCTAGCAATAAACAATCGCCGTCACTCAACTCCACGGTACCGGCATACTGATGTACATCAGCAACAACGGCAACGCTCAATATCTTTCCCTCTTGAGAAAATTTTCTAGGTTTATTGAAGAAGACTGACAGGTTTACTTTTCAGTTTGACACCTCATTGGGTTGAATATAGATCGGCTCGTGGCCATTTTCACAAGTCAAATCAGTCAAGGATGACATCTTTCCAGCTTTTTTTTTCGAGTCATGTAACTCTTTACACCAACTCGTATGAAATATCCAAGTTTATTTTTTAGCTATGCATCTTGTTTCTACATAAATGTTTCTTGCGAGTCTCGTATAAATCACGATAATCGAAATGAAAAGACCGTTATGTACACCTACCAAAATCTAAATACCAGCAATTAGAAAGATTAGAAATAGGAAACTGGTGGTAGCAGGATAGGTACCAATATTAAAAAAGAACTAACTAGGAAACCTAAAATTATTTTATCCATTAAACACACTTCAACCGAAAAATGTGTACACACACCATGAGGACCAGAAATAGGACCGAAATCTTCTTACCCCTTCCCCCTCCTGGCCATCGCCTTTATGTCCCTTGTCTCAGATGATACGACGTGGAGCTGATGAAAGAGCCGACATTGATTTTCTTGTTAGTATCTCACTTTCGCCTGTACATGACTGGTGTTTGGAACTTGAACGACGACGCCTGGACTGGACTCCAAGCAAGCTTTCGGGTGTGTTTGAATCCTTTTCACTCCCTTTTTTCTAGTTTCTGTTCTTTATTTTTGTATCTAATAATACCCCTTACTACTTGACGAAGAGGATAGATTCCAATTCTTACTACGTTGTGTTGTACTTTTTGTAACATATAACGGTGGTAAATGTCTGACATCCTGCAATGTGCTGTTCTAATAGTATAAAACTGTTACGAAAAACAACATAGTACGTCACAATACTGAGGGGGGAGTTTGTGTGCCTATAACAAACAATAAGTTCTACACATAGAGTCGTGCGATATAAAAAGTGATATATCAAATAATGTCATAAATATAAATAAACGTGAAACTGTATATATCAAAATGTATAAAACTGTGATACCTTTCTAAGGAAATTTTAATCAATCGAATAAACAGATTAAGATTAATAGAAACACGCAAAACAGCCGATCCTTCATTGTTTGTGTTTGGTATCCAGTTAACTGGGGTGAATCATTCTCAACCCCTACACCAGGCAGTAAATCGTTTCTAGGAAATCCTTTGGCGCAATTTTATTTCCACTTTAACAGCACTAATCCTCTACTTTCATTACTGCAGTCATTGAAGCATTATTGGTCCGAATTTTTTTGTACTGGGAACCGAATTGCATAAAATTTAGGAATTAGGTTCATCTTACCCTTAACTTCAAAAGTGAAAATGATTTGAACTCCGCAACCACCCTGGGGGTGGTTGCCACCCCTTCTCGGGTGTGAATTTATTTTTTTTCAAAATAACCTCGGATATCGATAGAAGGCCTAAGTTTAAGCAAAAAATCATCTATAACGTTTTTTCGAAAAATCCAATACTTTTCAAGTTATTGGCAATTGAAAATTCGCAATTGTTTCACGTTTTTCATCGGTTTTTTTGCAAATATCTCCAAAAATATACGTTTTATCGAAAATTTTATAAATAACATAATTGTAGCAGGTAAAAACAATGAACAATTTTGTTTTTTATAAAGTATTCTAAGTGCAATATTAAGCTAGATATTAAAAATCAAAGCCGTTTTTTATTTTGTCTGAAATTTAATCGATGTGGTCAATGCCATCTAGCGGCGAGCAGATGCATTTTAGGCATTCTAATAAAAAAATAGTTTTATAGTGCTTGAAATAAGCTTTTAAAATGATCACTATTAAAAGTCTTTTGCACGTAAAATAAGTGAGCTGTATTGCAAATAAGAGGAGCATCTAATGTTTTTTTTCTTTTAAATCAATGGGTTTCATAAGTGCCATTTCCACCAAAATTAAAATTAATCGTATTCCACCTAGAATCAACTTTATTATGAAGATTTTAATAGATTGTATCAGTTTGGCTGCTTCAGGACACATATTTTTCAAAAAAGTCCCGATTAAAAAAATTTCAAATTTTTAAAAAAACCACCTTTTTTCATAATATCTCAAAAATGACGACATATACGAATAAAAGTGTAGGTATGAAAAAAGTAGCTATATTTCTGACAAACAATTTGGATTTTTTTGATTTTTCTGTAAAACAAAAATTGACGGAAATATGATTGTTTAAAGAGCGCGTGGCAGCGCAATCACAGCCTCTCTTAAGCCCTTTAACCCTTCACCGTTTGAGAAAAAGGTTTTTTAATATATATTGCAATAAAGGATGTTGTAGCTCTCTTAATTACCTTTACAATGGGTTTTTATAAATTGTGATAGCATGAAAAATTGAAGGAGTTATGGTCAAAAAACTTATCATATTTTATTCTACTTAGTAACTGAAAATTTCGGACTGTGAATATTTGGAGCAATGTGAAAGTACGCAGTATAATAGAGACCCAAAAACTATTGTAATGTGTATATATATACATAATATGGCTTCATATATTTTGGAAATGTAGGCATGAATACATACCAACCTTATTATATGTATATATAACACATTTGAGTGAATTTTGTATAATTTGTAAATATTTTATCCAATAAATGGCAATTTTTTACTCTAAATTAAATTATTTTTTAAACAATATGTAATCATATATATTTACTGTTTTAATTTAGGGGTAGTTTTAAGGGTAGAAAAGCTTAAGAATATGATAATCATTTTCAAGCGTGTGGAATAATATTAAAATCCTTTTCATTTTATAAAAATAAATTTTAACAATTTTTTTATCAAGGGGTAGTTTTTCAAGGGTTGAAAGGGGGTTAAAAATTGATAATTATTATAGAAAATATAAAATATTACTAACTCTATACTTACATCTTTTTATATCATACCAAAGTATTTTTTTGTGATTTTTTTTTATTCGATTTAGGGGTTGTTTGCAAGGGTTGTAAGATGTTCAAGGGGTTGAAAAATGATTTTAATATGAGGTAATTGTGTTAGAAAAACACTTTAAAAATTTCACCCACTTACTATTAAACATGTTTTCTAGCGATAAAATGGCTCAATGTCGATTTTTTCCATTAAGGGGTTGTTTACACCCCTTAAAAATAATAGGCGGAGTTCAGATCATTTTCACTTTTGAATTTAAGTGTAAGATGAGCCTAATTCCAAAATTTTCATGCAAAGTCGGTTCACAGTAAAAAAAATTCGGAGGTAAGACCGTATTTTTCGCTTCAATGACTGCACTACATAAGTAATCACTGTTGAAAATGTATAGTAGCGTCACTGAAAATTGCTTATAGTTACATATCTTGGTCAAGAAACTAATTAAATGTTGTGTTGTTAACAACATTTTAAAATTAGGTTGTATGATCTTCTTGAAGTTTCAATTTGTAATATGGTATTAAAAACTATTTAGCCATTTTAATCTCGTGTAAGTTGTTACAATTACTATGTATGTAGATACTTGTGATTGAATTATATGTAACATTCATATTATTACTAAATACAAAATAATCATTTCTATTCTTTAAACACAAAAAGGTTATAATTACGTAACGGTCTTGTAAAATCACCCAATTACGTGTAGTATCTCATTCGTTACAGCAAAATGTGAAGAAAACAATTGATACTGTTTTGATGTGTTACAACAATTAGTGAACACAAACATCGTAAGCAAATGTCAAGACACATAGTTCCGTAACACGATATATCTTGCACATAGTGGAAAGCTTTTACTACTTATAAAACATATTGTAAAATTCGGAGCAGTCATAAAGCAGAAAATCTAGAGCTGTATCAGACCAGATAACACAGAGTGGGGAATTATGCTTGTTTACATTGAACTTTCGTTGTTAGTTCGAAGTTCGGAAATGTTAGTACTAATTAAAAATTTTTAAAATACTATCACACATATCCATGTACTATAAGGCAATAATATAAAAAGTATAAAAGTATTCAGGTGTACAAGAGTAGCGACGTTTCGTTTGACAGAAGACAGACAATTAATAGAAATACAAATTCCACTACCTGTAAACCCCGTTAGAAATATTTTGTTACTAACGCAGTTGAAGATAATAAAATAAAAACTCCAACAAACTTCACTGTATTTCCACTTAGCCTAATTGCATTAAACGAAGCTAGAAAACTCACGTTATAAATCCAAATCCAACCTACGTCGTGCAGTTGCAGGATCCAAGTTTTTATTTTGGAATACAGGAGAAAGTTACATTTTATTTTTAAATTTAAAATACATCAAGATTTAATTCTCTTTATTTTCGTTCGCCAGTTATAGTAAAGGAAAGGAAGTACTTAAAAATACCCTACAAATCCTGATATTAGGTACTATATATGTCATAATATATCTGAAATATTGAAACTATCATATGTTAAAAGAAGTTTTATACGTTACGAACATAACAATGGCAAGTCTCCAAAATCCTATTATCCTTTTAAATCACCCATCGTCAACAACAAACTACAAACCAAAGTTGAAAACCTGTACAAATTTTGGCAACCATTTGTCAAATACAGTGCACGTAAAGCTCAATACTTAGTAAGTTATAACAATTGGTTTTGTAAGTTCTACTTACTTAATGATAGAATTTAAGCAAAAAAAAACTTTCTCAAGTTTAAAATTTACATAAGGTAATATGAAACTAAATAGAATAATTTACTCAATTTAATATGAAGGTTATTTATTATTCAGTAATAATGTTTCATTAAAAATATGTTTTTGAAGTCTTTGAAATTATTAAAACTTATAATTTCAGACAGAAAGTCATTCTATAACTATATAATACACAAAAGGGATTGTAATTATGTTTAATAGTTACAAAGATGGTTCCTAAGAAACCTGTTCTTTTCGTAAACCTTTTCCTCTGTTTATAAATACTCATAGAATCCATTTTATTATGGCCGTAACAATACAACTGTATTGATTTATTCCAAAAGCAAACTCAGATCTTTCGACTACCGCTCTTACTATTTACTGCCACTGTTCTTATTTTTTATAAGACTAATGTTAAATGTTTGAAAATTTTTCAGCTTTAGCTTACTATCCATTATTTTTAAGTTTACAGTTATTACTTTATTACTATTTATTTGTATACCACCTGTAGTGTATCTAGTTTAGAGTTTCTGAGCCACAAACAGAACTTTGTCATATATCATGTCATATTTCTTGTAAAGGATGAGATGAACAGACCTGCTTTATAAATTATTTTGCATTTTTAGTATACCATACATTTTACCTGTCCAAGGAGTGATTCTCAAATAAGGAAAGAGGATATTTTAAGAAAAAAAGTGTAAACTTGATTTTGATTATGATCGAAAAACTTCTTTACATGATGTCCAATTAAAACTCTTTAATTTTCTTACATCACTTTTTTATACTCATGATATATTTATTACGTGCAAAAAATATATTTTTAAATATTCATGGTACGAAGAGCACTAACTTTAGACTAACTATAGGTTTATTTGTAGTAAATATTCATAATCTTTATTTTTTATCATTTATAAAAATAATTGCTTTATCTCTAAACGATGAAACACACATTTTGAATTACGTGAATCCTAAGGAAAGCTAATTTTATAGCAAACAAAGAAACTTGAGAAGTGGTTGAGGATACTTAAAGCCAAAATCAAATAAAAAGTAAAATGACACGTGGTTTAATTTATTGAGGCGGATTTAGGGCTATTGTAGCCCTGTCTATCACTGAGCTCTTTCACTGGTGTGGTTGGGGGTTTTCCCGTTCCTCTCATGACAGTTTGCAGACTGTATTTACCACTCTCATGATCGCCTCATTCACTGCACTATTCTGATTAGTACGGCTCCACTTTTTTTAAAGAGGCCTCACCTCTTCCAATGATATTTGTAAATGCTAATGAGTGTCAAGCTCAATGAGTGAACACAACTTCCTGTAAAAGATTGGTGATGATAAGGAGACGAAGGTAGCCTCCAGACGTTGAATAGTTTAATTGTTGTAATCTTTTTAACATTTTCTACCACCTTTTTCTGCTCAGTTAGTATTTCATTTAAAATCTTATAATTATATTAATAATTGTTAGCAATGAAGATTGAAATCAAATGATATAACTCACTAGTTATTTTTTTAAAGAGCTTTAGGCAATTCTACTGTGAAAGTTACACCTACTGTGAATATATTTTAAAGCACTGTAATTAAAATAATTCCCAACTTTAACTTGCTTTCTTTATCTCGTGTCTTATCCTAGTACGCTAATAACGTTAATTTTTTTAACATATAATTTGTTTAACATGTAAGTTACCGTACAGGAATAATCATACCTTTCCTATTGCCATGCAAGTTTGCCTGAATTACTAGAACTGAATTTTATTCCAACAGTACTTTCCATTCATAATCACGCACGTGGAGAGGTATTCAAACGTTTATATTTACAAACAAATTGAAATTTTTTTCGTACACCTGAAACATGGATCAAGTCTCATATTATCAACCAAATGAAAAGTTTTCGTTATATTTTTGTCTCCAGATCTATCCCAAAAATTGTGGCTTCACCTCAGAGTAGTCTACTCTGTATACATAACCGAGTATTGTGAATCTACAATGAATATCTTACGATTGTTAATAAACACGTTGAGTTAAATCAATGATAAAGTTCTATTGTAGCATAGCCGAGTAAAGTTAGACATTACTTACAAAGCTGAAGCTAGCACCGAAGAGATTTGCTTTCTCCTGAATAAGTTGGAGATACTCTCATTGATCCTTTCTCGGATCCATCACTGTGACATATTGATCATGTGTTACTCGACTCGGTGTACAAGGTTATTTATAAAGGGAGGGTTTAACACCCCTAGGCTTCAGGCTCGAACACTAACATTATTTTCTACTCAATGCTCGGACATTCACTAAATTCTCCTTTATGAATAATTTATAAAAAAATAAAAGTCTTAAAACATATATAATATAATATAATAATAATATATATAATATAATAGCAATGGCCTTATTCTTCGTGTGAAAGGCTGGGCAATCTAACGGGTTCTTTTGTTCTAAACCTTATCAGTGAAACGTCCCAGAGCACTGTGAAACTTACATTTGTGTGAAAATAAAGGTAAAATATGTTTAAATCTTATTTATGCAATGCATAATATATATTTAAGTACAGATTTTTTATATCCTAAGGTTTCAAGATGGCGGTAGTTCAAAGTAACGAACGTTTTAGTTACAACTTATTTATTTCATATCGTAAAATAAAACACAGAATTGTTTTAGAGCTCTTGGGTTATTGACAGAAACATTTGTCATGTAACTTTTGACATATATTTAGTGTTCAAGGTTTCAGTATCCTCCTTATACTTTTTTGGCATACAGTAATAATACTGAGACTTTTACTACGTAATTTTAACTGGTTAAAACCACCTTATTGACGTTCATTCGTGTATCAGTTACCATAAAATATAAATTATTTAAAATCCTAATAATATTAAACGCGAAACATGCGAATCTTTATTCCGAAAATAAAAGGAAATCCATTCTAATAAACGGGTAATTTATACAGAAATAAAATACGAATCAGCAATATTTATTAATTTATTTACAATATTTCATTAAAATAAAACTCGAAATATTACAGATATTTGAATTAAGGTTTACCTTTTGATTTTCTTAAATCCCTTATTTTGAAATTTGAGATTATTAAAACATTCGTGTAAGATAACTTTGCTTCTGTAGATCTTTGATCTCGATTTTAATCAGCATCTGTGCTTTCTCACTACATTGAAGGAATCTGTTTGAATCGTTCGTTTGTTTTCAATACTTCCTCTGCCATAATATCTTATGCTGAGAAAAACTTTAAAAATCTATAAACTATTAAATGTCGTTACCTAGGATTTACTGTTAATGTTTAAATTGTACAGTTTAATTTGGTTTAACTCACTAAAATTGTTTAAACATACAAAGGATTTACGAAAGGTTCAATGATCTATTCAAAAATAAAAGCAACTTACATGCTCTAGCCATTGAGTATTTAAATGTTAAAATTCAACTTTTTTATTTAGTTTCATATTGAAATTATTTCTCCTAGTGGCTTTCGTCAATTGAATTACGTACTTTATCCTGTGTGTGGTTTGAAATGGTTCAAATGATAAAATTGATTTATTCTTTAGAAGTTTATGTAAGATTCTAAAAAAATGTATGTTTATATGAAAAAAGTATATGTAAGATGAAATAATACCTAATTCATCGTGAACTATAAATAGAGTAGGGCTACTTTAAATTTCGTCCAGAGGCACACAAGTTTTTATGCATAGTTTTTATGTCTGAATAATCGACATCACAAGAGTTATTTGTCACGAACACTCTTAGAATTTACAAGAGCTAGCATCTTTAGTAAAAGTTACAAGACGTATTACTGTAAATTGTGTTAAAGTTACAAAATTAATTTTAATGTTCGAAAACGACATAAACTTTAAACGGTTCATGATGTATTGTGGATTGGCACATTTTCAAAGTCGAAGTCTGCATTCGATTACCTACTTACGTACTTCATAGGGTAAAATTATTCTAAAGCCGAGCAAAAATAACAAAGATTAAACAATTTGTAAGCTGTAACTTTTATATCATTAACATATTAAATTTTCGCATATTCTCAGTTGTGGAATGTCCTCACGCGGTGTTTTAATACACTAGTAGGTCTTCTATAGTAAACTCTTCTATAGTTAATGCTAGTCTGTAGTAAACCGATATGAAGCATGAATCTTTTTATTTCACAATTTTTTACAGAGTGATATTTTTTTATTTTGAAATAATATAATTAATTTCTAAACTACAAAAAATAAATTAGAAGAAAAATATCTAATGAAGCTATTACATTTTAGATACTGATCTCATGTAAACTATACATACTTTTGCGGGATAACCCTGAAAATCTCACTTGATGATGAATGGATGTCATCTTTCGAAGATATGTAGAAGTGTACACGATTTATACTCTTTCATTAGGATAGGCTAGAACATACTGTGAGATTGATATTTGAATAAAAATTAGGAGTGAGCTACCAGTTGTAATACGTTACGAAAGAAAGTTATTTGAACACTAGAAGAACCTAGGAAGAAAAGTATCAAACATCTTAAATTAACTGAAAAATAATCTTCTAAGGTGTGACATAAATATGACATAAATTCAGAAAATAAATAAAGTTGCATCAATTGCCTTAACTTTATTATACTACAATTATATACTATTTAGTTACCTACTTTAATATTTGTATTAAATGATACATTGAATTTCAATTAATAAAGTGACAAAAGCACTATATACATAGTGAGGAAGACCACCCGTGTTCGTATACCTGTTGCACAAACTATCCTTGACAATTTTTTTATTATTTGTTTTTATTACATCCCCTTAATTCGACATTACAGAATCGAATTATATTATGTTCTACGTTGTAAAATACCCAAAGAATTACCCAATTTCATGTTATCATGATTTTTGTGGTATTTACAAAAGCAAATACAGGTTGTATGATACATTAAATCTACGGGAAGTAGAGTCCAAGCATTTGACCATGATATAGGTGGCACAAACAGGAAACAAATATCTGACCTTGGTATAACACATGAAAATTCCAGGATAAAAATCCTTGCTCAGACAGTTATGTTATTTGGAGATTCTGTGACGTCACTAACCTTCCAAAAATTTAAGAAACCATATTTTATATGGAGGCTGTGAGATTTTCAATGGATACAAGATTTCTAAGGATATTTTTGTGGATCTAATCAGGCATAACACAAAATCTCTAAAGGAAAAACTTGAGAAAATGTGCTGAATTGCTCTCAAGATCTTCCGGAAAGGCAAGATCATTTCGCTGGTAATTACTACATTTTAACGTAAAAATATAACGGATTTAACGTTTTAAATTCAAACATCCCCTATAATCCAACTGATAAACTGAAAATCAACAAAACTTTATTTTATAGAAACTTAATCATTTGTGTTCTCCTATGCGAGTTGTTATGAATCGAAGCTTACTGGCTTTCTGATCCATCCGTATTCTCAAATTTGTAATAATAAATTTGTAATTTGAGAGTTGTAGCTCCATTTTATCCTCTAAGTGTATCCAATGAGTTCTGGAATCTTATTTTTCATAAATTAGAGATTGCTACACAACGTAGCTATAGTCTGAAGCTTGACTGTATATCCTTGATTGGTATGGACAATGTGTATAATGAGTTTAGCTCCAGTTCACCTTCCTCTTAATGCAGAGCCAAGAACCTCACACTGTTACATACTTTATCCTGAAGTGTAGAGCCATGTTCGTCTGAAGAGTGGATCCGAAAAAGCCGGCAGCGAAGAAGCTCCAAATGAACACTTTACATCGTTCCGACATTAAAGACACCTAGACTACAACATACATTGTAATGTAAGTGCAATGGTACTCTCATTGTCTTATCAGGTGCTCAATTAAGTTATTACGATCTCAAAGGACGGTGGAGAAGCCGAATTTTTTGCACATGGCGTAGCTACAAGTATCTATGATGAGAAGGGCTGATTCAATGTGAATGTTAAATTTAGCTCCAGTTCACTTTCTTGTTAGTGCAGCGTCTGGAATCTGATGTTATTACAGAATTGAATCCACATTCCTGGAGTCTTCTGTTAGGTAAACGAAGAATTTGTTTTCAATCTCAACTTTAATTATGATAGCAATTTGCTTTACATTTTAAGATTACAATTGTTTTTATAAAGCTGCGGAACTAACTTAAATCTAGTATTTATCTACCGTTCATGATTTAGGCTAATTAAAACACAAGTAAAAAAGTTTAGTAGTAATAAAATGTTAAATGTAATAACTTAATAGTGGTATTACCAGGCATTATTGTACCCAAAGATTGTAATTTAGACGTATTACATCGTATAATCTTGTTGAAATACATGTAACCGGTATTCAAATTAAAGCATAAGATCAAATTAAAAACATAGAAAAAAAAGTTAAATTAAAATGTAAACTGACACAAAATCTGTACTACCAAATTTAAACTAAAAATAGCGCAGACCCACGACCAACTGCTTTACGAAGTGGTGCGCGACCAAAGGTAGATTAAAAACACGAAGCATTAAAATTTATTTATTGTAGAAAATTTTGTAACAGTTGATTCAAACGCTAAAGTAAGGGGCTATTAAACGGGCATTTGTAAGAAAGGTATACCTCGGAATCCTTAGAGTTAAATTTTGTGGTAACCATTTAGAAAAGACAACAGCAATACGGAATAAGCACATTTACTACATCTGCCTCAATCAGCTCCTGAAATAAAGACAATACACAAATGTTTCCTCTTAACAACTCAAATACTTTTTTTGTTTGTCGATGTTTAAAGATTTAAAAGAAAGTTCTTCAGGTTTTTAAGAAAGTTTCAAACCTTAAAAGAGGGATTTCTTGATATTCATTTTTAAACAGCATTTGCAATGTATAATAAATAAATGATAATATATTTATTATACATTGCATTCTAATATATGCAATATTAAATATAAATTCTAGATCTAAGAACAATTCAAAAATTTGAATTTCAAATGATATGTCTCGATATTAATGTTGTGTTAAACAAACTAGATTCCAAACCAGGTAGCATTTTTTTTTCAATATAATAAATAATGTAATTAGTATTAATAAAATAAGAATGGATATCATTATAGCAGATGTATTATTTTCTATGAGACACATCATTGGAAGTCCGGCCGTTTAGCTTAAATATTTATTAATATTGTAAAGAATACACAATGAATAATTTTAACACTAGTGTTAACGCAAGAAATTAACTTCAATAAGCATGCAAAGTTTGAACAATATATCTCAGCCAAAATGCGTTAAGGGGACATGGAACTCAATATTTTGATTTTGTTTAGGTTTTTATTTTTTTGCAAATTATTATAGTTTGATTTGTTACAAAATAAATGATACCACTCCCACATTTCTATGACAACTATAACCCTTATAGAAAAATTAAACAAAATATCTTGTACCTTGCGATATTCAACCGATCCGTGATGACAATAGGTGTAAGATATCTGACTTACTTAGGGGACGGTGACTCTAAGGGTCATGCAGCTGTCAATGAATCAAAGCCTTATGGAAATATAAATATAGAAAAGGCTGAGTGTATAGGACATGTTTCCAAAAGGATGGGGTCGCGACTTCGAAAGCTGTGTAAGACAACGGGAACATTGAGTGATGGTAAAGCACTTGGTGGAAAAGGTAGGCTTACTGGCCCTGAAATAGATACCATTCAGTCCTACTATGGTAATGCCATAAAAAAACAACAGGGATGACTTACTTGAAATTAAAAAGGCCATATGGGCAATTTTCTACCATAAAATGTCAACAGATGCTAACCCTAAGCATACTTTATGCCCCGAAGGAGAACTTTCATGGTGCGGTTTCAACCGAGCAAAAATAACTAAAGAGCCATATTCCCACAAGCACTCTCTTCCTGAAGTAGTTTTAAATGCCATCAAACCTGTCTTCAATGACTTATCAAACAACACTCTTCTAAGTCGATGCACTTTAGGTCGTACCCAAAATCCAAACGAGTCATTGAATAGAGTTATAGGGAAGCGCCTGCCAAAAACTGTATTTGTAGGTATGACAACCTTAAAAATAGGAGTATATGATGCAGTTATTAGTTTTAACAAAGGTGCTTTAGGGAAACTAGATGTTTTACAAGCTCTTAAACTAAAATAAAGTGATAATTGCAATCTGCGCCTTCAGAAAATTGATAGAAAAAGAGTGCATGAAGCTGAAAAGAAAGTTCAGGATTCACAAAAGAGGAAAAGGAAACAAAGGAGGATGGCTAAAAGGAAGATTGAAGAGAAAGATAAGTTCAAGGACTATGAACCAGGAATGTTTTAATGATGGTAATTTACAAAAATTTTAAATCTAGTATAATCACTTACTTTAAACTGCGTTTACCGAAAATTTCATTTTCGCACACTTATGCCCGGTTTTCTCAGAAACCGTTCAAGATAGAAACTTCAAATTTTTGTCACATAATTATAAGGCATATTTGTACAAATATACCTATTATTATCTTGGTATCTGTTTTTATTGGAAATATATTAATTAAACATGTTAAAAAATAAATCTTTAAAATTGTACTTAAAAAAAGTTTTTGAGAGGTTTATAGTTGAGATATTTATTTGAAAATAGGTCTGTTTGTAAATCAAAAGAGGTAGTACAAACTGTGAAAATTTCATAGGTCTATCTCCAATGGCCTCTGAAAGAAATGGGCATAAAAATAGCAAAATTAGCATTGTCGGTATAGGGTGTACCATGTCCCCAATAAGTTAAACAAAAACTTATTTTTCACAAACCAGGTATGTAATGTTACGTCTCGTATTACAGAAACTGTAAACCACTACTACCCTTGTTGTCAAGGATTACTAGTTACGATGTGGTTAGTCAGCATTACACAACTTAGCTGGAACTCCTATCAATTTAACGTGCCTGATTACTTTTATTTGTACTGCATTTGTATTGCCATAGCTTTATGTCTGAAATAACATTGTATCTCAATATTCTTATTATTCTCCAAGCAATGTTATCACATGTTTTTTTTACTTGATTGTATCATCAGACATATTTTCCATTTATTGCTAAACATTGATGTAGTACTTTAATCGATATTAAAACCATTATTACATCATCAATATTTCTTTTATAGCAATTAGCCTTCATTTTCCTTTTTCGTTCTTTCTCCCCCCCCCCCAAATTTTCTAAAAATGAAAATTATTTTTCTAAGCATTGTAGTATACTATTCATACTATTATACATTATACTATTCATTCTAGTAACAATCTTTAAAACTCTAATTTTTCGTTAAACTCATATAAATTTATAATAATAAAACTCATGTTGAAGTAAATGTCATACTCTACAACTCCCCTTCAAAAAAGTCTCTGTGAAATGACGGAAAATGTGTTGTCATATGGGGGTTTTCGAAAATTACTAATTTGTAAGAACCTCTGTTTTACTTACTAAATGGTGGTATTAGGTGGTATGTCGTGTTAGCTGTAATTTCACATTTGGATTACATATGTTTTACTGAATAGCCACTGATTTGCTGACCGTATAGTTAGCTGCTTTATGCGTAGAGACTTCAATGAAGACTTTCTATCGTGATGGCTGCATGATGTCCTTAACTTATTCCTACTCAAGTTTTCATGCGATAATATTTGAGATAGTAACGGAGTACACTAGATTAACTTAATAAGATTTACCTTAATTAATATGTTTAATATTTTAGATATAGATCCGATTTATAAACATAACATTACTAAACAATGTCTCATTGACCCAAACGGTTATAACCATACTACATATATAACTACGTTCTTTTATTTGTATGATTTGACTACCTCTGTTCTATATTTTCATTTACAGCGTTCAGATATATTCCTCAAGAACATAAGAAAGCCATTCTAGATTTATGTACTTCGTGTTGTGAATTCAATCAGCCAGAGTGAATTTCTTTGCTGATCGGTAGATATACACGTTGTAGTCAATATTGTACCAACAGGATAACAGATACCACAACCGTAACGAGCAATAACTACAGCAAACACTGAATAGAATCAGGTTTCACTGTGCAGCCGAGAGTTTGGAGATCTGCTATTTCACATTGCTTCACATCAACGAGTTTTAAAATAACATAGGGGTCATCACTATACACAAAACAAATAACAATACCAGATTTGATACAATCTTGTGTTTTTCCTAGTCCATTGGCAAAAATAGTTTATATATGTGTCGTTAAAAATATGTAGCTCGTAATAGCTGTAATGAAACATCAGTAGGGTTACAGTTCATGTGTAGTGCAACAGATGTTGGGCTACCATTTATTAATGAAACAATTTACTGAAACTGCAGATGAATATGTATATCCCTAGTTCAAAGCATTTTCACTAAATCTAATCAAAGAACTGTTTGATGATAAATAATTGTTGATGATAAATCATTAGTTTTTTGTTTATCACATTTAACAAATCATCACATTTGTTTTTTAAGCATTAATTTAAGATACGAATCATATTCGAATTCTAAACTACGTGCCAAGGTATAAAGTGCGTAGGCAGGGTCATACATTCCGTGGTGACAACATCGCACTGTCTCTCACATAAGGAGTCTTAGATCAGACGGGAGAGCACTGAGAATCTGGCCCAGACAGTGGTATAATTATTATAAACCCTGTGTCTTACTGAGGTGTTTACATTTTGAAAAGCCACCAGGTACTTATACGTAAACTAATTAGAATGAATTTTTACATACACTCTACAAAACAATTCAATTTTTAACGTTGCCATCTCTAATAGAAATAATGGCGACTTTTGGCAGCAAATCATAGTAAGGCACTACATACGAACAACAAAATTAAGTTGTATACTTTAAAGACTGTAATAATTATTATTGCTACTGTTTAATTTATTACTGGAGTATAACATCAATGGCTTAATACACTTATTTATAACATGAAACACTATAGAATAGACACAATAATTATTTATATCTTCAACAGAATAAAACATATTTATATCTAGTTCTTCATATTGTTTATACAATGAGTTGTAGAAGATATCCACCTTTTTGTTTATATTGAAAATATCAACGTTCTTATTTTAAGGTACACTTTTCAATATATTTACCTATTAATAGTTCCGATAGACTACAATATTGCAGTCAGTTCACCATAGTACAATTTTTGAAGTTTAAATCAGCTCAGGTATACCTATCTAATTTTAGTAACATTTTTCAGGTAGACTTCAGTTTGACTTCTCAGAGGGTTTTAAGTTTAGTTCAGCGCTTGGTCAATAAATAGGTTATCAACTGGTTCTGCTCATTCAAGATTTATGGTGAAGATGGTATTTTTATAGCCCCATTATATTTTTGACTCAATTGAGGAAATTTCTAATGTAACTCAAAATGTATAATATATAATATTTGACAAAATATATAATAGTTTAATACAATAAATAGAAAATGTATGTATATATTTTAAAATAGCCTCATAGCACTATTCGTAAACAAAAGAAAGAATGGTGTATATATTTTCATTTCTTTTAGATTAGTTGATGATAAATCATTAGTTTTTTTGTCAATCACACTTAACAAAACATCACATTTATGTTGTAAGCAAAGGGGATATGGCACTGAAATCATGGAAAATTTTCCAAAAAGAGATTTTTTTTATTAACGTTATTTTATTGTTTATAATGTTAAAACAATAAACAACTGTCAAAAAAATAAAAAAAATAAGTTTTTTTCGTTTTTTTAGGCGTTTTTTTTGAATTGTGGAACAGGCTCTTGAAAAAGCCGGTCGGACGAATTTTTTCAACAATATGATATAACTTGAGTTGTAATTGTTAGATTTTAATGATTTCAACGTTAAATTGTAGGATATAATGTCCTCTAAATATTTTTTAGGAAGCTTGATAAGTATAGTCCAATAAATAATAAATATTCAAGCTAATTTCGAAAGAATAATGTAAAAATTGATAAAATTTTTTTATATTTTTTATATGTCTTTTTATCATCATATATGACTAATTCTACCTAAATATCTACATAACCACAGCCCACTCATATAAAAAATTTCAACAATGTAGCTCAAATAGTTTTTTAGTTATATCAGTTTGTATAGCAAAGATTTTTAATAAATCGAATTCGCTTGGATCGCGTTTGCAAAGTAGCCTCAAACTGTAGTTAGAAAATATTTGTCACTCAAATATTTTTTTATATGCATGTAAATATAAACACTAATTATGTAGGCCTATTTTTATACATATAATTTTATATATATATTAAATTAAAAACTAGGAAATTGTTAAATCCTAGTGCCTGCCTTTATTGGTCAGCTGATGAAACAAATAACATGAAATATTCAGAGTATAAAAGAAAAGTTAGACAAGACCAAATGCGAGAGGAAGAGAGAAGAAAAGAAATTGAGGGACCTACCTATGGAGCTGGGGAGTTTTAAATAATGCATGTTTAGCAATGTAAGTGCAGTATGCATGTTAGTATATGTACGTTAGGCCTAATTTACAATAATTTTCGTTGTGTCACAATTACATCTTTCCTTTGTTTGAACAAATAAAATTTTATAACCACCTGAAAGTGTTGCTAATACTTTTATTTATTCCCCATAAAAGTGCAACAATAAAAAAAGGCCATATCAAGTAATATGTTTGACTATAACACTCTAGTAAGTCATAAAACCGTGGTAAATTTTTCAACGCGCGATTCCCGAAAATCGAACTTTTGGCTGTTATTAATTTTTAAATTGATATAACTCAAAAACTATTTGTACCACATGATTCAAATTTTTACCAAGGGTTTAGGGTATTGTAATCTACATATTTAGGTAGAATTATACATGTATGGTCATAAGGAAAAAAAATATGATTTTTTTATAAATGTCAAATCAACTTTTTAAACCTAAAATATTTTTTAAAATGACACCACAATTTTGTTTATTGAGATAAAGTTATAATTCTACCTAAATATTTCAAGGCAGTTTGTAAGCTACAAAATGATAGTTTATTTGTGTCAAAATCTAATCAGTATAACTGGAGTTATATCAAATTTTGGTAGTTACCTAAAAACTTTACAAAAAAATTATATTTAATATATGTATGATATTTTTTTTTTTTTTAATTTCGTATTTGTATATTCTTATACCCAAGAAAACACACATGCAAAGTTTCAAAGGCCTAGTGATAACCTTATTAAAGTTAGTAATTTCAGTGCCATATCCCCTTAATTTAAGATACAAATTATATTCTAATTCTAAACTATGTTCATCATTTCTAAAGACTTAATACAATATTAATAATAAAATTCAGTGATTGATAATAAATTAAATATTTTTTTTAAATTAAAGCACTAGTCGCCATACCATATATAAATGGTAAGCAATTAAAACCTACTAAAGTTTGTATTAGCTGTTGCATCGTTCCTGGCAGCTGTGGATCTCATTTCTTTCTCCTAAGTTGACTTCAAAATTACCTGATTAACATAGAGAAGTGCTTTTATACTTAATCAAGTAATCTGACTTTTCTTTTATCTAATCTTAAGAAACCATTAAAATTTAGTGACAGGAATAAAGATTACCATTATCCACTTATGCGGAGTATAAAGTCTTCTCAATTGTATATAATGATATACAATTGAGAAGACTTTATATTGATGTTGCTACATCATATTTTACACAAAATGTAAACTTTATGCACTGTGTCACAGTATCCATCTGTATAGAACATAGTTTGCTGAATTTGAGATGTTTTGATATGGTTTTATTAATAAAATTCCATTTAACTATTTATTCCGCAACTGAAATCAATGTTCGTTCACTAGCTACCTAACTAGGTATGTATTCACTTAAAATATATCAAATACTTTACTTTCCTCAGGTAATCCAAAATCCTGAATTAACTATTCTAAAATAAGATAAATAAAAATTAAAAATTTGAAATAAAATGTTAGGTCTTTTCTTTATAATGAACGGCTAGATATAACGAATTAGCTGAACATATTTTCATTTCTATCTGTCTATGTATCTGTACGGACGATGTATCTGAGCAAACTGGCATAGATACTTGAAACTTAGCATGAAGCTTTACTTCTATGTAGGCAATATTGCGTTTGATGACTGTAAATGGCACTTGATAGGAAATTTGTTATCAAATATTTCTACATAGGTCTATAAATAACCATGAAAACAACAAAATAATTGCAGAATAGAACAATTTGTAAACCAACTGAGTCTAACCATAATATATAATGTTAACATGACACATATTAACAGATAACTTATAGCCTAAATATTCGAAAGATTCTCGAGTAAAATTGTATCTGTTAACTGTAGATTCTACACGCAACTGATTTTTACATAGACAAGAATGAGTTAGATTATGGTATTCAAACATGGGATTTGCTGAGTGTCACGGAACGCTGTCATTCAATGTCTCTTCTGCCTGCCAGGGGGTTGAAAAAGTTTCTTTACTGAAGAATGAAATGACTATGGATTTTAAATTTTTCATGCAACCCTCGCAAAGCCTGGTACGACACACTTCACCACGTTGTCATTGTTGTGTATTGTTATGTAGGACGTGTTGTTATGGTGTCAAAGCTAAGCCAAATCCCATGGAGAAATGAAGAATCGTCAAAAATTTCAAGTCAGTATTTTATTTTGTCCTCTAAATATCGTGCAAACAGACATACAGATAGATACGCTAACGGAGTCAGAAATTAATTTTCCCAGATCATCTAGTAATTACTTTAAAGACCTATATGAAATTTTTAAGGTTATATCAAATAATTACATTTGACTAATGTACTGAAATTTATAATATGTACCGCGTAGCCTCAGGTGCTGCGCATTAGAGACTAGCGCAAGCAGGAAAACTTATGAATTGTTTTTTAAAGATAATATAAAACTGGTATTTAGCTTAATTATTTTACGAGTTTTACACTTTACATGTCAGTGTATTTTTTACAGAATGTTCAAAAAATTAAATTTTGCTTTAATTTTTGATAAACGTAAGGGACCTTTGTTTGAAAAATTGGTTTAATATTTTTAATTAACTGTAATTTTCAAATATTTTTGTAATTTATTCCTGCATTTAAACATACTTATAAGAAGTAGTATAAAACTAGTTTGTTTATAATCGTTACAGTACCAAATGTAAAGGTGATTTGGTGTCCATTTAGATTTAGGTAAAGCGACCTATCAATATAGCAACTTATCAAAAATATCTTAATTTGACTTTGGATATACAGACCAATGAAGTTTTTCAGGAATGGTTAATTTCTATCTCATCAATTAGGTTTTGTAGAGCGAAACTGAAAATGGATTTGTAATGTTTATTCCATCATTTATACAAATGCATACTCCCAGTATAATTTAAATTTATTCTATAATAGTAATATATGAAATATAATGAATTTTTTAAAATATAAATATAATATATAATGCGTAAAAAGTATAAATATAATATTTGTATATGAAATAATAAAATATAATATGGAAATATTAAAATCCCAAATATGGACATTTCAGTTCCAAAACCAAGAGCGCATAGTTATTTACATTTAAATTATCAATACCTTATTCTCAAATTTCTTACTATTCTACAAGAATTGTAATACTAATGTAATTCATTATCACAAATTTATTATGAAACCAACCATTGCAGCAAAGTAACAACCTACTGGTAAGTGTATAATGATACAAATAATGTAATAATATGTTAAAATCTAATAGGAATTTAAAAAAGATTCAGTTTAATAATTTACTACTCTAAATAAAGTCGGCTCTGACGTCAAATTAAAGCGAGGCAAAGTGTGAGTCCCACCATCGCGACGCCACATAGTGTGATGACCGATGTAGTTAGAACATACTACTCCAAAACTACTCTCAGAACACAAGACCATCAAATATTATACACTAGATTTTTTTGTAAGGTTTCGTGGAACTTATAATGTTGTTGAACTGAGTACAAGTTGTACATGCATGTATTGTACATTAATACGTTTTTTTTATGTACACAATTCCTTCAAAGTTTAGCATTATTTCGGTTAAAACGAATAATATCCCAAAGTAGCTAAAATCAACCAAAATATTAAATCATTAAATTTAACATTAAGATTTAAACAATTATTTTAATTAAGACATTCAGTGAACATTTATATTACATGGGATGAACGAATGAAGTAAATGTTTACTCAGCAAGAACTGGAATTTGATCGATAGATGATTTTAATTTGATTTTATTTTAGTTGATTTTATACAACAAGCGAGCAGTAGGCTACTCAAGGAGCAACTGCCTGGAGATCAATGGTGTGCCGGAGGCAAAGACTGAGGACATCTGTGAGGTCGTGAAGAAGGTAGCGAATGCTGTCAACTTCAAGTTCGAGAGCTCCATGGTGGACGCTGCCCACAGACTGGCCAAGAACCCGAGTAAGCCTGAGTCTCCGCGCGGCATTATTGTCAAATTCTGCCGTCGGATTGATATGGAGGAGATGCGCCGCCGAGTCAAGGTGAAGAGATCAATCAACGCAGCTGAGCTGGGCTACCACAGCGAGAACAAGATCTTCGTCAACTTGTCCTTGTCGAAGGATACCCGTCATCTCTGGGCCGAGGTGAGGAAGTTTAAGACCGAGCACGACTATAGCTACGCCTGGATCACCAACGCCGGGAAGATCTTTCTACGCAAGAGGGAAGGCCGAGCTGCTGTTCTTGTCGCGGATGTGTCGGATCTGGACTCTCTCAAGTAAGATACATCAACCTTTCATCACAACTTCGGTTTATATGTATTCTTTTTACCGCATGTTAATAAGCACTGTTGTTGTTGTTAATTTATTGCATGTAATATTTATTATTTTGTTTTGTGTTTATTTGTTACGGTTAATATATTTGCCTGTATTAGAACTTCTAAATAATAATTGATGGGATCAAATAAGATTTTGCATGTATATTATCAAAATGTAAGGGGGCTACGGTCAAAAACTACAGATTTTCGTTTAAATATATTGAACAACAATTGGAATATAATTGCCTTAACAGAAACTTGGTTAAACGAGTCAGTGTATAACGCAGAACTGTTCCCCGACGGCTATCAGGTATTCCGTCGGGATCGATGTCAACTGCGAACAGGAAAGACAAGGGGGGAGGGGTGTTAATTGCAGTTTCAAATTATATTAAAGTTCAGAGACTTAGTGATCTAGAAGATTTTGGAGAAAACATATTGTTAAAGTTGGAGTTTCTAAACAAATCATCAATAATTGTATGTTGCACATACTTTCCTCCCAATTCACCATTGGCTGATTATAATTCTTTTTTCGACAAATTTCATTCCCTATCACTTAAAAACAAAAAACTTTTAATCCTTGGAGATTTTAATCTACCAATTACTGGAATAAACTTTGATTTAAAACTGGGTAATGAAATATGTAAGCAGTTATTATTTTTATGGAAATGTATAATTTACTTTTGCATAATGATATAAAAAACGAACTTGGTAAAACTCTAGATTTGATTTTATCTGACATACTAGGTCTAACTGTTGAACAGGATTGTTGTCCAGTAGTCAATGTTGATAAATATCACCCACCACTCAGTATTACTTTTAAGTCCACTGTTCAGAGCATTAATTACATAGTTCCTAATACAAACTTGTTTAACTTTAAAAGAGCAGATTTTTTAATATTGTATAATTATCTAAGAGATGTTGATTGGTCTAATTTATTAGAAATGTGTAGTGTTAATGAAGCCGTTAATTATTTTTATTCAGTTTTAAATAGAATTATTTGTCAATGTGTACCTGTTCATCGTAAATTGAATTCTAAGTACCCTCCTTGGTTTGATCGTTATTTAATTAGTTTGATTAGGCGTAAGAACATTGTGAGACGTAAATACTTGAAATATAAGATCCCTAACATTTATGAAGAGTACAAGGAATTACGAAGTACAATAAAAGTTTGCACTAAGCAAGCGTTTAAAAATCATATTAGTATTGTTGAAAGCAATTTAAGGTTAAATCCTAAATCTTTTTGGCGAGAAATAAATAATTTGAGAGTAGTAGATGGCAGACCGGCTGTTATGAGTTTAGACGGGGAGGAGGTAGTGGGGGCCGCCCAGATAACAGACAAGTTTGCTCGGTATTTTGGTTCAGTGTATGAACACTGTCAGCTAGACAGTGAGGAGTTGTGGCGCTGTGCGCTCCGCTCCCCGGTCATGCCCGGCGTGCCTGTCATGACACTCGCCGCTGTCACCCGCAACGAGGTACTCTCAGCTCTTCAAAAATTAAAACCAAAAACTTCCGTGGGGCCGGATGGTCTGCCTCCCTATATTTTCAAAGCTTGTTCCGAATTACTGGTTTCACCTTTACTTCACATTTTTAATATTTCCATTTCTTCTTCACAATTTCCTGACGTTTGGAAACGAGCCAAAGTTACTCCTATTTTCAAAAAAGGACAAAGATCAGACATAAAGAACTACAGACCCATATCTATTTTATCAACACCTGCTAAAGTATTTGAGTCCATATTGTACAACAGATTGTTCGCTCATGTAAAATGCTTCATTAGTCCTCATCAGCACGGCTTCTTTCCTGGTCGATCCATCACATCAAACTTAGTCAATTTTTCTGAATTCTGCATTTCAACTTTAGATTCTGGAGGACAAATCGATGTCATATACACAGATTTCGAAAAGGCATTTGACAAAGTGGACATTACTTTCAAAACTTAATTATTTTGGCTTATCTTCTTCATTGATAAAGTTGTTTTCATCTTATCTGTCCAAAAGAGTTCAATATGTTACTTATGAGGGTAAATTGTCTTCTGAATTTCATCCGGGATCTGGAGTTCCTCAAGGCTCCAACTTAGGTCCACTTCTGTTTATTATATTTATCAACAACATCACTTCTTCAATTAAACATTGTGAATTTTTACTTTATGCAGACGATTTGAAAATATTTAAAGGTATAAACGATATTTCTGATTGTCAGATTCTGCAAAATGATCTTGACAATCTGTTTGAATGGAGTAGAACTAATTTAAAATTCAACATAAAAAAAATGTTCTATAATGCGTTTTTCAAAAAGATCTCAGAATAACAATGTTATTTTTAATTACTCGATAGGAGGCGTTGACCTGGCATCCAACAGTTCCATTAAAGACCTAGGCATCACGTTTAATGAAAAATTCTCATTTTCAGATCATGTTATTTCTATCTGTAAATCTTCATTCTCAGTACTGGGTTTCATCCGCAGATCTAGCAATTTCCTAAAAAATACAAATGTAATCAAACTTCTTTACTGCTCCTTAGTAAGGTCTAGGTTAGAGTTCGGCTCAGTCATCTGGAATCCACAGTTTGTTTACCTCTCCGATTTAATAGAAAGTGTCCAGAAGAAATTTCTAAGGTTTTTATATTTCAAGGAATTTGGCCATTACACAACAGTAGTTCCATATCTCGAACTGCTGTCAATATTTAATCTTGATTCCCTGGGTAAAAGGCGGCGGGTGGCTATGTTGGTCTGCCTGTATAGGCTGGTGGGTGGCGCAATCGACGACTCAGCTCTGTTATCAAAATTACAGTTCTACGTTCCTAGACACAATTCACGAAACCGTTTGTTGTTCTCTCCTCGCTACTCTCGTACCAGCCGGGCTGCCAACTCGCCAATCAATGTAATGATTGGTCTTCACAATGCTTTACCGCTAGATGTGGATGTTTTTGGTAATTCTCTAAGAATATTTATCAAAAATGTTTCAAATTGCATTGATTAGTGTTTATTGGTGATCTCCGTATTTTTAGTTTTTTAGTTTTGCATGTATAAATTGATTATCAAGTTCTATAAAATATTTCCATTTTGATAGTTTGTATTTTGTCATCTTCTTCGATAAAATCGGTCTTGTTGTTATTTAGTATTTAGAGTATTTTGACTTTAGTTGTTGTTCGTGGTTTACTATTTATCTATTATATTGTTCTTGTTATTATTGCTATTATTTTTTTAAACTTATACTATGTCGTTATGCATATTTATATACTTATGTACATATAGTATTCTCTCTGTATTTAATTAATTATATAATTTAATGCTGCATTGTAATTGGGGAAACCTGTAATGTAAGCATTATTCTTAATAAACGAATTTGAATTTGAATTTTAGTAATGAAAAGCTATTCGATAGCGTAGAAATTGAGCGTAGTGGTGCTAAAGGAAATTAAGCATTCTCGGAAACAGACTGAAGTGGATAGTGAACCATTTTGTAGATCGCTTTTCTATAGAAGCTTTCCGTTGGACTACAGTTTTCAAGATAACTACAGTAAATGACTAGGCAAAAAAATAAATATAAAGCTATATGTATCATAGATAATAGCGTGGAAGCAAGAAGACGATACTGCGAGGCAAGAAATAAACTGAATGCATCTATAAGGAAGGCCAAAAAGAAATATTACAATGATAATCTGAACTTAAAAAACTCGAAAGCTTTTTGGGCTACTGTTCGATCCTCGGGTGCATGGGAATCCAAACAGGCAGGTGATGTTTATGGTTTTTCACCTGATGATTTGAATGACTATTTTTCTCGAATGGGTTGTGAAAAAAGAATCAGTGAGGAACAGCTGGAGTGTTATGAGAACAGTCAGTGTGATAGAATTAAAAACAGTTTTTCATTTAAGACCATTACTGAACAAGACATAAAAAGAGTGATGAACAGCATCTCCTCTACGGCCTGTGGAGCGGACGGTATAAATATTGTAATGGTGAAGAGTCTCAGTCCTTTCTGTGTTGGTGTTATCACTCACCTAGTAAATAGATGCCTGGTGACTGGCTGCTTTCCTGATTCTTGGAAGCGAAGTATTGTCTTGCCTCTGCTCAAAGTCTAACAGTCATTCATTACCCTCTCACTTACCCTCTCAGACCTATCTCGATTCTTCCAGTGGTTTCTAAAATATTAGAAAAGATAGTAGTTGAACAAGTTTCATCCTTTATAGAACAAGAACATGTCTTGCCTGAACATCAATCTGGTTTCAGAAAGGATTTCAGCACTTCCTCTGCTCTTGTGGATATTCTTGATGACATGTATTCTGCAGTTGATAGGAATCTCTGCTGTACCTTGACGTCTTTAGATTATTCACAGGCGTTTGACTCTGTCAATCACCGAATGCTCATCGCAAAACTAAACTTTTATGGGTTTGATGATGCCTCTGTAAGATTCTTTGCATCTTATTTAAGTAGAAGATCTCAAATCACCAAAATTGGTAATGATTCCTCTAACATACTGCACAGATCTGGTGGAGTTCCACAGGGCAGCTGCCTCGGTCCTATTTTGTTTTCCATCTATACGTCTGATCTTGCCGACACGATAAGGTTTTGTTCCCTGCACTCATATGCTGACGATTGCCAGCTATTGCTTCCTTACCCATCCTCAGAAGCAAAAACGGCACTAACAAAAATTAACAATGATTTGTCAAAAGTGCTAATGTGGTCGGAAAGAAATGGGTTGGAGTTAAACCCAGATAAATGTAAAATTTTAAATCTGAGATTTAATAATGCCGGCCAATCTCTTCCCGGTGACGTCATGTTGAACAACTCGCCCCTGTCTCTCAGTGAAACTGTTAAGATTTTGGGTGTTAAAATAGACTCACAACTAGAGTTTACAAGTCATGTAAAATATATATATCAGAAGGTCATTTGTAGATTGAGGATTATTTGCAGGCTGAGGTCGTTCCTGCCGGTGTGAGCTAAGCTCCAGATTGTCAAGTCATTGATATTACCTTTAATATATTATGCTCTCCCCGCATTTGGAAATAGTTTGACCAAATAAAAATTATTAATTTTAACAAAGTTAGAAAACATAGCCATAAGATTTGTGTATGGTTTGAGGAAATATGACCATATCAGTTCTTATCGTAAATTGGCTCAAATTCCAGCAATACAGGACGCTTGCAAAATTCAAACTGTGTCTCTTGTCCACAAGGTATTGACAACCAGTAGGCCAACATATTTAAAAAATAAATTAGTTGCCCGGTCAATAATCAGGGAGCGTAAGACGAGACAGGATGCCCTGCTGGCGGTGCCGCGCGTGCGCCTTGAAAGAGGGAAAAAGGGCTTTTCTCACTTCGGTCCCCAGCGGTACAACAGCCTGCCGCCTGAAATGAAATATTTAAGTATGAGGGCGTTTAAAGACAAATTTTAAAAAATGTTAGCTTAAGGAATATTGTTAAGATATTTTTATTGTTTGGTTGTATATTGTATGTTTAGTTTATACATGACCTGAGTTATTTTGTAAAACAACATCAATGTTGAAAATCGCTCATGAATAAAGGCCTTTTTATTTATTTATTTATTATTTTAAAATAAAATTAATAAAGTTGAATTTTCTTGAAAAGTTACATTTTAAAAACCATAGTACATTTTATTCTAGATAATATTAAAGTATCATGTAAAATTATGATTTCTGAGTTAGTAATAACATATCCTGCTCACCTAGTTTACTAACATCTACCCGGAGATTTACAACTTGAGATATTTAACTAAATAATCATAACATATTATATTATTCTATGTGTATCATGACTATAATTCAAAACTTTTTCCACTTTTCTTACTATAACCGCCTTATCAGACTACATTGTGCAGCATAGTATTGTCTATATTCTTTGTACATTCCAGTATGACTAACAATGATTTTTCCTATTTTGTATAACTAATTGGCCATTTTCCACATTGCTTGTCATTCTGTGCTACCTCTTAACGCATCGTAGTTATCACAAAGATTTTCTTGCCAACCTTAATTTGATGTAAAAAAAACAATTAAATATTTCATTCCTAAAGTAGCATATTTGAACGAATAAATTGTTTAAATCCAAAATACGATAAAGTACTAAATTTTTTAGAACAAGCGTAATTATATATCATGATTATAAAGTGAGTTATTTTTCCTAAAGGATACGGCACGCACACATACGCGTGCGCGCGCGTACACGATTAAGGTATTGATGTTTTTTTTATATTTTCAGAATAAGTTATTATTTTAGACGAGATTGTGAACAGGGTACGGTTATTAAAAACACTGGTCAAGAAATTGAGAGTACTATGTTATTTGTTTACTTATAAAAATTCAATAAATATTAATTAATGAAGAATAATAGGAAATTTAAAAATTAATAAAAGTTTTTATTGCATACAAAAAACTAACTTTGTAGTACAGGTAAATTTCATAAAAGAAATAAAGTCAATTAAACGCGACACATTACGAGCTCCATGAATATGATATGAATAATCTAACACCAGGCCGACGCGACGTTGGGCTTTGGAAGTGATCTAGAGCGATAACAGGCAGTATTATAACTGTCACTCGCCTTCGGCTCGCTGGGGGCTACGCCCCCAGGCCCCCAAAGTAAACGCTTGCAAATTCGGGGATAAGCGGAATTCGGTGACTGGTTAAGTCCGGACATTAAGTAAATGACAAGGGATTTAAAAATTGACCTTTTTCATAGATTTTTTTCCGGATTCGTAAAAACTTTTGACTTTGAGGGCATTTTGCGGTTAAACCGTTAGAGATACGACAAAAAGTGACTGGACCTTTCTTGTCGAAAATTTAATTTTGTCTTTCGATTGTGCCCTCAGATCTGATCTACGACCTATGGTTTAGCCAGAAATGAGCTCGGGAGAAAAGTCTGCACGGGTCAGCTATCTTGAATTGTTTAGTATAAACATAATAAAAACCGACCTCAAGGCAGTATTTTAAGTCGAACAGGGGGTTTAATATCACCAGGAGACTATCTAGTCAAGGCGAGAAATTCCCTGGGTGGGTGATTAATGTTAAGGAGGTTAAGACAAGAGGGGGTTTAATTTCGTCAGGATATTGTCTGGTCATATGAACAAATTCCCAGGGGGGGTTAACGTTACCGGGGGATAAGTCTCCAGGGGGTTATCTGGTCATACCAGGATCTTCCCAGGGGGGGGGGTTAAGAGATTTGGTGACTGGTAAAATTCGGACATGAGGTCATGGCAGGAAATTCCCTGGGGGGGTTTAATGTTACCAGGGGGGTTAACACATCAGGGGGTTTTAATTTACTCAGGAGGTTATCAGGTCATACCAGGAAATCCCCGGGGGGGGGTTAATATTACCGGGGGTTAATGACACACTTGGGCCTTTTTTAGAGGGTATTGTGTCTGTGAACATAATAAAATATTCCTCTGTCCCTATCTACTATTGACGCTTAGCTAACGCTCAGCCAACTCCCGAAGTCACTGAACCTTTTCTGTAGATCACGTGATTTCCTAAATCCCGTTTAAAATTTGTTTTGAGTTACGACCAACCGTTTAGCCGCTATCAAGCCCGGAATGTAAATTTTTAGGCGAAAAATGTCCAATATTTTCACTTAATCGCGTTTTGCGGTCAAACTAAGGGAAATATAGTAAAAAGTCACTGGACCTTTTTTGTAGGTCATCTTATTTCCTAAATAAAAACGTTAGTCTTATTTTGACCTCCGACCAATGGTTTCGCCGCTATCGACCCCAAAAACAAAAGTTTCGCGTAAAAGTTACAACAAAATTGTACATAATCACGTTTTTTCGGCCAAACCAATCGAGATAGGGCAAAAGATTACTGGACCTTTTCTGTAGATCGCGCAATTTGCTAATTTGATGGGTCAATCAGATTTGAGCTACGACCAACGGTTCGGCCGCTATCGGGCTTGAAACATTATTTTTATCGAAAAAATCTCTGGAATTTCAAATGTTCGAGCGTTTTGTCGCTTAACCATGGAAGATAGAGCAAAAAGTCATTAGACCTTTTTTGTAGTTCACTTCATTCCTGACCATGAATTTTCCGTCAGATCCGAGCTAGCTCCAACGGTTCGCCCGCTATCGGGCTTACTACAAAAAATGCCTGCAGGGGTGAAGAATGCGCGATTTTTTGGGAATTTTTTTGAGGGGTTGAAAATGAAAAATTCTCACTTTTCGGGATTTTCCTGGTGGTTACACGTGGAAAGCTATCTGTGTACCAAATTTCAAGTCTCTAACTCATCTGGAAGTAGGTTAGAATTAGTATACGTGAGTGAGTGAGTGAGTCAGTCAGTCAGTCAGTTACACATGCGGTTGTATATATATTAGATAACCGTTAGAGATATGACAAAAAGTGACTGGACCTTTCTTGTCGGAAATTTAATTTTGTCTTTCGATTGTGCCCTCAGATCTGATCTACGACCTATGGTTTAGCCAGAAATGAGCTCGGGAGAAAAGTCTGCACGGGTCAGCTATCTTGAATTGTTTAGTATAAACATAATAAAAACCGACCTCAAGGCAGTATTTTAAGTCGAACAGGGGGTTTAATATCACCAGGAGACTATCTAGTCAAGGCGAGAAATTCCCTGGGTGGGTGATTAATGTTAAGGAGGTTAAGACAAGAGGGGGTTTAATTTCGTCAGGATATTGTCTGGTCATATGAACAAATTCCCAGGGGGGGTTAACGTTACCGGGGGATAAGTCCTCCAGGGGGTTATCTGGTCATACCAGGATCTTCCCAGGGGGGGGGGGTTAAGAGATTTGGTGACTGGTAAAATTCGGACATGAGGTCATGGCAGGGAAATTCCCTGGGGGGGTTTTAATGTTACCAGGGGGGTTAACACATCAGGGGGTTTAATTTTACTCAGGAGGTTATCAGGTCATACCAGGAAATCCCGGGGGGGGGTTAATATTACCGGGGGTTAATGACACACTTGGGCCTTTTTTAGAGGGTATTGTGTCTGTGAACATAATAAATATTCCTCTGTCCCTATCTACTATTGACGCTTAGCTAACGCTCAGCCAACTCCCGAAGTCACTGAACCTTTTCTGTAGATCACGTGATTTCCTAAATCCCGTTTTAAAATTTGTTTTGAGTTACGACCAACCGTTTAGCCGCTATCAAGCCCGGAATGTAAATTTTTAGGCGAAAATGTCCAATATTTTCACTTAATCGCGTTTTGCGGTCAAACTAAGGGAAATATAGTAAAAAGTCACTGGACCTTTTTTTGTAGGTCATCTTATTTCCTAAATAAAACGTTAGTCTTATTTTGACCTCCGACCAATGGTTTCGCCGCTATCGACCCCAAAAACAAAAGTTTCGCGTAAAAGTTACAACAAAATTGTACATAATCACGTTTTTTCGGCCAAACCAATCGAGATAGGGCAAAAGATTACTGGACCTTTTCTGTAGATCGCGCAATTTGCTAATTTGATGGGTCAATCAGATTTGAGCTACGACCAACGGTTCGGCCGCTATCGGGCTTGCTTGAAACATTATTTTTATCGAAAAAATCTCTGGAATTTCAAATGTTCGAGCGTTTTGTCGCTTAACCATGGAAGATAGAGCAAAAAGTCATTAGACCTTTTTTGTAGTTCACTTCATTCCTGACCATGAATTTTCCGTCAGATCCGAGCTAGCTCCAACGGTTCGCCCGCTATCGGGCTTACAAAAAATGCCTGCAGGGGTGAAGAATGCGCGATTTTTTGGGAATTATTTTTGAGGGGGTTGAAAATGAAAAATTCTCACTTTTCGGGATTTTCCTGGTGGTTACACGTGGAAAGCTATCTGTGTACCAAATTTCAAGTCTCTAACTCATCTGGAAGTAGGTTTAGAATTAGTATACGTGAGTGAGTGAGTGAGTCAGTCAGTCAGTCAGTTACACATGCGGTTGTATATATATTAGATAACCGTTAGAGATATGACAAAAAGTGACCTGGACCTTTCTTGTCGGAAATTTAATTTTGTCTTTCGATTGTGCCCTCAGATCTGATCTACGACCTATGGTTTAGCCAGAAATGAGCTCGGGAGAAAAGTCTGCACGGGTCAGCTATCTTGAATTGTTTAGTATAAACATAATAAAAACCGACCTCAAGGCAGTATTTTAAGTCGAACAGGGGGTTTAATATCACCAGGAGACTATCTAGTCAAGGCGAGAAATTCCCTGGGTGGGTGATTAATGTTAAGGAGGTTAAGACAAGAGGGGGTTTTAATTTCGTCAGGATATTGTCTGGTCATATGAACAAATTCCCAGGGGGGGTTAACGTTACCGGGGGATAAGTCTCCAGGGGGTTATCTGGTCATACCAGGATCTTCCCAGGGGGGGGGGGGGTTAAGAGATTTGGTGACTGGTAAAATTCGGACATGAGGTCATGGCAGGAAATTCCCTGGGGGGGTTTAATGTTACCAGGGGGGTTAACACATCAGGGGGTTTAATTTTACTCAGGAGGTTATCAGGTCATACCAGGAAATCCCCGGGGGGGGGTTAATATTACCGGGGGTTAATGACACACTTGGGCCTTTTTTAGAGGGTATTGTGTCTGTGAACATAATAAATATTCCTCTGTCCCTATCTACTATTGACGCTTAGCTAACGCTCAGCCAACTCCCGAAGTCACTGAACCTTTTCTGTAGATCACGTGATTTCCTAAATCCCGTTTAAAATTTGTTTTTGAGTTACGACCAACCGTTTAGCCGCTATCAAGCCCGGAATGTAAATTTTTAGGCGAAAATGTCCAATATTTTCACTTAATCGCGTTTTGCGGTCAAACTAAGGGAAATATAGTAAAAAGTCACTGGACCTTTTTTGTAGGTCATCTTATTTCCTAAATAAAACGTTAGTCTTATTTTGACCTCCGACCAATGGTTTCGCCGCTATCGACCCCAAAAACAAAAGTTTCGCGTAAAAGTTACAACAAAATTGTACATAATCACGTTTTTTCGGCCAAACCAATCGAGATAGGGCAAAAGATTACTGGACCTTTTCTGTAGATCGCGCAATTTGCTAATTTGATGGGTCAATCAGATTTGAGCTACAGACCAACGGTTCGGCCGCTATCGGGCTTGAAACATTATTTTTATCGAAAAAATCTCTGGAATTTCAAATGTTCGAGCGTTTTGTCGCTTAAACCATGGAAGATAGAGCAAAAAGTCATTAGACCTTTTTTGTAGTTCACTTCATTCCTGACCATGAATTTTTCCGTCAGATCCGAGCTAGCTCCAACGGTTCGCCCGCTATCGGGCTTACAAAAAATGCCTGCAGGGGTGAAGAATGCGCGATTTTTTGGGAATTTTTTTGAGGGGTTGAAAATGAAAAATTCTCACTTTTCGGGATTTTCCTGGTGGTTACACGTGGAAAGCTATCTGTGTACCAAATTTCAAGTCTCTAAACTCATCTGGAAGTAGGTTAGAATTAGTATACGTGAGTGAGTGAGTGAGTCAGTCAGTCAGTCAGTTACACATGCGGTTGTATATATATTAGATAACCGTTAGAGATATGACAAAAAGTGACTGGACCTTTCTTGTCGGAAATTTAATTTTGTCTTTCGATTGTGCCCTCAGATCTGATCTACGACCTATGGTTTAGCCAGAAATGAGCTCGGGAGAAAAGTCTGCACGGGTCAGCTATCTTGAATTGTTTAGTATAAACATAATAAAAACCGACCTCAAGGCAGTATTTTAAGTCGAACAGGGGGTTTAATATCACCAGGAGACTATCTAGTCAAGGCGAGAAATTCCCCTGGGTGGGTGATTAATGTTAAGGAGGTTAAGACAAGAGGGGGTTTAATTTCGTCAGGATATTGTCTGGTCATATGAACAAATTCCCAGGGGGGTGTTAACGTTACCGGGGGATACAGTCTCCAGGGGGTTATCTGGTCATACCAGGATCTTCCCAGGGGGGGGGGGTTAAGAGATTTGGTGACTGGGTAAAATTCGGACATGAGGGTCATGGCAGGAAATTCCCTGGGGGGGTTTAATGTTACCAGGGGGGTTTAACACATCAGGGGGTTTAATTTACTCAGGAGGTTATCAGGTCATACCAGGAAATCCCCGGGGGGGGGTTAATATTACCGGGGGTTAATGACACACTTGGGCCTTTTTTAGAGGGTATTGTGTCTGTGAACATAATAAATATTCCTCTGTCCTCCTATCTACTATTGGACCGCTTAGCTAACGCTCAGCCAACTCCCGAAGTCACTGAACCTTTTCTGTAGATCACGTGATTTCCTAAATCCCGTTTAAAATTTGTTTTGAGTTACGACCCAACCGTTTTAGCCGCTATCAAGCCCGGAATGTTAAATTTTTAGGCGAAAAATGTCCAATATTTTCACTTAATCGCGTTTTGCGGTCAAACTAAGGGAAATATAGTAAAAAGTCACTGGACCTTTTTTTGTAGGTCATCTTATTTCCTAAATAAAAACGTTAGTCTTATTTTGACCTCCGACCAATGGTTTCGCCGCTATCGACCCCAAAAACAAAAGTTTCGCGTAAAAGTTACAACAAAATTGTACATAATCACGTTTTTTCGGCCAAACCAATCGAGATAGGGCAAAAGATTACTGGACCTTTTCTGTAGATCGCGCAATTTGCTAATTTGATGGGTCAATCAGATTTGAGCTACGACCAACGGTTCGGCCGCTATCGGCTTGAAACATTATTTTTATCGAAAAAATCTCTGGAATTTCAAATGTTCGAGCGTTTTGTCGCTTAACCATGGAAGATAGAGCAAAAAAGTCATTAGACCTTTTTTGTAGTTCACTTCATTCCTGACCATGAATTTTCCGTCAGATCCGAGCTAGCTCCAACGGTTCGCCCGCTATCGGGCTTACAAAAAATGCCTGCAGGGGTGAAGAATGCGCGATTTTTTGGGAATTTTTTTGAGGGGTTGAAAATGAAAAATTCTCACTTTTCGGGATTTTCCTGGTGGTTACACGTGGAAAGCTATCTGTGTACCAAATTTCAAGTCTCTAACTCATCTGGAAGTAGGTTAGAATTAGTATACGTGAGTGAGTGAGTGAGTCAGTCAGTCAGTCAGTTACACATGCGGTTGTATATATATTTAGATAACCGTTAGAGATATGACAAAAAGTGACTGGACCTTTCTTGTCGGAAATTTAATTTTGTCTTTCGATTGTGCCCTCAGATCTGATCTACGACCTATGGTTTAGCCAGAAATGAGCTCGGGAGAAAAGTCTGCACGGGTCAGCTATCTTGAATTGTTTAGTATAAACATAATAAAAACCGACCTCAAGGCAGTATTTTAAGTCGAACAGGGGGTTTAATATCACCAAAGGAGACTATCTAGTCAAGGCGAGAAATTCCCTGGGTGGGTGATTAATGTTAAGGAGGTTTAAGACAAGAGGGGGTTTAATTTCGTCAGGATATTGTCTGGTCATATGAACAAATTCCCAGGGGGGGTTAACGTTACCGGGGGATAAGTCTCCAGGGGGTTATCTGGTCATAACAGGATCTTCCCAGGGGGGGGGGGGTTAAAGAGATTTGGTGACTGGTAAAATTCGGACACTATGAGGTCATGGCAGGAAATTCCCTGGGGGGGTTTAATGTTACCAGGGGGGTTAACACATCAGGGGGTTTAATTTACTCAGGAGGTTATCAGGTCATACCAGGAAATCCCCGGGGGGGGGTTAATATTACCGGGGTTAATGACACACTTGGGCCTTTTTTAGAGGGTATTGTGTCTGTGAACATAATAAATATTCCTCTGTCCCTATCTACTATTGACGCTTAGCTAACGCTCAGCCAACTCCCGAAGTCACTGAACCTTTTCTGTAGATCACGTGATTTCCTAAATCCCGTTTAAAATTTGTTTTGAGTTACGACCAACCGTTTTAGAGCCGCTATCAAGCCCGGAATGTAAATTTTTAGGCGAAAATGTCCAATATTATTCACTTAATCGCGTTTTGCGGTCAAACTAAGGGAAATATAGTAAAAAGTCACTGGACCTTTATTGTAGGTCATCTTATTTCCTAAATAAAACGTTAGTCTTATTTTGACCTCCGACCAATGGTTTCGCCGCTATCGACCCCAAAAACAAAAGTTTCGCGTAAAAGTTACAACAAAATTGTACATAATCACGTTTTTTTTTTCGGCCAAACCAATCGAGATAGGGCAAAAGATTTTACTGGACCTTTTCTGTAGATCGCGCAATTTGCTAATTTGATGGGTCAATCAGATTTGAGCTACGACCAACGGTTCGGCCGCTATCGGGCTTGAAACATTATTTTTATCGAAAAAATCTCTGGAATTTCAAATGTTCGAGCGTTTTGTCGCTTAACCATGGAAGATAGAGCAAAAAGTCATTAGACCTTTTTTGTAGTTCACTTCAATTCCTGACCATGAATTTTCCGTCAGATCCGAGCTAGCTCCAACGGTTCGCCCGCTATCGGGCTTACAAAAAATGCCTGCAGGGGTGAAGAATGCGCGATTTTTTGGGAATTTTTTTGAGGGGTTGAAAATGAAAAATTCTCACTTTTCGGGATTTTTCCTGGTGGTTACACGTGGAAAGCTATCTGTGTACCAAATTTCAAGTCTCTAACTCATCTGGAAGTAGGTTAGAATTAGTATACGTGAGTGAGTGAGTGAGTCAGTCAGTCAGTCAGTTACACATGCGGTTGTATATATATTAGATAACCGTTTAGAGATATGACAAAAAGTGACTGGACCTTTCTTGTCGGAAATTTAATTTTGTCTTTCGATTGTGCCCTCAGATCTGATCTACGACCTATGGTTTAGCCAGAAATGAGCTCGGGAGAAAAGTCTGCACGGGTCAGCTATCTTGAATTGTTTAGTATAAACATAATAAAAACCGACCTCAAGGCAGTATTTTAAGTCGAACAGGGGGTTTAAATATCACCAGGAGACTATCTAGTCAAGGCGAGAAATTCCCTGGGTGGGTGATTAATGTTAAGGAGGTTAAGACAAGAGGGGGTTTAATTTCGTCAGGATATTGTCTGGTCATATGAACAAATTCCCAGTGGGGGGTTAACGTTACCGGGGGATAAGTCTCCAGGGGGTTATCTGGTCATACCAGGATCTTCCCCAGGGGGGGGGGGTTAAGAGATTTGGTGACTGGTAAAATTCGGACATGAGGTCATGGCAGGAAATTCCCTGGGGGGGTTTAATGTTACCAGGGGGGTTAACACATCAGGGGGTTTAATTTATCAGGACGGTTATCAGGTCATACCAGGAAATCCCCGGGGGGGGGTTAATATTACCGGGGTTTAATGACACACTTGGGCCTTTTTTAGAGGGTATTGTGTCTGTGAACATAATAAATATTCCTCTGTCCCTATCTACTATTGACGCTTAGCTAACGCTCAGCCAACTCCCGAAGTCACTGAACCTTTTCTGTAGATCACGTGATTTCCTAAATCCCGTTTAAAATTTGTTTTGAGTTACGACCAACCGTTTAGCCGCTATCAAGCCCGGAATGTAAATTTTTAGGCGAAAATGTCCAATATTTTCACTTAATCGCGTTTTGCGGTCAAACTAAGGGAAATATAGTAAAAAGTCACTGGACCTTTTTTGTAGGTCATCTTATTTCCTAAATAAAAACGTTAGTCTTATTTTGACCTCCGACCAATGGTTTTCGCCGCTATCGACCCCAAAAACAAAAGTTTCGCGTAAAAGTTACAACAAAATTGTACATAATCACGTTTTTTCGGCCAAACCAATCGAGATAGGGCAAAAGATTACTGGACCTTTTCTGTAGATCGCGCAATTTGCTAATTTGATGGGTCAATCAGATTTGAGCTACGACCAACGGTTCGGCCGCTAATCGGGCTTGAAACATTATTTTTATCGAAAAAATCTCTGGAATTTCAAAATGTTCGAGCGTTTTGGTCGCTTAACCATGGAAGATAGAGCAAAAAGTCATTAGACCTTTTTTGTAGTTCACTTCATTCCTGACCATGAATTTTCCGTCAGAATCCGAGCTAGCTCCAACGGTTTCGCCCGCTATCGGGCTTACAAAAAAATGCCTGCAGGGGTGAAGAATGCGCGATTTTTTGGGAATTTTTTTGAGGGGTTGAAATGAAAAATTCTCACTTTTCGGGATGTTTCCTGGTGGTTACACGTGGAAAGCTATCTGTGTACCAAATTTCAAGTCTCTAACTCATCTGGAAGTAGGTTAGAATTAGTATACGTGAGTGAGTGAGTGAGTCAGTCAGTCAGTCAGTTACACATGCGGTTGTATATATATTAGATAAACCGTTAGAGATATGACAAAAAGTGACTGGACCTTTTCTTGTCGGAAATTTAATTTTGTCTTTCGATTGTGCCCTCAGATCTGATCTACGAACCTATGGTTTAGCCAGAAATGAGCTCGGGAAGAAAGTCTGCACGGGTCAGCTATCTTGAATTGTTTAGTATAAACATAATAAAAACCGACCTCAAGGCAGTATTTTAAGTCGAACAGGGGGTTTAATATCACCAGGAGACTATCTAGTCCAAGGCGAGAAATTCCCTGGGGTAGGGTGATTTAATGTTAAGGAGGTTAAGAACAAGAGGGGGTTTAATTTCGTGATGTCAGTGGATATTGTCTGGTCCATATGAACAAATTCCCAGGGGGGTGTTAACGTTAACCCGGGTGGATAAGTTCTCCAGGGGGTTATCTGTGTCATACCATGGATCTTCCCAAGGGGGTGGGGGGGTATAAGAGATTTGGGGGGAGTGACTGGTTATAAAATTCGGACATGAGGTCATGGCCAGGAAATCTCAGCCTTGGGGGGGTTTAATGTTACCAGGGGGGTTTAACACATCAGAGGGGTTTAATTTACTCAGGAGGTTATCAGGTTCAATATCCAGGAAATCCCCGGAGGGGGGGGTTAATATTTACCGGGGTGGGGGTTAATGACACACTTGGGGCCTTTTTTGAGGAGGGTATTGTGTCTGTGGAACATAATATAAGTAATTCCTCTGTCCCTATCTACTATTGACGCTTTAGGCTAACGCTCAGCCAACTTCCCCGAAGTCACTGAACCTTTTCTGTAGATCACGTGATTTCCTAAATCCCGTTTAAAATTTGTTTTGAGTTACGACCAACCGTTTAGCCGCTATCAGCCCGCGAATGTAAATTTTTAGGCGAAAAATGTCCAATATTTTCACTTAATCGCGTTTTTGCGTCAAACTAAGGGAAATATAGTAAAAAGTACACTGGAACCTTTTTTGTAGGTCATCTTATTTCCTAATTAAAACGTTAGTTCTTATTTTGAACCTCCGATCCAATGGTTTCGCCGCTTCGATCCGAACCCCCAAAAACAAAAGTATTCGCGTAAAAGTTACAACAAAATTGTACAATAATTCACGTTTTTTTTTTTTTTCGGCCAAACCAATCGAGATAGGGCAAAAGAATTACTGGAGATCCTTTTCTTGTAGATCGCTGCAATTTGCTAATTTGATGGGATCAATCAGGAATTTGAGCTAACGACCAACGGTTTCGGCCCGCTATCGGGCTTGAAACATTATTTTTATTCGAAAATAAATCTCTGGAATTTCCAAATGTTCGACGCGTTTTGTTCGCTTAACCATGGAAGATAGAGCAAAAGTCATTAGACCTTTTTTGTAGTTCCAACTTCATTCCTGACCATCTGAATTTTCCTCCCGTCAGAATCCGAGCTAGCTCCAACGGTTTCTGCCCCGCTATCGATCGGGCTTTACAAAAATGCCTGCAGAGGGTGAAAGAATGCGCGATTTTTTGGGGAATTTTTTTGATGGGGTTGAAAAATGAAAAATTCTCACTTTTTCGGGATGTGTTCCTGGTGGTTACCACGTGGAAAGCTATCTGTGTACCAAATTTCAAGTCTCTAACTCATCTGGAAGTAGGTTAGAATTAGTATACGTGAGTGAGTGAGTGAGTCAGTCAGTCAGTCAGTTACACATGCGGTTGTATATATATTAGATAACCGTTAGAGATATGACAAAAAGTGACTGGACCTTTCTTGTCGGAAATTTTAATTTTGTCTTTCGATTGTGCCCTCAGATCTGATCTTACGACCTATGGTTTAGCCAGAAATGAGCTCGGGAGAAAAGTCTGCACGGGTCAGCTATCTTGAATTGTTTAGTATAAACATAATAAAAACCGACCTCAAGGCAGTATTTTAAGTCGAACAGGGGGTTTAATATCACCAGGAGACTATCTAGTCAAGGCGAGAAATTCCCTGGGTGGGTTGATTAATGTTAAGGAGGTTAAAGACAAGAGGGGGTTTAATTTCGTCAGGATATTGTCTGGTCATATGAACAAATTCCCAGGGGGGGTTAACGTTACCGGGGGATAAGTCTCCAGGGGGTTATCTGGTCATACCAGGATCTTCCCAGGGGGGGGGGGTTAAGAGATTTGGTGACTGGTAAAATTCGGACATGAGGTCATGGCAGGAAATTCCCTGGGGGGGTTTAATGTTACCAGGGGGGTTAACACATCAGGGGGTTTAATTTACTCAGGAGGTTATCAGGTCATACCAGGAAATCCCCGGGGGGGGGTTAATATTACCGGGGGTTAATGACACACTTGGGCCTTTTTTAGAGGGTATTGTGTCTGTGAACAATAATAAATATTCCTCTGTCCCTATCTACTATTGACGCTTAGCTAACGCTCAGCCAACTCCCGAAGTCACTGAACCTTTTCTGTAGATCACGTGATTTCCTAAATCCCGTTTAAAATTTGTTTTGAGTTACGACCAACCGTTTAGCCGCTATCAAGCCCGGAATGTAAATTTTTAGGCGAAAATGTCCAATATTTTCACTTAATCGCGTTTTGCGGTCAAACTAAGGGAAATATAGTAAAAAGTCACTGGACCTTTTTTGTAGGTCATCTTATTTCCTAAATAAAACGTTAGTCTTATTTTGACCTCCGACCAATGGTTTCGCCGCTATCGACCCCAAAAACAAAAGTTTCGCGTAAAAGTTACAACAAAATTGTACATAATCCCGTTTTTTCGGCCAAACCAATCGAGATAGGGCAAAAGATTACTGGACCTTTTCTGTAGATCGCGCAATTTGCTAATTTGATGGGTCAATCAGATTTGAGCTACGACCAACGGTTCGGCCGCTATCGGGCTTGAAACATTATTTTTATCGAAAAAATCTCTGGAATTTCAAAATGTTCGAGCGTTTTGTCGCTTAACCATGGAAGATAGAGCAAAAAGTCATTAGACCTTTTTTGTAGTTCACTTCATTCCTGACCATGAATTTTCCGTCAGATCCGAGCTAGCTCCAACGGTTCGCCCGCTATCGGGCTTACAAAAAATGCCTGCAGGGGTGAAGAATGCGCGATTTTTTGGGAATTTTTTTGAGGGGTTGAAAATGAAAAATTCTCACTTTTCGGGATTTTCCTGGTGGTTACACGTGGAAAGCTTATCTGTGTACCAAATTTCAAGTCTCTAACTCATCTGGAAGTAGGTTAGAATTAGTATACGTGAGTGAGTGAGTGAGTCAGTCAGTCAGTCAGTTACACATGCGGTTGTATATATATTAGATAACCGTTAGAGATATGACAAAAAGTGACTGGACCTTTCTTGTCGGAAATTTAATTTTGTCTTTCGATTGTGCCCTCAGATCTGATCTACGACCTATGGTTTAGCCAGAAATGAGCTCGGGAAGAAAAGTCTGCACGGGTCAGCTATCTTGAATTGTTTAGTATAAACATAATAAAAACCGACCTCAAGGCAGTATTTTAAGTCGAACAGGGGGTTTAATATCACCAGGAGACTATCTAGTCAAGGCGAGAAATTCCCTGGGTGGGTGATTAATGTTAAGGAGGTTAAGGAACAAGAGGGGGTTTAATTTCGTCAGGATATTGTCTGGTCATATGAACAAATTCCCAGGGGGGGTTAACGTTACCGGGGGATAAGTCTCCAGGGGGTTATCTGGTCATACCAGGATCTTCCCAGGGGGGGGGGTTAAGAGATTTGGTGACTGGTAAAATTCGGACATGAGGTCATGGCAGGAAATTCCCTGGGGGGGTTTAATGTTACCAGGGGGGTTAACACAATCAGGGGGTTTAATTTTACTCAGGAGGTTATCAGGTCATACCAGGAAATCCCCGGGGGGGGGTTAATATTACCGGGGGTTAATGACACACTTGGGCCTTTTTTAGAGGGTATTGTGTCTGTGAACATAATTAAATATTCCTCTGTCCCTATCTACTATTGACGCTTAGCTAACGCTCAGCCAACTCCCGAAGTCACTGAACCTTTTCTGTAGATCACGTGATTTCCTAAATCCCGTTTAAAATTTGTTTTGAGTTACGACCAACCGTTTAGCCGCTATCAAGCCCGGAATGTAAATTTTTAGGCGAAAATGTCCAATATTTTCACTTAATCGCGTTTTGCGGTCAAACTAAGGGAAATATAGTAAAAAGTCACTGGACCTTTTTTGTAGGTCATCTTATTTCCTAAATAAAACGTTAGTCTTATTTTGACCTCCGACCAATGGTTTCGCCGCTATCGACCCCAAAAACAAAAGTTTCGCGTAAAAGTTACAACAAAATTGGTACATAATCACGTTTTTTCGGCCAAACCAATCGAGATAGGGCAAAAGATTACTGGACCTTTCTGTAGATCGCGCAATTTGCTAATTTGATGGGTCAATCAGATTTGAGCTACGACCAACGGTTCGGCCGCTATCGGGCTTGAAACATTATTTTTATCGAAAAAAATCTCTGGAATTTCAAATGTTCGAGCGTTTTGTCGCTTAACCATGGAAGATAGAGCAAAAAGTCATTAGACCTTTTTTGTAGTTCACTTCATTCCTGACCATGAATTTTCCGTCAGATCCGAGCTAGCTCCAACGGTTCGCCCGCTATCGGGCTTACAAAAAATGCCTGCAGGGGTGAAGAATGCGCGATTTTTTGGGAATTTTTTTGAGGGGTTGAAAATGAAAAATTCTCACTTTTCGGGATTTTCCTGGTGGTTACACGTGGAAAGCTATCTGTGTACCAAATTTCAAGTCTCTAACTCATCTGGAAGTAGGTTTAGAATTAGTATACGTGAGTGAGTGAGTGAGTCAGTCAGTCAGTCAGTTACACATGCGGTTGTATATATATTAGATAACCGTTAGAGATATGACAAAAGTGACTGGACCTTTCTTGTCGGAAATTTAAATTTTGTCTTTCGATTGTGCCCTCAGATCTGATCTACGACCTATGGTTTAGCCAGAAATGAGCTCGGGAGAAAAGTCTGCACGGGTCAGCTATCTTGAATTGTTTAGTATAAACATAATAAAAACCGACCTCAAGGCAGTATTTTAAGTCGAACAGGGGGTTTAATATCACCAGGAGACTATCTAGTCAAGGCGAGAAATTCCCTGGGTGGGTGATTAATGTTAAGGAGGTTAAGACAAGAGGGGGTTTAATTTCGTCAGGATATTGTCTGGTCATATGAACAAATTCCCAGGGGGGGTTAACGTTACCGGGGGATAAGTCTCCAGGGGGTTATCTGGTCATACCAGGATCTTCCCAGGGGGGGGGGGTTAAGAGATTTGGTGACTGGTAAAATTCGGACATGAGGTCATGGCAGGAAATTCCCTGGGGGGGTTTAATGTTACCAGGGGGGTTAACACATTCAGGGGGTTTAATTTACTCAGGAGGTTATCAGGTCATACCAGGAAATCCCCGGGGGGGGGTTAATATTACCGGGGGTTTAATGACACACTTGGGCCTTTTTTAGAGGGTATTGTGTCTGTGAACATAATAAATATTCCTCTGTCCCTATCTACTATTGACGCTTAGCTAACGCTCAGCCAACTCCCGAAGTCACTGAACCTTTTCTGTAGATCACGTGATTTCCTAAATCCCGTTTAAAATTTGTTTTGAGTTACGACCAACCGTTTAGGCCGCTATCAAGCCCGGAATGTAAATTTTTAGGCGAAAATGTCCAATATTTTCACTTAATCAGCGTTTTGCGGTCAAACTAAGGGAAATATAGTAAAAAGTCACTGGGACCTTTTTTGTAGGTCATCTTATTTCCTAAATAAAACGTTAGTCCTTATTTTGACCTCCGGACCAATGGTTTCGCCGCTATCGACCCCAAAAAACAAAAGTTTCGCGTAAAAGTTACAACAAAATTGTACATAATCACGTTTTTCGGCCAAACCAATCGAGATAGGGCAAAAGATTACTGGACCTTTTCTGTAGATCGCGCAATTTGCTAATTTGATTGGGTCAATCAGATTTGAGCTACGACCAACGGTTTCGGCCGCTATCGGGCTTGAAACATTATTTTTATCGAAAACAAATCTCTGGAATTTCAAATGTTCGAGCGTTTTGTCGCTTAACCATGGAAGATAGAGCAAAAAGTCATTAGACCTTTTTTGTAGTTCACTTCATTCCTGACTATGAATTTTCCGTCAGATCCGAGCTAGCTCCAACGGTTCGCCCGCTATCGGGCTTACAAAAAATGCCTGCAGGGGTGAAGAATGCGCGATTTTTTTGGGAATTTTTTTGAGGGGTTTGAAAATGAAAAATTCTCACTTTTCGGGATTTTCCTGGTGGTTACACGTGGAAAGCTATCTGTGTACCAAATTTCAAGTCTCTAACTCATCTGGAAGTAGGTTAGAATTAGTATACGTGAGTGATGTGAGTGAGTCAGTCAGTCAGTCAGTTACACATGCGGTTGTATATATATTAGATAACCGTTAGAGATATGACAAAAAGTGACTGGACCTTTCTTGTCGGAAATTTAATTTTGTCTTTCGATTGTGCCCTCAGATCTGATCTACGACCTATGGTTTAGCCAGAAATGAGCTCGGGAGAAAAGTCTGCACGGGTCAGCTATCTTGAATTGTTTAGTATAAACATAATAAAAACCGACCTCAAGGCAGTATTTTAAGTCGAACAGGGGGTTTAATATCACCAGGAGACTATCTAGTCAAGGCGAGAAATTCCCTGGGTGGAGTGATTAATGTTAAGGAGGTTAAGACATGTGGGGGTTTAATTTCGTCAGGATATTGTCTGGTCATATGAACAAATTCCCAGGGGGGGTTAACGTTACCGGGGGATAAGTCTTCCAGGGGGTTATCTGGTCATACCAGGATCTTCCCAGGGGGGGGGGTTAAGAGATTTGGTGACTGGTAAAATTCGGACATGAGGTCATGGCAGGAAATTCCCTGGGGGGGTTTAATGTTACCAGGGGGGTTAACACATCAGGGGGTTTAATTTACTCAGGAGGTTATCAGGTCATACCAGGAAATCCCCGGGGGGGGTTAATATTACCGGGGGTTAATGACACACTTGGGCCTTTTTTAAGAGGGTATTGTGTCTGTGAACATAATAAATATTCCTCTGTCCCTATCTACTATTGACGCTTAGCTAACGCTCAGCCAACTCCCGAAGTCACTGAACCTTTTCTGTAGATCACGTGATTTCCTAAATCCCGTTTAAAATTTGTTTTGAGTTACGACCAACCGTTTAAGCCGCTATCAAGCCCGGAATGTAAATTTTTAGGCGAAAATGTCCAATATTTTTCACTTAATCGCGTTTTGCGGTCAAACTAAGGGAAAGTATAGTAAAAAGTCACTGGACCTTTTTTGTAGGTCATCTTATTTCCTAAATAAAACGTTTAGTCTTATTTTGACCTCCGACCAATGGTTTCGCCGCTATCGACCCCAAAAACAAAAGTTTCGCGTAAAAGTTACAACAAAATTGTACATAATCACGTTTTTCGGCCAAACCAATCGAGATAGGGCAAAAGATTACTGGACCTTTTCTGTAGATCGCGCAATTTGCTAATTTGATGGGTCAATCAGATTTGAGCTACGACCAACGGTTCGGCCGCTATCGGGCTTGAAACATTATTTTTATCGAAAAAATCTCTGGAATTTCAAATGTTCGAGCGTTTTGTCGCTTAACCATGGAAGATAGAGCAAAAAGTCATTAGACCTTTTTTGTAGTTCACTTCATTCCTGACCATGAATTTTCCGTCAGATCCGAGCTAGCTCTCAACGGTTCGCCCGCTATCGGGCTTACAAAAAATGCCTGCAGGGGTGAAGAATGCGCGATTTTTTGGGAATTTTTTTGAGGGGTTGAAAATGAAAAATTCTCACTTTTCGGGATTTTCCTGGTGGTTACACGTGGAAAGCTATCTGTGTACCAAATTTCAAGTCTCTAACTCATCTGGAAGTAGGTTAGAATTAGTATACGTGAGTGAGTGAGTGAGTCAGTCAGTCAGTCAGTTACACATGCGGTTGTATATATATTAGATAACCGTTAGAGATATGACAAAAAAGTGACTGGACCTTTCTTGTCGGAAATTTAATTTTGTCTTTCGATTGTGCCCTCAGATCTGATCTACGACCTATGGTTTAGCCAGAAATGAGCTCGGGAGAAAAGTCTGCACGGGTCAGCTATCTTGAATTGTTTAGTATAAACATAATAAAAACCGGACCTCAAGGCAGTATTTTAAGTCGAACTGGGGGTTTAATATCACCAGGAGACTATCTAGTCAAGGCGAGAAATTCCCTGGGTGGGTGATTAATGTTAAGGAGGTTAAGACAAGAGGGGGTTTAATTTCGTCAGGATATTGTCTGGTCATATGAACAAATTCCCAGGGGGGGTTAACGTTACCGGGGGATAAGTCTCCAGGGGGTTATCTGGTCATACCAGGATCTTCCCAGGGGGGGGGGTTAAGAGATTTGGTGACTGGTAAAATTCGGACATGAGGTCATGGCAGGAAATTCCCTGGGGGGGTTTAATGTTACCAGGGGGGTTAACACATCAGGGGGTTTAATTTACTCAGGAGGTTATCAGGTCATACCAGGAAATCCCCGGGGGGGGGGGTTAATATTACCGGGGGTTAATGACACACTTGGGCCTTTTTTAGAGGGTATTGTGTCTGTGAACATAATAAATATTCCTCTGTCCCTATCTACTATTGACGCTTAGCTAAACGCTCAGCCAACTCCCGAAGTCACTGAACCTTTTCTGTAGATCACGTGATTTCCTAAATCCCGTTTAAAATTTGTTTTGAGTTACGACCAACCGTTTAGGGCCGCTATCAAGCCCGGAATGTAAATTTTTAGGCGAAAATGTCCAATATTTTCACTTAATCGCGTTTTGCGGTCAAAACTAAGGGAAATATAGTAAAAAGTCACTGGACCTTTTTTGTAGGTCATCTTATTTCCTAAATAAAACGTTAGTCTTATTTTGACCTCCGACCAATGGTTTCGCCGCTATCGACCCCAAAAACAAAAGTTTCGCGTAAAAGTTACAACAAAATTGTACATAATCACGTTTTTCGGCCAAACCAATCGAGATAGGGCAAAAGATTACTGGACCTTTTCTGTAGATCGCGCAATTTGCTAATTTTGATGGGTCAATCAGATTTGAGCTACGACCAACGGTTCGGCCGCTATCGGGCTTGAAAACATTATTTTTATCGAAAAAAATCTCTGGAATTTCAAATGTTCGAGCGTTTTGTCGCTTAACCATGGAAGATAGAGCAAAAAGTCATTAGACCTTTTTTGTAGTTCACTTCATTCCTGACCATGAATTTTCCGTCAGATCCGAGCTAGCTCCAACGGTTCGCCCGCTATCGGGCTTACAAAAAATGCCTGCAGGGGTGAAGAATGCGCGATTTTTTGGGAATTTTTTTGAGGGGTTGAAAATGAAAAATTCTCACTTTTCGGGATTTTCCTGGTGGTTACACGTGGAAAGCTATCTGTGTACCAAATTTCAAGTCTCTAACTCATCTGGAAGTAGGTTAGAATTAGTATACGTGAGTGATTGTGAGTGAGTCAGTCAGTCAGTCAGTTACACATGCGGTTGTATATATATTAGATAACCGTTAGAGATATGACAAAAAGTGACTGGACCTTTCTTGTCGGAAATTTAATTTTGTCTTTCGATTGTGCCCTCAGATCTGATCTACGACCTATGGTTTAGCCAGAAATGAGCTCGGGAGAAAAGTCTGCACGGGTCAGCTATCTTGAACTTGTTTAGTATAAACATAATAAAAACCGACCTCAAGGCAGTATTTTAAGTCGAACAGGGGGTTTAATATCACCAGGAGACTATCTAGTCAAGGCGAGAAATTCCCTGGGTGGGTGATTAATGTTAAGGAGGTTAAGACAAGAGGGGGTTTAATTTCGTCAGGATATTGTCTGGTCATATGAACAAATTCCCAGGGGGGTTAACGTTACCGGGGGATAAGTCTCCAGGGGGTTATCTGGTCATACCAGGATCTTCCAGGGGGGGGGGTTAAGAGATTTGGTGACTGGTAAAATTCGGACATGAGGTACATGGCAGGAAATTCCATGGGGGGGTTTAATGTTACCAGGGGGGTTAACACATCAGGGGGTTTAATTTACTCAGGAGGTTATCAGGTCATACCAGGAAATCCCCGGGGGGGGGTTAATATTACCGGGGGTTAATGACACCACTTGGGCCTTTTTTAGAGGGTATTGTGTCTGTGAACATAATAAATATTCCTCTGTCCCTATCTACTATTGACGCTTAGCTAACGCTCAGCCAACTCCCGAAGTCACTGAACCTTTTCTGTAGATCACGTGATTTCCTAAATCCCGTTTAAAATTTGTTTTGAGTTACGACCAACCGTTTAGCCGCTATCAAGCCCGGAATGTAAATTTTTAGGCGAAAATGTCCAATATTTTCACTTAATCGCGTTTTGCGGTCAAACTAAGGGAAATATAGTAAAAAGTCACTGGACCTTTTTTTGTAGGTCATCTTATTTCCTAAATAAAACCGTTAGTCTTATTTTGACCTCCGACCAATGGTTTCGCCGCTATCGACCCCAAAAAACAAAAGTTTCGCGTAAAAGTTACAACAAAATTGTACATAATCACGTTTTTCGGCCAAACCAATCGAGATAGGGCAAAAGATTACTGGACCTTTTCTGTAGATCGCGCAATTTGCTAATTTGATGGGTCAATCAGATTTGATGCTACGACCAACGGTTCGGCCGCTATCGGGCTTGAAACATTATTTTTATCGAAAAAATCTCTGGAATTTCAAATGTTCGAGCGTTTTGTCGCTTAACCATGGAAGATAGAGCAAAAAGTCATTAGACCTTTTTTGTAGTTCACTTCATTCCTGACCATGAATTTTCCGTCAGATCCGAGCTAGCTCCAACGGTTCGCCCGCTATCGGGCTTACAAAAATGCCTGCAGGGGTGAAGAATGCGCGATTTTTTGGGAATTTTTTTGAGGGGTTGAAATGAAAAATTCTCACTTTTCGGGATTTTCCTGGTGGTTACACGTGGAAAAGCTATCTGTGTACCAAATTTCAAGTCTCTAACTCATCTGGAAGTAGGTTAGAATTAGTATACGTGAGTGAGTGAGTGAGTCAGTCAGTCAGTCAGTTACACATGCGGTTGTATATATATTAGATAACCGTTAGAGATATGACAAAAAGTGACTGGACCTTTCTTGTCGGAAATTTAATTTGTCTTTCGATTGTGCCCTCAGATCTGATCTACGACCTATGGTTTAGCCAGAAATGAGCTCGGGAGAAAAGTCTGCACGGGTCAGCTATCTTGAATTGTTTAGTATAAACATAATAAAAACCGACCTCAAGGCAGTATTTTAAGTCGAACAGGGGGTTTAATATCACCAGGAGACTATCTAGTCAAGGCGAGAAATTCCCTGGGTGGGTGATTAATGTTAAGGAGGTTAAGACAAGAGGGGGTTTAATTTCGTCAGGATATTGTCTGGTCATATGAACAAATTCCCAGGGGGGGTTACGTTACCGGGGGATAAGTCTCCAGGGGGTTATCTGGTCATACCAGGATCTTCCCAGGGGGGGGGGTTAAGAGATTTGGTGACTGGTAAAATTCGGACATGAGGTCATGGCAGGAAATTCCCTGGGGGGGTTTAATGTTACCAGGGGGGTTAACACATCAGGGGGTTTAATTTACTCAGGAGGTTATCAGGTCATACCAGGAAATCCCCGGGGGGGGGGTTAATATTACCGGGGGTTAATGACACACTTGGGCCTTTTTTAGAGGGTATTGTGTCTGTGAACATAATAAATATTCCTCTTGTCCCTATCTACTATTGACGCTTAGCTAACGCTCAGCCAACTCCCGAAGTCACTGAACCTTTTCCTGTAGATCACGTGATTTCCTAAATCCCGTTTAAAATTTGTTTTGAGTTACGACCAACCGTTTAGAGCCGCTATCAAGCCCGGAATGTAAATTTTTAGGCGAAAATGTCCAATATTTTCACTTAATCGCGTTTTGCGGTCAAACTAAGGGAAATATAGTAAAAAGTCACTGGACCTTTTTTGTAGGTCATCTTATTTCCTAAAATAAAACGTTAGTCTTATTTTGACCTCCGACCAATGGTTTCGCCGCTATCGACCCCAAAAACAAAAGTTTCGCGTTAAAAGTTACAACAAAATTGTACATAATCACGTTTTTCGGCCAAACCAATCGAGATAGGGCAAAAGATTACTGGACCTTTTCTGTAGATCGCGCAATTTGCTAATTTGATGGGTCAATCAGATTTGAGCTACGACCAACGGTTCGGCCGCTATCGGGCTTGAAACATTATTTTTATCGAAAAAATCTCTGGAATTTCAAAATGTTCGAGCGTTTTGTCGCTTAACCATGGAAGATAGAGCAAAAAGTCATTAGACCTTTTTTGTAGTTCACTTCATTCCTGACCATGAATTTTCCGTCAGATCCGAGCTAGCTCCAACGGTTCGCCCGCTATCGGGCTTACAAAAAATGCCTGCAGGGGTGAAGAATGCGCGATTTTTTGGGAATTTTTTTGAGGGGTTGAAAATGAAAAATTCTCACTTTTCGGGATTTTCCTGGTGGTTACACGTGGAAAGCTATCTGTGTACCAAATTTCAAGTCTCTAACTCATCTGGAAGTAGGTTAGAATTAGTATACGTGAGTGAGTGAGTGAGTCAGTCAGTCAGTCAGTTTACACATGCGGTTGTATATATATTAGATAACCGTTAGAGATATGACAAAAAGTGACTGGACCTTTCTTGTCGGAAATTTAATTTTGTCTTTCGATTGTGCCCTCAGATCTGATCTACGACCTATGGTTTAGCCAGAAATGAGCTCGGGAGAAAAGTCTGCACGGGTCAGCTATCTTGGAATTGTTTAGTATAAACATAATAAAAACCGACTCAAGGCAGTATTTTAAGTCGAACAGGGGGTTTAATATCACCAGGAGACTATCTAGTCAAGGCGAGAAATTCCCTGGGTGGGTGATTAATGTTAAGGAGGTTAAGACAAGAGGGGGCTTTAATTTCGTCAGGATATTGTCTGGTCATATGAACAAATTCCCAGGGGGGGTTAACGTTACCGGGGGATAAGTCTCCAGGGGGTTATCTGGTCATACCAGGATCTTCCCAGGGGGGGGGGGGTTAAGAGATTTGGTGACTGGTAAAATTCGGACATGAGGTCATGGCAGGAAATTCCCTGGGGGGTTTAATGTTACCAGGGGGGTTAACACATCAGGGGGTTTAATTTACTCAGGAGGTTATCAGGTCATACCAGGAAATCCCCGGGGGGGGGTTAATATTACCGGGGGTTAATGACACACTTGGGCCTTTTTTAGAGGGTATTGTGTCTGTGAACATAATAAATATTCCTCTGTCCCTATCTACTATTGACGCTTAGCTAACGCTCAGCCAACTCCCGAAGTCACTGAACCTTTTCTGTAGATCACGTGATTTCCTAAATCCCGTTTAAAATTTGTTTTGAGTTACGACCAACCGTTTAGCCGCTATCAAGCCCGGAATGTAAATTTTTAGGCGAAAATGTCCAATATTTTCACTTAATCGCGTTTTGCGGTCAAACTAAGGGAAATATAGTAAAAAGTCACTGGACCTTTTTTGTAGGTCATCTTATTTCCTAAATAAAAACGTTAGTCTTATTTTGACCTCCGACCAATGGTTTCGCCGCTATCGACCACAAAAGACAAAAGTTTCGCGTAAAAGTTACAACAAAATTGTACATAATCACGTTTTTTCGGCCAAACCAATCGAGATAGGGCAAAAGATTACTGGACCTTTTCTGTAGATCGCGCAATTTGCTAATTTGATGGGTCAATCAGATTTGAGCTACGACCAACGGTTCGGCCGCTATCGGGCTTGAAACATTATTTTTATCGAAAAAATCTCTGGAATTTCAAATGTTCGAGCGTTTTGTCGCTTAACCATGGAAGATAGAGCAAAAAGTCATTAGACCTTTTTTGTAGTTCACTTCATTCCTGACCATGAATTTTTCCGTCAGATCCGAGCTAGCTCCAACGGTTCGCCCGCTATCGGGCTTACAAAAAATGCCTGCAGGGGTGAAGAATGCGCGATTTTTTGGGAATTTTTTTGAGGGGTTGAAAATGAAAAATTCTCACTTTTCGGGATTTTCCTGGTGGTTACACGTGGAAAGCTATCTGTGTACCAAATTTCAAGTCTCTTAACTCATCTGGAAGTAGGTTAGAATTAGTATAACGTGAGTGAGTGAGTGAGTCAGTCAGTCAGTCAGTTACACATGCGGTTGTATATATATTAGATAACCGTTAGAGATATTGACAAAAAGTGACTGGGACCTTTCTTGTCGGAAATTTAATTTTGTCTTTCGATTGTGCCCTCAGATCTGATCTACGACCTATGGTTTAGCCAGAAATGAGCTCGGAGAAAAGTCTGCACGGGTCAGCTATCTTGAATTGTTTAGTATAAACATAATAAAAACCGACCTCAAGGCAGTATTTTAAGTCGAACAGGGGGTTTAATATCACCAGGAGACTATCTAGTCAAGGCGAGAAATTCCCTGGGTGGGTGATTAATGTTTAAGGAGGTTAAGACAAGAGGGGGTTTAATTTCGTCAGGATATTGTCTGGTCATATGAACAAATTCCCAGGGGGGTTAACGTTACCGGGGGATAAGTCTCCAGGGGGTTATCTGGTCATACCAGGATCTTCCCAGGGGGGGGGGGTTAAGAGATTTGGTGACTGGTAAAATTCGGACATGAGGTCATGGCAGGAAATTCCCTGGGGGGGTTTAATGTTACCAGGGGGGTTAACACATCAGGGGTTTTAATTTACTCAGGAGGTTATCAGGTCATACCAGGAAATCCCCGGGGGGGGGTTAATATTACCGGGGGTTAATGACACACTTGGGCCTTTTTTAGAGGGTATTGTGTCTGTGAACATAATAAATATTCCTCTGTCCCTATCTACTATTGACGCTTAGCTAACGCTCAGCCAACTCCCGAAGTCACTGAACCTTTTCTGTAGATCACGTGATTTCCTAAATCCCGTTTAAAATTTGTTTTGAGTTACGAACCAACCGTTTAGGCCGCTATCAAGCCCGGAATGTAAATTTTTAGGCGAAAATGTCCAATATTTTCACTTAATCGCGTTTTGCGGTCAAACTAAGGGAAATATAGTAAAAAGTCACTGGACCTTTTTTGTAGGTCATCTTATTTCCTAAATAAAACGTTAGTCTTATTTTGACCTCCGACCAATGGTTTCGCCGCTATCGACCCCAAAAACAAAAGTTTCGCGTAAAAGTTACAACAAAATTGTACATAATCACGTTTTTTCGGCCAAACCAATCGAGATAGGGCAAAAGATTACTGGACCTTTTCTGTAGATCGCGCAATTTGCTAATTTGATGGGTCAATCAGATTTGAGCTACGACCAACGGTTCGGCCGCTATCGGGCTTGAAACATTATTTTTATCGGAAAAAATCTCTGGAATTTCAAAATGTTTCCGAGGCGTTTTGTCGCTTAACCATGGAAGATAGAGCAAAAAGTCATTAGACCTTTTTTGTAGTTCACTTCATTCCTGACCATGAATTTTCCGTCAGATCCGAGCTAGCTCCAACGGTTCGCCCGCTATCGGGCTTACAAAAAATGCCTGCAGGGGTGAAAGAATGCGCGATTTTTTTGGGAATTTTTTTGAGGGGTTGAAAATGAAAAATTCTCAACTTTTCGGGATTTTCCTGGTGGTTACACGTGGAAAGGCTATCTGTGTACCAAATTTTCAAGTCTCTAACTCATCTGGAAGTAGGTTAGAAATTAGTATACGTGAGTGAGTGAGTGAGTCAGTCAGTCAGTCAGTTTACACATGCGGTTGTATATATATTAGATAACCGTTAGAGATATGACAAAAAAGTGACTGGACCTTTCTTGTCGGAAATTTAATTTTGTCTTTCGATTGTGCCCTCAGATCTGATCTACGACCTATGGTTTAGCCAGAAATGAGCTCGGGAGAAAAAGTCTGCACGGGTCAGCTATCTTGAATTGTTTAGTATAAACATAATAAAAACCGACCCTCAAGGCAGTATTTTAAGTCGAAACAGGGGGTTTAATATCACCAGGAGACTAATCTAGTCAAGGCGAGAAATTCCCTGGGTGGGTGATTAATGTTAAGGAGGTTAAGACAAGGGGAAACAGGGGGTTTAATTTCGTCAGGGATATTGTCTGGTCATATGAACAAATTCCCAGGGGGGGTTAACGTTACCGGGGGATAAGTCTCCAGGGGGTTATCTGGTCATACCAGGATCTTCCCAGGGGGGGGGGGTTAAGAGATTTGGTGACTGGTAAAATTCGGACATGAGGTCATGGCAGGAAATTCCCTGGGGGGGTTTAATGTTACCAGGGGGGTTAACACATCAGGGGGTTTAATTTACTCAGGAGGTTATCAGGTCATACCAGGAAATCCCCGGGGGGGGGTTAATATTACCGGGGGTTAATGACACACTTGGGCCTTTTTTAGAGGGTATTGTGTCTGTGAACATAATAAATATTCCTCTGTCCCTATCTACTATTGACGCTTAGCTAACGCTCAGCCAACTCCCGAAGTCACTGAACCTTTTCTGTAGATCACGTGATTTCCTAAATCCCGTTTAAAATTTGTTTTGAGTTACGACCAACCGTTTAGCCGCTATCAAGCCCGGAATGTAAATTTTTAGGCGAAAATGTCCAATATTTTCACTTAATCGCGTTTTGCGGTCAAACTAAGGGAAATATAGTAAAAAGTCACTGGACCTTTTTTGTAGGTCATCTTATTTCCTAAATAAAACGTTAGTCTTATTTTGACCTCCGACCAATGGTTTCGCCGCTATCGACCCCAAAAACAAAAGTTTCGCGTAAAAGTTACAACAAAATTGTACATAATCACGTTTTTTCGGCCAAACCAATCGAGATAGGGCAAAAGATTACTGGACCTTTTCTGTAGATCGCGCAATTTGCTAATTTGATGGGTCAATCAGATTTGAGCTACGACCAACGGTTTCGGCCGCTATCGGGCTTGAAACATTATTTTTATCGAAAAAATCTCTGGAATTTCAAATGTTCGAGCGTTTTGTCGCTTAACCATGGAAGATAGAGCAAAAAGTCATTAGACCTTTTTTGTAGTTCACTTCATTCCTGACCATGAATTTTCCGTCAGATCCGAGCTAGCTCCAACGGTTTCGCCCCGCTATCGGGCTTACAAAAAATGCCTGCAGGGGTGAAGAATGCGCGATTTTTTGGGAATTTTTTTTGAGGGGTTGAAAATGAAAAATTCTCACTTTTCGGGATTTTTCCTGGTGGTTACACGTGGAAAGCTATCTGTGTACCAAATTTCAAGTCTCTAACTCATCTGGAAGTAGGTTAGAATTAGTATACGTGAGTGAGTGAGTGAGTCAGTCAGTCAGTCAGTTACACATGCGGTTGTATATATATTAGATAACCGTTAGAGATATGACAAAAAGTGACTGGACCTTTCTTGTCGGAAATTTAATTTTGTCTTTCGATTGTGCCCTCAGATCTTGATCTACGACCTATGGTTTAGCCAGAAATGAGCTCGGGAGAAAAGTCTGCACGGGTCAGCTATCTTGAATTGTTTAGTATAAACATAATAAAAACCGACCTCAAGGCAGTATTTTAAGTCGAACAGGGGGTTTAATATCACCAGGAGACTATCTAGTCAAGGCGAGAAATTCCCTGGGTGGGTGATTAATGTTAAGGAGGTTAAGACAAGAGGGGGTTTAATTTCGTCAGGATATTGTCTGGTCATATGAACAAATTCCCAGGGGGGGTTAACGTTACCGGGGGATAAGTCTCCAGGGGGTTATCTGGTCATACCAGGATCTTCCCAGGGGGGGGGGGTTAAGAGATTTGGTGACTGGTAAAATTCGGACATGAGGTCATGGCAGGAAATTCCCTGGGGGGGTTTAATGTTACCAGGGGGGTTAACACATCAGGGGGTTTAATTTACTCAGGAGGTTATCAGGTCATACCAGGAAATCCCCGGGGGGGGGTTAATATTACCGGGGGTTAATGACACACTTGGGCCTTTTTTAGAGGGTATTGTGTCTGTGAACATAATAAATATTCCTCTGTCCTCTATCTAACTATTGACGCTTAGCTAACGCTCAGCCAACTCCCGAAGTCACTGAACCTTTTCTGTAGATCACGTGATTTCCTAAATCCCGTTTAAAATTTGTTTTGAGTTTACGACCAACCGTTTAGCCGCTATCAAGCCCGGAATGTAAATTTTTAGGCGAAAATGTCCAATATTTTCACTTAATCGCGTTTTGCGGTCAAACTAAGGGAAATATAGTAAAAAGTCACTGGACCTTTTTTGTAGGTCATCTTATTTCCTAAATAAAACGTTAGTCTTATTTTGACCTCCGACCAATGGTTTCGCCGCTATCGACCCCAAAAACAAAAGTTTCGCGTAAAAGTTACAACAAAATTGTACATAATCACGTTTTTTTCGGCCAAACCAATCGAGATAGGGCAAAAGATTACTGGACCTTTTCTGTAGATCGCGCAATTTGCTAATTTGATGGGTCAATCAGATTTGAGCTACGACCAACGGTTCGGCCGCTATCGGGCTTGAAACATTATTTTTATCGAAAAAATCTCTGGAATTTCAAATGTTCGAGCGTTTTGTCGCTTAACCATGGAAGATAGAGCAAAAAAGTCATTAGACCTTTTTTGTAGTACACTTCATTCCTGACCATGAATTTTCCGTCAGATCCGAGCTAGCTCCAACGGTTCGCCCGCTATCGGGCTTACAAAAAAATGCCTGCAGGGGTGAAGAATGCGCGATTTTTTGGGAATTTTTTTGAGGGGTTGAAAATGAAAAATTCTCACTTTTCGGGATTTTCCTGGTGGTTACACGTGGAAAGCTATCTGTGTACCAAATTTCAAGTCTCTAACTCATCTGGAAGTAGGTTAGAATTAGTATACGTGAGTGAGTGAGTCAGTCAGTCAGTTACACATGCGGTTGTATATATATTAGACTAACACTTTATCATCACTAATGTGCTGTAGGGTGCTGTGTGATTTTAATTTATGTTTTTAAGGTTGGATTTACTAGTGTTCACATTAACTTAGAAAATGCTATTCATGACGTCTAATGTGACCGGGATGTGGGAACGGAATGTTTGTCGGCAGGGCGGAGGTTGTCATCCTGTGGAAATAAATGAGCACTCTCACAGTATGGAGACTGTTCCAGAAGAGCAGAATTGTGAATTTGATACGATGGTTAAACTATTTTATTACGTTTAACAATAAAACACCCCCTTTATTGAATAATAAATATAATAATATTCCGTCACAGAGGTTCCTTTTCTGGCTTGAACTTTGATCTGTACTGATGTGTAGCAGGATGTTTAAAATTGTTTACGGATAAAGTTTCTGATGAAAGTATGTCGAAATACATTATAGACACGCAATCCCGCAAAAGGAATTGCAGTTAAATATATTTCTGTCTTAAAATTTAGGTGTTTCTCAAAGTTAGGTTACAGTGTCGTGCGTGATTAAAGTTTGTTAAAAAAGCAGTACGATAAGTAAAATAGAATTAGCAGGTGTCAAAGATAACTTTTACTCATGCAATAAATGACGCAATTTGCGGAATCCATGTACACTCTTAAAATTTATACTAAGTTATAAAATAAATAATAGTAACTTTTAAAAACATTATTTAAAAATAGTTGCAGGACCAATCTTTCCAAAAAAAGAACATAACGAAAAACATTTTTAATTGATCAGTACGTTTTGTAACTTTCTTGTAACATAATTTATAAGATCATAAAAAATAAACTTTTATATTTTAAATGTGATTGTATTTGTATCTGTTCCAAGTTATATGGGAAAATCGGTTTATCAGAAAATGTTTATACTGCTTTTGGTTATGACATTTCATTGATCGGACAAAGACTTACTCAGAAATTCTTTTGACAATCCGATCACTTATTTTTCTGCTATCCATGCCTTTTCCAAGTTCACTTCTGTTTTGAAGAAATTAATTACGAAATCATACACTCTATCTTTTTCCAAACATCAGCCCAATATTTTTTGTAACAAAAACTCAAGACTTTCAGCCCAAAACTACTACCACAGTCACAAACAATACAAATGCAATAGTAGTACTTTCTATAATTCACAATTAAAACGAACAAGTGTTTTGCAATTAAAGCAAGACATACTATGGTATGGCATATTTCACACAGTAGCGATGTCACATACTGTAAGCTTCTTGTTTAAGCTGCTTTAAACCTGCCAGGATTACCAACTGTCGACTGTCGGACTTTATAAAAAACGTCACTTGTAAAACTGTCGTCTACGGACACCATGATACCTCTCTAACTTATTTACAAAATCGTTAAAATTAACAATAACAGTTGAACCGTATTGTTCATTATTTATCAGTATTGTTCATTATTTGCTATTAACAAATGTTTAACTCAAACGGATTACTTAAAATATATTTTTCCCTTAACAAGGTTTAGCACCAAATTAAAGTATTTTAATCAAACCAATGGTCTCATGTACCCTAATTCCTCCATGAAAAAGTAATGAAATCGGAACAAGTTATGTCTTTCATTACTTGAACTAGAACAAACCATATTCATAGGTGTAAGACAAGTATGATTTTCTTTCAATCTTTAATACTTTCAGGTTTTATTTCATTATAAACGAGTAACCAAAATTTGTTGGTGTTAACAATGTTCGTAACGAAGACCAAAGTTTCGTGAAAACTTAATGGAATTCTTAGCTGAATCATGAAGGACAGGAATGAGACTACAGAAATCTACAGATGGTTACAGCAATCACACAAAATATGTTGTTATATTAAACTCGAATCGTTATCGATTTATTAAAACCATAAAGAATAAAAGCGTGTGCATTTCTCACCATAATGTTCCTTTCAGAGTTAGTGGATAACTTTTTTTTACATAACTCGTTCTACTATTACCCCACCAAGACGTTTCGGTAATATTAAAGAAACGGATGTTACTCGTTAAGTTTATTCCCATTGTATAATACATACAAAGGCCTTGCTAAATTAATTTAAACTTTTTCATATTGATTTTAAGTAATACTCCCACTGATTTATCTGAAGTCGACCTATTTAAACAACTAAATGCAGTTGTGGTTCCTTAAAACTGAAACTAAAGATCACGGGTTTACATCTTGCGGAGATCCCAACATGATATGTCATTATAATTATTTATTGCACTTCGAAACCGACATAGCTTAGACCTAAGCCATGAAAAAATAGAGAAATAAATAAACATTCTTAAATATAGAAATAACAATTCGATTTTTTTAGAATCTTTATAAATATGTTTTTTTACTCAGCCTTCATTTTGGTTTAGTATGAGTTCAATTAACCCAAACAGGGGCTCAAATTTAAAAGAACTGTATTATTTTTGTAGCTTTTGGAATACCATATCTCATTTTATTGAGTACTCTGAAAATTGGATATGGACAGAAAAATCTGTCCAATGGATAGACGGAACTTGTTTAACCTACATTCGTTTCATATCACTGAGAGATTATGATGAACATTACTTTTATACACGGTTAAGTATTTATTTTAAACTATACAGGAAACGAGAAAAAGGTATGAGGTTCTACATTTAACTAAAGATTACTATCACTTTAAAACTATTAAATAATTTGGTCTGTATTTGTAAGATATTTAGTTGTGTATATAAGATTGTGCTGTCGTTTGAAAATAGCTGCGTATTGTAGAGAAAATTAATATATTTGTTGAAGTGGATTACAAAATATTTGGAGCATAAATATTTTATATATTGTGCTTTAATAGAAAAAGCATAATCTTGGCATTGCATAACTCATTTTTATACAAATATGAACTTCAGAAACCCATAAATAAAAATATTAAATGTTAAGAATTTTGTTTTTGAACCCAAAACTTTTGACCCGATAATCCCAATAATGTCACATAACATCTAGTAAACTCTTTAAAAAACCTTGTAGGAAAAATATTTTTGAATTGTGCGACTTGTGTAGCTTGATATAAAACGGTAATATGTATGACTATTAATTAGATGCATACTTGACTAAATATTGTATGTACAAATTTCACAGTTTTTTCTAAATATATAAATGACTCCTTATCTAAAACTGTAAGGTTTAATTTCATTATAATATAGTAATACATTTTTAAAGGCTTAATCCCATTTCTATAATGTAATAATTATCGAAGTAATACTTTTTAGAGAATCTTTGGTAAAAGCAAACACTACACCAAATGATGACTACAATAACCAAATTTCATTATTATCATTAAGATTTGGGAATTTCAAAATTGATATTAGTGTGTGTACCCGCTTTAAAAACCCCATTAAAATTTTATCCTAGATCCTAGATTACGTTCACATTACGCTCTCCTAGTGTAGATCGCTATAACTCGTACTTTTATTTGTTACAAAAGTACTCGGAACAATATTAAACAAAAATATCTCAAACATAACATTTCGGAGATATAAAACTTCTGCTTACCCAGCAAATCATTAGCTTTGACGATCCTCAGTATTCAGGTAACTACACTAACAATGCCGATTATTTTGAAATCATATAATGCCATCAGTGAGCACTAAAAATAATCATTTACTGCAATCTCGTATTATATATTTATTGTTTTGTGTTTACAGGCTATATGATTGAACTTATCCTTTAACAGGGCCACTTTGAAGTTGGCGAAAGTTAAAACAGAAATACTTCATTAACGCATATTCCATTGTTAAGCAGCACTACGAAAGTACACGTAAACAATTAATTACCAGCAAGCAAAGCAAATATAAACCTTTGAAACGATTCATTTCACCAGAGACGACGGGCTGCGCTGAGCGGTGGCGAGTTTTCGCAACGATTTAATTACGCCAGTTTTGGATCACAAAGCCCTAAAGACAAAGCCATCTCGGGCTCAATCACTGGAATCACAATCGGTTTTAAATCAAAGTCAGCATGGTTGATGCTGATTGGTGTAACGATCTGGTAAGTGGGGCTGTGTTTTACAAACGACTGGGATGCCTTCCCAAATGTATTGTTTTTACTTGTCTAAAAAAGGTTTTATTTGTCGCTTGCGGTCTAATTTAGATGTTATTAACTGAGCGTTAGCGAGGCCTATCACTCTAGGAGATGGAATAAATCTCGTTTCTGTATGTCAGTCCAAATTTTAGTCACGAAGAGAATTGTTGTTAGTGCTCGATCCCTCCATTTTCATTTCTTCTTCTACTGTAACTACTGCCCCACAATGTCAAAGGAAGCAAATTTCCAATACCTTGTGTACACATATTACATTTTTCTCATTAGGGAAATCCAGAATAACCCAATTGGTTTTAATTCATCACTGCAGCAATGTATGATAAAAGTTAAATAATACTTAAGTCATTACATATATTTGTCATTACTATAAGAATCTCACAATGGCAGCTTATATTTATTCATACAAATACAAGGTAAAATGAAACTGTGTGTCTGTGACTTTATCACGTGTAAAATATTTGCCAATCTTTACAATAAAGATTTTTCGCCAAAATGCCAAATTTCATCCAAATCTCTTAACTTCATTTTGCATGATCGACCAAACATCCAGATATCAATACATTCACACATCTTCATAAACTTTCACGATTATAATATTTATTGATATTAGAAGACTTCAAATGTTTTCTGAAGACTCTATTAACTGTATGGCTATTTTACAGACATGACATAGGTAGACTGTTCATTTTGCCTCTGTCACATCATTTAATAATGTGAAAACGGATGAGTTCGGTCTAAAAATGTGATGTACTCTAAGTTTTTTGTTCTGTTTTGACATTCTATTCAATAATTAATTCTTTGAAACTGCACAGTTGTGTCTTAGGCCTTAATTACAACAATATAACCGTACTGCAAGAATTTTTTGGCAGTGGAACCTTGAAACAGGAAAATATAAATAACAAATACTCTTTCGTTATTAGTCCGGAACTGATGACTTGAATGTTGATAAAATTTATGTCTTCCAATACTTTCCAAAAATAACTGGGGCATGTTTAAATTTGTTTGTTAGATATAATTTTTAATCGAGAAGTAGTTATTGTCATCTCCTGGCTATAAGAGATAAAATGTGTATAGAAATGATCTTTTTTAAAGATTATAACGCTACGTTTTAACTATTTGATTCAAATGTAGATATTGGAAGATATATTTGACTTTTGATAGCCCTATAGAAACATTATTGGCACCAGGAGCACTCTGACCTGGTTACAGTGTTCCATCGTAAGTTTCTGCTAAGATCATGAAGTTCATTGGTTTAAAAATATAGTGAGATTTATAAAATTCTAATTTCAGTTGTTTTTTAGTATTTATTTTACACCCGCCATGCAGAACTACTATTTGAAACTTACAAATTCATTCTTACATTCAGTCGGCGATCAACCACTTTAAACTTTAATAAATACTAAAAAATAATATTTAACAGTTTAAAATAATTGATGATGAACAAAATTCATGTTCAGCTGAAAACTCGTAAAACATTTTAAACGAGGTAACGAACAATTTTTTCGGCATATGTCCAATCATTGTGGTGTATTTTTATGGGCTAAAAACTGTGGAATGATTCAAACATGTTTTTTTTTATTTATTTACATGAGCAAGAAAAAGATGATAGAGATATTTTTCTACATTATCCTATTTAGTTTTTTTTGTTTAACGTCAAAAACGTATGTATGATCATATTTTCATGTTATAGAGCAAACAATTCGCAAATTGCATTGTCATTGAAAATAAACATGTAAATGGTAATAGTGTGTGAAAGGTATCTAGGGTAGAATTGCAAACAATCATAAGTTTCTTTGATTGTTCTTGTCATGTTGATTTAAATGTCAGTACATAAATAATCCTACATACAACTACTTTGAATAAAAAGAGAATGTTTCTTTTCAGAAAAAACTACATAATGTTTTAACTTAAGTACTCAAAGGGTATGAAGATCACGGGGAGGAGAGTGAAGTACAAGAGCTTTCAACAACTTTTTGTTTACTCAACATAATTTCAATTGTCTCTTTCGTCTTTGTTTTAGAAGTCGAACTTGTCTTTCAGGGTGACAAACTCGAGTTTTGCTCTCTTAGGTAATAAAAATTATAAAAGACGTAAACTATAAGGGCTGGCAACTAATCTGCAATAAAAACTTCGTCTTTTAAAATAAATAGGTTTTACTTAATAAAATAATCCAATATCCAGATTATGAAAAATTATTATAAATTATTTTGACTCAACCTAGTTAGCCACAACGCAGGGCGATCTGGTAATAATTTTACGTGGGCTGCGTATAATGATAATAATTTTAAAAGTAATTATAAAACTCTGATTTTGATCAAGAATTCTTTACTGTCTAATCAAACCTTTATTTATTGTTATATGTCATCATTACTACATTATTTCATTTATTTTTGCACAGTACTATTTGCCTACATTTAACCGGGTATGACTGCAATATTCCAAGAAGCTTTCTTGGCCAAGTTTTTTGAAGAGTCATTGGAAAAGAATCTGTATACATTTCTTTTCTTTTCCTCTTGAGATTAAAAGTTCTGAAAAGTATGGACAAAGGAAATAAGGACCTAATACGTTTATTTATTTCATCACCATCTAACATAAATCAGGATAGACAAGAAGTATGTATGTATGAAGAAATTTTATAAATCAAGTTATTTAACATGTGAGATATATGAATGGGTTATGTGATTACTTACATATAAGGATTTCTAATCAAGATTTTTATTTATTTGTGTGGCCATAATGTAAGTCACTTTCTAAACTACATCTTGAAAATAAATATAAATATAATGTTTTCAATACAAATATTTATTATTAGCCTGTTATTAATTAACTTTACAAATATTACAAGTACTGAAACCCTTTTGTGAAGGATATTCGTTTTATTAATTATTAAGTATCTAACACTCTGTGATATAACAATAGATAGAAAGTTCTTAAGATTTGACACTCGATACATACGTTCTTATGGAAGAACCCTATTTATTTAAGAGTTGAAGAACATTCTTTTTGTCTGCCTGTCTGTTTGTATGAAAAACCTTCATAACATGACGGGGGTGGAAAAACCTATAAGCTCAAGGTGGGGCAATCGATTTCGGTTTGAGTAATTTTTTTTAAATATAATATTCACGATCCTTCATTATACCCTTCCTGAAGACATAAAAAGACATTGGGTCACTTCGCGAGAAATTATAGACATTTGAAGGAGTCACTTTGGGTCTTTTTATAATAAGGCTCAAAGGAAAACGTCTGATGATAAGAATTTAACATTTTTACAGTTAAGAATGTGAAATAGTATCAGAGAGATTGATACTTTTTTATTTTTAAAAGCATTAGTTAGTTTAGTAAAAATTTTACGAAAAGATATTAATTTGAAATTAACCATAACCTCGGCTCTACCATAACCAAACATAAATAGTTTTATGACAAGTCTAATCTCATTGAGTCGTGTTTGTGTTAAGCTGAGTACACTTATTTAATTACATTCTGAATTAAGATATAGGTATAAAAAGTTATACTAATAAGTTTAAAATAACTAAACCATTCAAAACACTGTTGGAGGTGAAAATTACAGTAGATTGAATGAACTTCAACACTTGACAAGCGCGCTTTAGGTGACCTGAGTACATTCTTTAAAATCTTGCATTCTTTTTTCAATAACGTAAAACAATAAGAAAAATGTCACTACCCAAATTGTAATTACTCAGGTTAGAATTATTTAACCTGTCTAATTAATAAATTATTAATCTATAAATGTTAGGAAAACTAGAAAACAACTATATAAATTAATCAATCGACTAGCCTTTGCATTTGACGCAGAATGTAGGATTATCTTATAATTTGGCTCAAGAAAAATGGCTGAAGATAAGGAGAAGATTTTTACGGTGTGTATGCGAAAGATAGATCGAAACGAGGAATGGATGTGTGTTTTATTTTAAACAATTAATTTCTTAAAGAAGAGATTTATTATCAAATATTCAATTTTCTAAAAATATGATGGTTATTTTTTAATTACTATTTGTACAAGTATCCATGTGGGAGTAAATCTACAAATCATTAAAAAAAGAATTAATACGGACTGAAAATAAAAAGGAATATAGATTATTTAACAATAAGAACGGACTCCCAGCTTATTTGATCTCCAAATGTCCAGTCGTTTCAAAATTAGTATCCTGTCTATTAGAATGATTATATCTATAAAGCAAATAATATTTCCTATATTCTATTGCAATAATGTATAAACAAAACCAGGACCTCCCGTGCTATCATTATTTGGATTTTGTCCTTACTACATAAACAATAGCAACACCCTACGGGTATGACATATCTGCATTACGTGTAGGGTCTACTCAAAATATGTAGGGTATGGGAATAAATATTCCTATCGGTTTAATCAAAAAATTTAAATTTCACTGAGGGGATCACGAACACTATATATATTTATTTATTTATATTTATAATTTAAACGATTAATTTGTACAGCACTGATGACTATGAAGGTTGGCATGATACTTGCAACACCTCCAAATATTTAAAAAGTCAATGATCTTGAAACCTTAGGAACAAAAATCATATAAAAACGTAAGGTTTAAGTTAAAATGAAACATAAGTTATATTTTTAACATGTTTATTTATAGCAATCGAATATATATATATATATATATATATATATATATATATATATATATATATATATATATATATATTTTGTATACTTCCAAATGAATGGTTATATTTCAATTGTTCATCGTAAAAACACAAACTAGAATAATACCTTAAAGGGTTTCAGATAACGGTGGTTCAAAACTTTGAATAATATACAGTATCTTTATGGGAATAATAGTCAACATATGTTTGACACAATTTACAGACAATTCAAACTGAATTTATACAATATTTGGGTAGGTTCTTTGGCTAGTCTCAACCAGTTGAAAGTTTCAGGAAGTGCATATTAATTGGTACATAAATAAACTTTAATGAAAACATCAATACTAATTACTTGATGTATTGCTTCAAAAAATAATTGTTATGAATTTCTAAACAGCGGTCACTAGCGGTCAGTGTGTGACACTGACGCAAACACGGCCTTAAAACTTGGTGTATATGGTTATCTTGGTTCTAGTAAAAACTGGATGGATTTTACAGTCACAATGTTAAAAAAAGATTCTATCTTTCCGTCTGCTCCGTATATTTTCATTGTGTTTTCTTAGATACCCCATTGAATTTTTTATTCTAATTCAGTATGGAAAGATTTTGGTCAGTAGGGCTTAAAAAAAGTCATTTGTATGTCCTGCAAAATCCACGTTTTTTATAGACCACAGTTTAATAGCTCTAACTTGTTTTATATTCGTACAAAGTCAAAATACGATATTACATTTCATACACTCACCATAACTGCTCATCTCCAGAATTATGACAGAGTTACGACACGTTTTAGCGCAGACAGGGTGACACAGTGGGGTCACAAGCCACTCAGTAATGTGTCTCCGTAATAGAAGACTTGCAGTACAATGTGCCCTGGACATGTTTACGTGGTGGTTCACCCTCTTTCCGCTCCATATACGTACTGTACTTCACATCCTTACTTACCACTCGAGTTTATGCAGTAGTATGTTCTTGAAAGGTATTTTGTTGGAACTAAAAGTCTAGAGTTAACTATAGGTTCAGTTTTATAGTTTGTTGGGAATGTATGTAATCACTCGTTAGATTTAATAAGAAAACATTCTTACTTAAATAAGATTATATTTATATGTATACAAAAAAGCTTATGCCACCAATACATTGTTAGAAATTATTCTTTCAGGTAAATATAAAAGTAAGACATAATTCTAGTGTGCTTCTAATCTTCAACAATCAGATTAAAAACCTAATTATTGTTAAAGTTTTATAAGCTCTTGCGAAGGATTATGAAAGGAATCGACAAAGCGCAATGAAAGAATTATCGCTCAGAAGGTCAGACTGACGTTTTACTTTGAATCCCAAAAATTAACAGGAATCTCCTTTGGAACCAAAACCAACTATGTGCAAAATTTCAAGTTTATAGGACCATTCTATCTAGAGCTATCGCAAAAACGAACAGACAAACCCACCGACTGCTTTTCGACCTTACGGCTCCAAAGTCAAGAGGCTTTTTCCTTTGTATAAGGTTTCAAATTTCGAGTACCTTTATGGCAAGAGTTACAGACGTGCAGGCAGACGATCACTTATTTTAAGCTTACGAAAACATAAGACGTAGCAAAAATAGATCATATGTTATGTTTAGGTAGTATGGTACCATGCTGTGCTACTCTTTGAGTGTTCATACACTAAGAAGGCTCTGTTGAATCCTTAATATATGCAAATGTTTCCCGTTTGTTCCTTTAATAGCAGGGGTATTACCGGATTTATTTCAAACAGTTCAAAGGATGAAAGGCTTTCAGTTGAAAGCCAAAACGTACAAAATATATATTTAGTTAAAACTTAAGTCTTAAATAAATATTTTTATAAAGGTTTTTAATTATTTTGATTTATACGACGCAAAACACATTATTTTATTCATTTAAATGCTCCGCACTTGGACATGTTCATACGAATAGGCTCTGATTTTAAAATTTCCTTACTTGTACTACAAATATAATATCTCATTATTTTAAAATTTGTATTTTGCTATCATTTTGAGAGCTTTTCATTTCTTTAATTGTTAGTTACATAAACGGAAAGTAAGATAAGTATTGCAGATAAGTACGAAAGCAAAGGGTGGTGGTACCTACAACACCGACCTCTGTGAGATATGCGAAATTTATTACCTCATTATGGACAAACCCTGTAGCTTTAATATTCTTTTATTCAACGTAGTAAATTCATATGGTTTTCATGGATAACGCAAATTTTGATTGCCCTAAGCAGCAAAATGTTAAGCATAAAGTCACCAAGGGTACTACGAAAAGATTATTGGACTCAATATTCTATTTCTCGTGGCAGGCAATCTTGCTGGTTATCTCAACCACTTTCACAGCAAGCAAAATACTCAACGCAGATTTCCACTTACCATCACATTCGGCACATACGTCATCGCTTTAAAAAAGCGTGACTTGGAGATAACCTCAGAGATTCCACCCATATCCTCGAGGAAAAGCCAAAGACTTTAGTCAGTGTCAGGTATTTGGCAATTATCCTCTCTTCCTTTCTTCTTGAAAATGTTTTCTCCTACTTATAGTCACATTCAGAGAAAGATCGACTCTATTTAACTCCTACACGTAACTGTTCATTTAATGATCCAGTTTAATACTGATATTCAATAATTTCCTTCGCCCTTTTTTGAATCTTTTACAAATCTACAAAACTGTATATCTCGTTTCTAATAGCCTAACACAATCAAACTCGTCCTCTTGACTGAAGAGCAGGAATCCTCGAAAAGAAACTGTGAGATGAAACTAAATTATATAGTTTATTAATTATAATAGTTACGTTAAGGAAATTGCAAAAAGCCAGGTGAATCCAGGATCTGAAATCTATAAAACACTTCTAGACGTTACGTTACTTGATTGCAGGCAATTTTAAGAAGACTTGAGGAACCTTGTATTGTAGAATCCTGGAGTTTTAGGTGTAAGGTGCATTAAATAATAAATATACTGTGTAAAATATTTGTTGTAATACGTTATTGACATTTACTTTTAAATAAAAAACCTATGAATAATTATAATGAAATAATGAAGTATTAAATGACTATCGTTTCAATTTGATGTTCACGCCATGGATAAATATTATAAAACAAACGAAAATCTTGAAATTTCTGGTGTGCTATGTAGAGCCAAATTCACTCAGTACATTTTAAACCAACAAACTAACATGCGTCATAAAACGGAAGAACTGACCATATTTTATCATTTACTGATAAAATTGAAATAGTACAGACTATTTATATATTGTGAAAAAGAAACACACGCAAATTTACATAACGGCAAGATTCTGTATGCATATTAGCCGATGTAACGTTCAAAAATATCGAAAACAAAAATAATATATCTATTATAAAAAGACTAAGCTATGTGTTACGAGACCACATACTATAACGATCAGGTTTAGGATTTTTCTTATTATAGTGTAATGTTTTATTCAATAAAATAATTGGACAGCTGAAATCAAGAAGGTTTGCAAACCGTCAATAATAAGATGATATGAGCAGCCTTTCTCAATGGGCTAGCATTATTAAAACCATAAATACAGTTCATGTCCTGCTAAGGCCATCATATTCCTGAATATGACTTCAATGTTATTAGTTACTGCTATATGAAAACATTTTATTAATTTATGGAAGTGTAATATAGACCCTTGCTTTCTCAGGAATACGTCTTGTTTTCTTACTTTACAAGTGTTGATATTATTAACTAATTATATTAAACCCATTATTATGATTCATATTAATTCACTATGAATAATAATGCCCGTAGAGATATTACGATTTTAATTTTGAACCAATTAACCACTTATTACATATTATACTTATTTACTACTTATTATATTGCCGTATAATTTGAATTTATGTTAATATAAATTGCTCAGAAATTAGTCTATCAACGAATCTTTCAAGTACAAATATACATTTCTTGCAAATTCTTGTAATATTGATTGGTCAGATCTTTCTTCGTTCTCTGACTGTCTCTCAGTCCGTGTTTTCCGTTGAAACTATAAATAACAATTATTATTAAGTAACTTGGTACTTTTATTCTATAATTAAAATAACATAAAGGTATAAATTTATAATTTTCTATGTATTTTTATATTCATATAATCATACTTAGTGGTAAAAACTGGAAATATATTTTCACTAGATTTTATATGATGGCTAATTTTAAATTTTCATGCCACATTTCAGGAAATAATTGTAAAAAAAATGGTAAAAATACAAAACTAGATTATATTAAGATAAAATATTTAGCATTATATTTTTGATGATCAGATAACAAATTCAAAAAATGTATATTTACTGTTGTGTAACCGTTTTATGAGGATTTTAAATATACAAGTTAAATTTATAGTTTATAATACCCAATTTAATATATGATACCTGAATATTTGGAGGAGGAAAAGGCGTGTAGAGGTCAGCTAGTATATTAACGTTAAGATTTCCATGGTAGATATATTTTAGTTCTGGTATTTTTATTTTTTAATGTTTTGGAAACTTAAGTAAATATTTACTTTTATATTTTGTTTCATCAAATTTGTTATACGATTTCTAACGTGAGCCCATATGTTAGATATCGCAATTAACAGTTTGTGAACGAAAATAATTTGCGAGGAAAAGAATTATACCCTTCAATTTACACAACAAAAACAAGCTCAAACAAGATAATTGCATAACGATCCTGTTTATTCTGCAGGGAGAAACCTAATTAAGTCTGGCAGATCACTCTGACTCGATGATCACATTATCAGTTGATTGTATCAGTTGCTGACAACAACCCTCAGACCTTTCGAGTGCTCTAAACTGAACAATTGTTAATTTTCTCTCTTATATTCGGATAATTTAATAGCGTTTCGTTCCCAAACAATTTTTATTTTGAAAACTGCTTTTCTGAGAGTTATATTCGTCGATGTTATCATCGTCAAAAACCTGTTTTAAATTTTTGTTTTTGTGTATACGCATATACTTGTGTGTAAAATCATTGGTATTTTGATCAAAAATCTGTTTGAGAAAAAATCAACATTTACTAAAATTACAGTACGAAACATTTGTTAAATATATACTACACACATTAATTTAGATGTTTTAAAGATAGAACAAATATGCATGAAACATATTATTCAAATGTACACACTTTTTTATAAAAATGTCTCGGATTTCAATGTTTTAAGCTCTTATTTTTGTATGTAAGCTTTTGGTAACTCAAAACGCTGTTTAACTTTTTAAGTTTCATTTTATAAAAAGTTCATACGATGATTCTTAATTTTTAACATCAACTTTCCTATTATATTAAGAACTATGTAATATATAATTAAATATATAAATAAAATGTCCGTGTATGTTTGAAGTGTGGTTTGACATCGTCAATCTTGTAAAACATTTCCGGTATGACAAGACTCTCAGAAGACTTACAGTATCTGTAGTGATGAGAGAACCTTTGATACAAATTGATTAAATATTACATTTTTTACTAGCCTTTTCACCAACACTGTATTTTTTTACTACTGAACCATTTTCTGTACAGTTTTTTTATTGAATTACATTTTTATGTTTACATTTTCCTATTTTTATGTATTTTAAACTCATTTATGGCACTTTTGTGTACTGATGTGGACTAACAAGTAGGAACAAATAAATCACGCAATATAAAATGGTAAGTTATATGGTTTTAAAAAATAATTTAATGCTTAATTTCATAGAAAACAATGACGGAAAAAAAAACGATAAACTAGGGACATCATTAGAGAAGAGCGGGAGCAAAGTCCGACCAGTGCAAGACATTACTCCCGCCATTAAGCCAGGGATGTCCAATTCAGCGTTCTCCTAAGTCACATGGTTCCACAATCCGATTACAAAGTTGGTCGAGTTTTCAGGCAATTGATGCTGTTGTGTTCATTGTTTGAAACTCATTAAGACAATTGTATCACATAGTATTACTGGATATTTTAAACATAACATCAAAATTACTGGTATCACAAGGAATGGGAGTGTGCAGAATAATACAGAAACATTACTAGTAACAAACATTTAATTATAAAGCAAACTGTTTACAAGATTCCAAAATAGGTCACACCTATTGCAGTTTCATAAAAGTTTATATTTGTACAGCTGCCGTTATGAATTTCGAAACTTTTAGCACTTAATTTAGCGTTAGTACGAGATTTATGCAAGATGATCCTAAAGTTTTTTTTGACCAAAATTCTAAGTTAAATTTTTTAGTTGTCACAATACTTTGTACATATATTATCAATAGAGGAATTGTAAAAAGTAAAGAAGTTACGGATGCATTCTATTTCCCAGCACGATACTACAAGCACAAAGAAATATAATGTTTTATCTTTCGGTTTATATTTCTATATTTCTAAAAACAAACGTGTAACAACAATATATTGTATACGTTACTGCCTTCATAAATGTTTATGGCTGCAATTTCACAGCGTACACTACTAAACTTTTGACTGCATCTGACTCAATTGCACGATTTCGTTATGTCTGAAAATAATCGTTCAATTATAACACTTCATATGTCTTCATCCTAATCAGTTAGTATGTTTTTAAAACTTTATCAGGTTGAAACCTACAGCCTGAAGGCTTATTTGACAATATTTTTATCGTAATGTCAAATTTTAAACTATGTAAAAATCAAAAATTTAAAGCCAAATGAGGAAAAAAACTGATGAGTAGGTTAAAAACTCTCGTAATTTGTGACTATTGAGCGGATCTCTTATTAGAAAGATATACCTCAAATTCATAGATTGATATTAGGTGATGGTAAATAGTCTCCATGCAGAACTATACTTAAACAATGAATATCACAAGCAAACTGTAGGTATAAGAGTGCCTATGGAATTAAGGAGTTTCTTTAATGAGTTAAAAGGGCTTCAAAAATCTCGTTTTCAAAACAGCTTTATGCTAAGTTTAAAGTGAAAATTGTATCCCAAAATAACTGGCAAGCAAAATCTTTTGTACCCAAGTACTGTAGATGAATTAGATATATATATACATATATACGAGAGATATTAAGTTTAATGTCTATTAGGTTATCCATTGTGTGATCAACGAATCTGAGTATAATAAACATATATAACAAAGATTGTTATAATAATGTATTGAACAAAATTTCTTTATATATAATTATATATATATATATATATATATATATATATATATATATATATATATAGTATATTCTTGACATTTTCGTAATTAAGTTTGGATAGATTAATAAAACGTATAAAACGTATATATCAAACTGTGGAAGCTGTATTATCTTAAAACCCTTTAGTAGCTATAACATTGGTACAATTACTACTTAACTCGTGAACCCAATGTTATCCTTGCGGATTACTAGTTCTCGCACATTCATTGTGGATATTCGGTATTTAATATCTTCGTTCCTTTTTATGCTAAATGGAATCAATTTATCTTATTTCTTTAAATAATTTTAAAGTTTAATTTAAGTTTTAAAGTCATTAACTTATCGCATTATTTCTTCATTTCGAATATTCCAGAAATTTTAGTAAAAAATTAAATGTATTAAAATAACCACATTTTTAAACGATAATAGCTTAAATGTGTGTGTGTGTGTGTGTGTGTGTGTGTGTGTGTGTGTGTGTGTGTGTGTGTGTGTGTGTGTGTGTGTGTGTGTGTGTGTGTGTGTGTGTGTGTGTGTGTGTGTGTGTGTGTGTGTGTGTGTGTGTGTGTGTGTGTGTGTGTGTGTGTGTGTGTGTGTGTGTGTGTGTGTGTGTGTGTGTGTGTGTGTGTGTGTGTGTGTGTGTGTGTGTGTGTGTGTGTGTGTGTGTGTGTGAATATGCAGTATTATAATGGTGACCTTAAGGGCATTAGATGAACAACTGCTTTACGGAATAGTCCGTATTTTTTTGGTCAAAAATTGACATTGGTTGTAAATATGTCTTTAGTAAATGCGCCTTTTAAGCTGATAGTAAAGCTAATTAATCATACAGTACCTCTTTCGTTTAATACTAGCAGTTACCTGCTTTGCATGTAATTTCCTATTGAATAATGGGTATGTCATAGGCATAAGCTTTTTACATTAGAGAGTACGAATGTCATTGAAATTTCTCTTAAAATACTCGTATTACGTCATATTTGAATGAATAGCTTCAAAACTTTCACTACAACTTGAAATATTTCACACAGAGTGGAAGAATACTAAGTCCGTAGTAGTCTTAGTAAAAGCAAATATAATGTAGTATCATCTCCATAATACTACATTATATTTACTACATTTTAATACAACCGTTCCTACCAGCTGTGGCTCTCATTTTTGATCTCAAGTTGACAAACATAGATACGAGTTATTCTATTTAATCTTTTCTTTTATCTCGTCTTAATAAACTCTCAGAATTTATTAACATTAATATAGATTAGATTATTCAATTATGAAGAAATATTGCCATACTTTTAAATTTCGTTTCACTTTACTAAAGCATGTTTTATAAAAACAAACTTATATATATATATATATAATATATATATATATATATAATATTAAGCAATATCCACACCACCAAAGGACTTTGGTATATAGAATATAATTTTCTGATCTGTGACATTTATCACTTAAATTCGAATTAACAGCATTCTTCTTCCAGCAATCACAACAGCTTAGAAGATTTTTTGCCAGAAACACCCTCTATTGATTAAATATTTACACATACTACTACATTAATTAGTATTGTGACAGGAATATAAATACAATTTTACAATAAATTATGAAGAACTACATAGAACTCTTTCAACTCCGTTTTACTTTGCTAAAGCAAATTTTTTGTATATAGAAATATAATAAATTGTAGTTAAATTCTTTACACTACCTAAACAAAAACCTGGAATAAAGTATTCTAAAGTAATGTGAATTAAACCCGGTGAAAGGATTTAGTTTGTAATGAAGGACTTATGCTCATTTTAGAGAGGAGACTTTTAAATACCTCTTCCCAGTAAAAGCTCTACTGAATAAAAATATAAAAAATTATATTTAAATGACTAATTCTGAGAGTTTTTATGTAAGGAATTTTAAAGAACCAGAATTTTGTTCAGACTTGTGCTATCGTTTTTGTATCACTAAACGTTGTCACCAAATGTCCGGAAACCCTTTGTTTTTTTTTCATAATCCTTATACCGTCAAAACAAACTTTAAACGAATGATAAGGATTTTTATTCATTTAAGAGTAAACCCGATTACATTTATTTTGTTTTTTCTTATCTTGGGAAGGAAAGTATAGACATTGCTCAAGAAATTCACCAAATTGGTCAAATTAAATGTGATGATATCTAGTAAGATAAAAACTAAATGAATTATGTTCATTAATATATACCTTATTCCTGTAATATAATTTTCTCAATATTATACAAAACAGATGCACATTTTAAGTAGTTTTTATAATAAATTATTTACTAGCTAACACTTGATAACACGTCACTGTTCAACTTCCCTCGTCTGTAAAATACAAAATTGAACATTTAAATTAGTTAAAAGTCCAAATATATACTATAAACATGATAATCGATGATGTGTTAACTAATAGGTAATAACGTTCTTTTAGAGCGTTTGTATTACACAAAACGCGATACTCGATCATTCATGAAACACATTAAATGGAAGGCTCAAATACAAGTTATATTTGTATATAGAAGAAGCGACATTGATCATTGGTTTGGCATATTTGTTGTTTGTTGGATGAGCTACATCCAAACCACGTTACCTGTATATTCAACTCGTCTGCACAAGAAGACGTGCTTGATTGGTATTTTTAGTTTAGCGTTTATTTTAACTGAAGAATGCTTTCTACAACGAACTTAAATATATATATATATATAAAATTTGTATGGGCGCTTTATCAAAATCCTTTGTAATAGAAATATATAACAAAAATTGAACTATTCCTTTTGAAAGCTGGAACGGTTATTTAAATTTGCTTACGGTTCCAAAAATCGTTATCATTGGTCTCACTGCACAATGGTGAAGTGAAACATTGTTGTAAAGCCTATATATATATATATATATATATATATATATATATATATATATATATATATATATATATATATAAGTGTATGCTATAATACACTGATGCTTTGCTCTCCAGTAATCATTGGGACATATTTTCAGAAGCTGCTCTGAGGAGTACCATCCCGTCTTCCACGGTTCAGTTCAGTTCACTCAATATAAAAGTAAACAAATTGAATATAATAAACAATGTTTACACAGAACAGTTGATTACATTTGGCAAGCTCATTCAATTAATATTACACAACTTTAGAGACTAGGATGACATTTTTCGCTACTTTCAAGAGGGGCATAGCCCAGAGAGATTTAATCAATATAAAAAAATCGAAATAATAATCAGCCTTTATTTATAGCAGGAACTGTAAGAATGTCCAAGTTCAATTTCAGTGCAATCGGTTGAGTAGTTTATGCGTGAAAACGAAACAAACAAACAAAGGGACTTTCGAATTTATGATATTATTAGGATATCATAAATACAAACAAACGTGAAATTCGATTTATAAAAATGTTTAAAACTGAGATTGCTTTATAAGCCTGGAATTTTTAATCTTAAACAGTACTGTGGAACTAAATGCGTTATCTTAATGAACCAAGATGCACATACCTGTACAACATCTGACATCCGAGTTCCCATACCACTCTATTATTCTATATATCATACCACATCCAGTGATCATCGATTACAAAGCATAATATACAAGAGTTAATTAACGACTTGTATTACAATGTCAGAACAAATCAAAATGTATTACTTCATTTCTCATGACATCGTGGACAGCATAGCCTGTGCGTATCCATCCAGTGATCATCGATTACAAAGCATAATATACAAGAGTTAATTAACGACTTGTATTACAATGTCAGAACAAATCAAAATGTATTACTTTATTTCTCATGACATCGTGGACAGCATAGCCTGTGCGTATCCATCCAGTGATCATCGATTACAAAGCATAATATACAAGAGTTAATTAACGACTTGTATTACAATGTCAGAACAAATCAAAATGTATTACTTTATTTTCTCATGACATCGTGGACAGCATAGCCTGTGCGTATCCATGAGTTGCATAAAATCTTGTCACAAACGTAAGAAAAATAAAAAAAGGAAATTTAACTAGGTGTATTTCTTTGTAATACGAAAGAGTAACCTTATGATTATCATTTGGATACAATTAACTCTACAGTATGGACAGCATTGTTCAAGTGATGACGCAATACCTGGACTGGACTCCAAGCAGGTTACGGTTGTGTTTGAATCTTTTTCTCTCCCTCCATTTCTTCTTTCTGCTCTTTATTTTTTATGTATTAATACTCCTCTCCACCTAACGAATAGATTCCAATCCTTGAAACGTTGTCTTATACCCTTTTTATCATATATAATATATTATAAATTATATATGATTTATAATATATAATGTATAATACTCGTACAACAGGAAATGTCCGAGATCCTGCATTACACTGTTTCAACAGCATAAAACTGTTACTAAAACAACATAGTACACCACAGTACTGAGGGGAAGGTTGTTTGTCATGAATAATAAAATATATTTTACACGTGGAGTTATGAGAAGTAACAACAGTGATCAAATAAACCCATAAATGCAAATAAATGTAATACTGAATTTATAAAAGTGTACAAAACTTGTGATAGCTTTCTAAGGCTGAAAGTTATAATCGAGCGAACAAACAGATGAAGTTTAATACAAACATGAAGAACAGACGACCCTTCATTGTTTGTGTTTGGTATCCAGTTAACTGGGGTGAATCATTCTCCACCACAACACCAGGCAGTACATCGCTTCTGGGAAGTTTCTCAGCGCGATTTTGTTACCACTTTACCAAAATTAATCTTCCGTTTTCATGCGTGAACACCGTTACAAAAATTAAAGTAGCGTCATTGAAATTTGCTTATGGTTAGACATCCTGGTCAACAAAGTAATTAACTTTTATCGACATTGTAAAATTAGGTTTTATGATTTTTAAATTCCAATTTTAATCTGGCTTCGAAAAACAATGTTTAGCCAGTTTAATCTCATGTAAGATGCAATTCATATATAATATTACAGAGATTTAGTCCTTCAATTATATGAAACACTCATATTATTTAAAAAGACATGATTTCTGTTAGCCACAATAAGGTTATAATTGCGTTGTACCGTTTTAACAAGTTTCTTAACTTATTTTACCTTGTTTCCTAAAGTTTCCAAACAATCTTACTATCGGGAGTAACCTTGAAAATTTTATACACATTGTTTATTCTGGTTGAGAAGTGGTTAACCTTGACATTGCAACGCACCAACCCAACATTACTTGTACTTTCATCATACTTGCTTGCCTTAATATTTAATAAATCCACTTGATTAGAGATGTGACTTACTTCTGCTGAAAATGACAATACTTCTTTTAAATTAGCATAGTTTCCTTTAACTTTAGCACAGACCTTAAAGTCTTCCTAAGTACGGCTACATTGCCATCAGTACTGTTAATACCTCTGAACCTCAACTCATAAATTAATTCTTCCTTATTTATTAACTCAACATGTGCAGGCTCCATGTTAAATAATAAAAATAAAATCAAAACTTCTTAAAATAAAAAAAAAAACAAATCTTCAAATAACAGTTCACTTAATATACAAAGTCAATTGAGGTTATGTTTATTGTTTACAAAACTATTGTAAACAATCAAGACGGCGGACTAGTAGTACTGACTTCCTGTTCTTGTAATACTCGTAGTTACAGGAAAATACACGCAGGTCAAATCGTGCACAACAAGTCTTTGCAATCGTGTTCTTACACGAAAATCAAACACGTTCAGTCCTTCACAAAATTAAATAAAAATCAAAGTCCTAGTTTTTCTTCACTTCAAAACAAAATTAGCACTTTAAAACAAGTAAGCAGTTCAAAACTAGTTAGCAGATAGCGTACTTTTATGTACCGATTTTAGTGGCACATGAGGGGTTAGCTTTGAAATTTAAGTTTTGTGAAGGTTCAAAAAGGAAACAAAAATCTTCTGAAATTAATAAAGTTCAAACTAAAATAAAACTTCTTCTTGAAAATAATCACTGGATTTAAAATTAAAATAAAAACTTCTTGATGACTTTTAAGTTCAAACTTGCAATATATTCGTTACTCAAAAAGGTACAAAGTACTCACACCTTGTCTTTTATTCCATTTTTTTAAATTAAAAACTTTCACACTCTAATCTAATCTGGCAATTCTTCACTTTAATTTATCTTCAAAATTCAATTTTATTCTGTTACTAATTTCTTTACTTTACTTTAAATATCAACAATATTTGTATTATAAAAATTCTTCTGTGTTATAGAATATTAGATATTTTTTAGTGTTAGAAAATTATTAAAACTACTTTTTTTCAGTGTTATAGAATTAAATTGCTGAAAACATCTGTAACAACCACAAAACTCTTTTAGTATTTTATACATAAAATTTTATACACTTTTGCTCACTGCACCAACACACTGCACAAGTTTTATATTGCACAGATCAAAAGGACAAGTTCCTAAATTCCCATTAAATTTAATTTTCACAATATTTCTTTCCCCAAGATTATTCAAAATAACTAAGAATGAATATTGACTGGACTCCAGTTAAAAGTTCACTTACCCGCAGGTTCGATGACGATTAGCAAAAAACAAATCTAAACACTTTCAAAGGCTTTATATCGTTACCACTACTACAGATCAACTGAGACGGGAAGGTACTACAACATACTGAGGTCTACCTCACCCCACCGTTATCAAACTTTCCCATCTGCGATGCGCGCCTCGCTGATAGAAGGCTTTTTTGTACTGTTCAGTCCTTATCATTCTTCTGGGCCTACTCCTTCCACCGGTAATCCAGTTACCCCAAAATTACTATTTAATACAATCGGTACAGCGTAACGGTCTTCGAAAGTCACACCAATTATCTGTCGTGTTCAGTGGGTTAGAGCGAAATATGATAAACCACTTTTTATTGTTTTCATGTATTTCTACTTGTATAGACACAAAAATTCTCAAGAAACAATATACATATATATATATATATATATATATATATATATATATATATATATTATTGCGGGACTATATATACATGTATATATATACATATATATACGCCAAAGATCAAAACGGTCATAAAACATAAAAGTCAGAGCGGTATCAGATCGGATGGATAATACAGTGTGGGAAGTTTTGTTTTGTTTACCATGATATAACTTTCGTTGTCTTTCCGTTGTTCAGAAATTTAAGATCTGATTAACAGAATGCCGACAAATGTACTCAGCACACAAATAAATTCTTATATATTTATTGTTAGTTCACTGATTGGGTTTTTATTTGGCTAAGCATAATATTGATATAACAAATGCTCCTTATAAATAAAAAAAATCATGACATATTGTCATGTACTACAAAACGACAATATAAGAAAGAATAAAAGAGAATGTGTACAAAGAGAAGAAAGAGAATAATATGTGCAAGAGTAGAGAGGTTTTGTTTTACAGAAAATAACTAATTAATAGAAACAAAAATTCACCAACCTGTAAATCCAGTTATAAAAATTTTGTATTATTAAAGAATTTCAAAAATAAAAGTTCAATTGAAAATGTTTTATTAATTTAATCTAGTGATAGTAAAATAAACCATTTTTCCAATGCTCCAAGATTCTACATCCTACAAAGTATATCAAGATAAAAAATTAGCAAATCGATACAAACTTGACTCTAACGTAATTGTATTATTCGAGTTGTATAAGATCTCCCTTTATAAATCTAAACAAAACCTACGTCATGCAAGTACAGAATTCTAAGTTTTTATTTTGGAATACAGGTGAAAGTTACATATTTAGAAATTTATGGTATGTAAAGGTTTTCCTCACATGATTTAATTTTCGTTCACCAACTATAGTAAAGTAAAGAACTCAAAATTCAAAAAATACCGTACACACCATTAGATGACATATATCGTAATATCTTGATTTCAATTTTTGTAAATTAAATTCTATTATATGTTAAAATAAATATGTATGAACATAACAATGGCAAATATCCAAAATTCTATCGTACTCGAATTATTTATTTCAAAACATGCACTTCAAACTGGATAATTGTAAAGTTATTAAAAGAAATCCAAAATAAAAAATGTCTCGATGCATATGAAACATTTTTTATAAAGAAGAACCAAAATAATCTAGTAATAATGAACTTGGGCCTTTTCAAAATTCGCCGTTATTTTATTTTATGTAATTAACTTTTATTTTTTATACATACATAGACTGAGTTTCCGGTGATATAATATTATTTCCTTGTATTTTTAAGGACATGTGGTTTTATTTAAGTACAAAATTGTTTATATTATTATCGTAACCACGTTTATTCGGTTATGTGGGTCTGGTGATGTATTCCTTGAGCACAAAAATAGAAATTATATTATTAGATTACTTGTTTTTAAATTTATAGTGTAAATAATATTCAATTAATAATTTTAAAACTAGTTTTATTGCAAGAGATTAGCTTCTAAATGCGTGCAAACTTTTAAAACTCTATCTTAGGTAAAAGTGCAATAAACAATAGTTTATTTGTTACAACCCAGGTTTGCAATGACATGTCTCGTTCTATAGTAGCTAAACAATGGTACAGGAACCGTAACCGCATTGCTTGTAAACCACTGCCACCCTTGTCAACGCGCGGATTACTAGTTACGATGTGGTTAGTCGCATTACACAACTTAGCTGGAACTCCCATCAATTGTACAGACCCAATTACTTTTACTTCTGCTGCATTTGTATTGCCTTGTCTGAAATAACATTGTATCTCCAATGTTTATCTCATTAAATACTTCCAAGCAATGTTATCATGTTGTTTTCACTTGATTTTACCATCACACACATCTTTCACTTATTGCTAAACATTGATTTGATATTTTTAATTTATCAGTTTTAAATAAGAAATATTCCTTTTTTAATAATTACCCATCGTTTCCATTTGTCCTTCTTTCTTTCACCCGAACCACCCCCCACCCCACATCTCAAACAACCCCACCCTGTTTTCTGACCATGACTAAAACTTAGGTAGAAAGTTTACAAAAAATCATTTTTGGATGGTTCTTTCCTGCCAAATTCACTAATTCCAGAAAAAATATCTGTAAACCCGTTCATTGAATTCATATAAAATTGTAAAAAAATCATGTTGGAGTAAAGTCTACATTCTACACTTCTTTTGAAACATTTTCTGTGGAATTAAGACTAGAGGCAGAAGTTTTACGAAAAATGTGTTGCCATTAGGGGTTTACCGAAAATTAATAATTTACGATAGCTAATACATTATTAACGGTAATATCTAAGCATATATATATATATATATATATATATATATATATATGTATATGCTTAGCTTATATTACATATATTATTATATATGTACAAAAAGTATAAGAATATAAGATATAGAAAATGTTATCATCTTCAGTTTTTGGTAAGAAAACTGAACATAAGTCGTTTCCTGAAAATCGTAGCTAAACATTTTACTCTACGGTACAAACTTTTAGTGTACTACCAGGTAACCCGAACGTTACATAGTTCATTATTCCGTATATTGGCTTTTCTTCTAGAAGCTCTTTTGCCCATTGACTGTTACTATAACCTTATGTTGTGTTGCTGACCTTAAATTGACATTAAGCAAACATCTACTAATATATATATATATATATATATATATATATATATATATATATATATATATATATATATTGCACGACTTGTTGACTACATTACGCGCACTTTTTTACTGAATAGTTCATGTCTGATGGACGCAAAGCGACATTGAACGTACACCTGTTTTACATGTTCTGTTTTACAGAAAAGCCTCGTTTTTATTTACTAAATAGGGTGAAATTAGGCGTACACCTGTTTTTCTGAATACTTTGACTTTAGCTGTAATGCGAGATTGCACGTACATCGGTTTTGGTGTACGTCGTGTATGTACTTCAACATTGACATTTCATCTGTTTTACTGAATAGCCACTGATTTACTGATCGTATAGCGGCTTTAGCCGAGTACAAGGTGCAATGAATATTTTCTCCCATAATGGCTGCAACATACCTTTATACTTATTTCTACTGAACGTATATTGGGGTTATTTTCGAGATAGTAATGGAGTACACTAATATTATGATTGAACTTGATTCCAATATTATCCAAAATTATAATCATAAAAATACAAAAAATACATCTCATTGACCCAAACGGGATAACCATACTACACATATAACTACGTTCTTTTATTTGAATGATTTGACTACCTCTGTACTATATTTTCATTCACAGCGTTAAGATATATTCCTCGAAAGAGTAAGTAAGCAATTCTAGATTTATGTACTTTGTGTTGTGAATTCAATCAGCCAGAGTACATTTGCTGATCGGTACATATACACGTTTTAGTCAATATTGTGCCACCAGGATAACAGATACCACAACCGTTACGAGCAATAACTACAGCAAACACTGAATAGAATCAGGTTTCACTGTGCAGCCGAGAGTTTGGAGATCTGCTATTTCACATTGCTTCACATCAACGAGTTTTAAAATAACATTGGGGTCATCACTATACGTAAAACAAATGACAATACCAGATCACCAATATTGTGTGTTCATTGGCAAAAATAGTTTATATATGTGTCGTGTAACATATGTAGTTTGTAATAGCTGTAACCTGTAGGGTGACAGTTCATGTGTAGTGTAACAGGTGTAGAACTACCAGTTATTAATGGAACAATGTACTGACATGAACTCCCCTAGTTCAAAGCAGTTTCATTAAATCGAATCAAAGTGCTAGCATAGCTATTACGTGCCAAGGTCTAGAGGTACTAAGGTGCGTAGACAGGGTCATACGTCCAGTGGTGTCAACATCGCAGTGTCTCTCACATTAGGAATATTAGATCAGGCCGGAGAGCATTGAGAGTCTGGCCCAGACAGTGGTACAATTATAAACCCTGTTTTTTACTGAGGTGTTTACATTTTTAACAGCCACTAGATTCGTATACGTAAACTAATTAGAATGAATGTTAATATACACTTTGTAAAACAACGCAATTGTTAACGTTACTATCTCTAATATAAAATAATGGCAGCAATCCATAGTCTAAAAGGCTCTACATACGAAAATAAATTACCACATTTATAAAATCATTTATGTTTTAAGTATTTAAGATATGAATTATGTATTGTTATTTAAAACTAAGTTCATAAATTCTAAAGGCAATCCAGTAATATTTATAGAATTCTATAAATCCAATATAAAATGTTTTAAAATAAAACCGTTTTAAATTTACTTGCCCATGGTAATAAATGGTAAGCAAGTAAAAACAACTAAAGTTTGTATTAGCTGTTGCATCGTTCCTGGCAGCTGTGGATCTCATTTTGGCTCCTAAGTTGACTTCTAAATTACCTGATTACCATAGAGAAGGGCTCTTCTACTTAATCAAGTAATCTGACTTTTATCTAATCTTAAGAAACCATTAGAATTTAGTGATAGGAATAAAGATTACCATCATCCATTTACACGGAATATGACGTCTTCTCAATTGTATTTCATTTTGCTACATCATATTTTAGACAAAATGAAAACTTTATGCACAGTTTCATAACCATACTCCACCTTTACAGAACATGGTTTGCTGAATTTGAGATAGTTTCATCAATAAACTTTCATATAACTATTTATTCCTTTACTGGAATCAATTTTTATTCACTTGCTACATTATTAAGTTTGTGTTCACAAAATATATCAAATACTTTTCTCTCCTCAATCAAACAAAAATCTAGAATTAATTATTTTTCACCAGATTGCTTTACATGTTTTTAACTATTTTTTTCATACGTGAGCCCCGCTCTTAAAAGTCAATGTTACCCTCGCTTCGTGTAAAATTTCTTAGGGTTACATGTTAAAGATAAAGTCAATGAATCTAGTTAGATAACTGCCTACCTGTATTAATATAGGATCTACGAAATATTCGTAAAAAAGCATCAGTAGACATTTCGTGTAATCTGTACTGGTTTTAGCTAGATAGGTGTACCCGCTTTTAGCCATATGAACTGGTTTAAGATATCTGTACTGGTTTTAGCTAGGTGGTTTAAGTTTAACTTCGCACATCAATGTCAAACGCTTGTTTTTCGGCTTAATTTCCAATCATAATTCTGGATAACGGTTATTTTTTAATAATTTCTGTAGTATTATAAATAATAAAATCATTAAAAACCTGTTTAACCATTTTTAAACAACCTTTCCTGAATTTATACATAGGCATTAACCCACTTAAATTAAAATCAAATTTGTAATAGTAATATAGGAAATATAATGAATATTTGTAATATAAATATAGTATACAATAAATATAAAACATATAAATATAATATTCTTGATACAAAATAATAAAATTTAATATTTAAATATATACGGAAATGCTTTTAAGGTCAAAATCTTAGAGCGAATAGTTAGTGATTTTATATGTTTATGTTATCAATACCTTATTCTCAAATTTATTTCCATTCTACAAGTATTTTCACACTAATTGAACTCATTATTATAAATGTGTTATGAAACCAACCACTGCAACAAAGAAACTTTTCAGTTTAATAATTTACTATTCTAAATAACGTCGGCTCTGACGTCAAATTAAAGCGAGGCAAAGTGTGAGCCCGACCACATCGCGTCGCCACATAGTGTGATGACCGATGTAGTTAGACCATACTACTCATAAACTACTGTTAGAACACATGACCATCAAATATTATACACAAGGGCTTTTTGATTTTAAGGTTTCGTGGAACTTGGATTACTGTTGAACTGAGACTTTACGTTAATTAAATTCTTTTATGTACATCAAGTTCAGCATTCTATCGGTGTTAAAAGCGTGTAATACCCCAACGTAGGCTAAAATCCCTTAAAACAAAAAATACGTGAAATAAGTAGATCTGTATAATAAGGCTAGGGGAGAGAAAGGCGATAAAACAAAATATTAAAAGACAATAATTGAATATTAAGATTTAGGATACTATGATTTGGGGAAATTACTTTGATTACGAAATTCAGTGATCATTTATATTTATATATTACGTGAAAATTTATATATTACGTTTAATAAACAAATGAAGTAAAGGTGTACTCAACAAGTACTGGCACGTGATCGATAGATGATTGTAGTAATGAAAAGCTATCTCGATTCTCGATATCGTAGCAATTGAGCGTAATGGTGCTACAAAAATTAAGCATTCTCGATAACGGACGAAAGTGGATTGTTAACATTTTGATAAATCACTTTTCTGAAAATAAGCTTTCTATTGAACTACAGTTTTTCAAGGTAAATACACTAAAGTAAAATAAATAAAATATAACTTTCTAGAAAAATTCAATTTCATAAACCTTAATACATTTTATTCTAGATAATATAATAATATCGTGTAAAATTTCGATTTATAACTTATTAAAAACTTACTAACCTCATTTAGTAACATCAACCCTAACACTCAACTTCAGATATTGAACTAAATACTCATAAGATATAGCAGTATATAATGCGTATGATGCCCATAATTCAAGCGTGTCACGACTTTTCTTACCGTAACATCATCTTAGTAGCCTGTATTGTTCGGCACAGAAATGTTTGTTTTTAAAACACACACGGTACAGAATTATTCGTACATATTTGAGTATGACTGACAATCATGTTTCCAATTTTGTCTAACTAATTTGGAATTTCCCTGCTTGTCTCTCTGTGCTACTTCTTAACGCATCGCAATAACCGAAAACATTGTCTTGCCATCCTAGTATTCTATATCAAAAAGCAATATAAATCTGTAATTCTTAAAGTAGCATAATTGTATACAATTGAGTATTGAACTCTGCAATATGGTACAATACCAAAGTTTTCAGAAAAAGCGTGACTTTATATCATTATTATAAAGTGAGTTTTTCTTAAATGGTACGGTAGGGTGTATTTAGAGTACGCCTTGTCATACGGCCATAGTGTTAAGAATTATTTTTAATCAATTTCTGTTTTAAAATATGATTATAACATTTTTTAATAAGGAGATTGGTTAGATTTGGTTTCTAAGTAAATTAAAGTACAATTTCCTTTTTTCATTGTCAAGTAACAAGAGCAACTTTTTGTCTCAAATGTAAATCTTATGTACAAAGAAACCTATATTATAAGAAATGTATTCTTTATGTGTAGACGAATACATACAAATACGTATATAACGTGTATATATACGTAAAGCTTTTTAGTATAATGTATTATTTTCACCAAAATATTCCTCCTTCCAACAGTATATATACATTTATTGATAAATTTAGAGCAAATGGATTAAATAACGCCTAATGTTGCTACATAGAATTTCCTTTAAACGTTATTTTTATAAAATGTCCATACTTTGGAGATAATAATCTAAATTTGATGATATTCAATGATTATTGAGTATCATTGACACAGCAGCTAATAATAATCAATGCTAATACATTTGACGTGTAAATATCCCATCATAAAATGGTGTTTTTTATCATGTAGATAAAGTGGGTTTTAAGGAATTTATGGCTTATGAACATCATCTGTAAGTTATTAGCTTCTTATATATCTAATATACTATACAGCCGCATGTGAAACTTGACTGACTGACTGATATATGTATACAAATTCTAACCTACTTCTAGAAGTACTAGAAACTTGAAATTTTGCACGCAGGTACCTTTTGCCGTATAACCAACAGGAAAAGTCTTAAAACCAGGAAATTTTTAGTTTTAAAACCCCTCAAAAAAATTCGCAAAAAAAACGCGCATTTTTTACCCTTGCAGGCCTTTTTATAAGCCCGATAGCGGTCGAACCATTAGAGCTAGCTCGGATGTGATGGAAAATCGTTAGTCAGGAATGAAGTGAACTACAAAAAAGGTCCAGTGACTTTTTGCTCTATCTTCCATGGTTAAGCGACAAAACGCTCGAATATTTGACGTTCCAGAGATTTTTTCGCTAAAAATAATGTTTTGGAGCCCGATAGCGGCCGAACCGTTGGTCGTAAACTCAATTCTGATTCATCCATTAAATTAGCAAATTGCACGATCTACAGAAAAGGTCCAGTAACTTTTTGCCCTATCTCCATTGGTTTGGCCGATAAACGTGATTATGTGCAATTTTTTTTGTAATTTTCACGTGAAAACTTTGTTTTTGGGCTTGATAGCGGCTAAACGGTTGGTCGTAGCTCAAACAAATTTCCAACGGGATTTAGGAAACCACGTGATCTACAAAAAAAGTTCAGTAACATTTTGCCCTATCCTCAACGGTTTGGCCGCATAACGCGTTTTAAAGTTTTGATTTTTAACGTGAGATTTTGTTTTCTGGGCTCTATTTCAGACAAAATCTTAGTTCTAGCCCAGATTAAAAATTTTTATTTTAATACAAAATAATGCGATCTACACAAAATGTCAAGTGACCTTTTACTCTATCTTCCCTGATTTAGTCGTAAAACGTGATTATATTGAAAATTTCACTTAAAAACTTACTTTTCGTGCTCGATACTGGCCGAACCGTTGGCCCCTAGCTTAAATGTAAAACTTTTTGTAAGTAGCTATTGATACGATCTACATAAAAGGCTCAGCAGCTTTCTATCGTTTATCTTTCCGTAAGTCTGATAAATGCTCTAAATGGCTAATTCTTTGTCGTCACTTTTACGTGTTTTTAAATTTTTGCAACTATAATTAGTGCGATTCATGCTGGTTCCATATTGACCTTGTATTACTACTACGTTAACGAGTGACTAAAACCCCCCTCCACATCGGGAGTTGGCTGAGCGTTAGTGAAGCTTCAATAGTAGAATAGGGACAGAGTGTTTTTTTGTTTGTTTAATTTTATGAAATGTTAGTTTATTGTCAAAACTCTGGCGTGGAATGATAATTTCCGAGGTAATTTTAAACCCCCTGATCAACGTTTTATTTTGATAAAATTACTGTACACATGTTCTCGTATCACAGACGCACATTTCCCAGAAAAGTACCACGCGTTCTTATAACCCCCGATAACATTAACCCCCCCTCCCGGGAATTTCCTGGTTGATGAACTCCTGATTAAATTAAACCTCCTGATCAACTTAATAATCTGATAAAGGTAGTTTTTAATTTATTTACACTAAATCTGTTTACGCAACAGCTGACCAGTGCAGACTTTTATCCCAAGCGTTGTACCGACTAAACCAGAGATCGTAGCTCAAATCCGAGGGTGAAATCGAGAGACCAAATTAAATTTCCGACACGAATGGTCCAGTCACTTTTTGTCGTATCTCTAACGGTTAACCCGTGAAATGCCATTAAAGTCAAAACTTTGATTAAAACTGAAAAATTTCAATAAAATAGGTCCAATTTAATTCCGAATTCCGCTTATCCCCGAATTTGGCCAACACACCCGAAAGGTAGCCTGGGGTGTGTCGTTAACCCCCGGTAACATTAACCCCCCCACCGCAATTTCCTGGTATGACCAGATAACCAACTGAGTAAATTAGACCCCCTAATGTATTAACCCCCGGTAGCATTAAACCCCCCCCCCAGGGAATTTCCTGGCATGACCTCATGTCCGAATTTTATCAATCTCCAAATCTCTTAACCCCCCTGTGGGAAGTTCCTGGTTATGACCAGATAACCCCCTGATGTCTTAACCCCGGTGACGTTAACCCCCCCCCCCCATGAGAATTTCCTGGGTTGACATAATGTCCGAATTTTACCTATCACCAAATCACTCTTATCCCCGAATTTTGCAAACACCCAAAAGGGGGCCTTTGGGCGTAGCCCCCCAGCGAGCCGAAGGCGAGTTATTATCTATAATGTACCATTATAGAGTATCAAGCAATGAGCACAGACGAAACCTATAAATGGAATGCATTTAAATGTAAATCTCAGATAAAGCCAGTCGTTATTACTACATATGCTAAAGTTTCAGAATTTAAGGACATGTAAATGGTAACATAACTACAGTGGTAACATAAACTAAAGCAGACTGTGAAAATAGGACATTGGCCAAGCCAGTGAGTTTTCTACAACCTGGAAACTGACCAGAATCGTGACTTATTTTAACATCGTTAATGTCATGGCCATTCTGCCACAGGTATTGGTTAACGTCGTAATAAAAACCACTACTAAAGTTTTACAGCAAACGAAATATTTCATTTTGAATGTTGAGTTTAACTCCTGTTCAACTTCCTTTTACTGTAGCATTTCAAACTTGACTCCTAGAATCTGGACTCATGATCGTTTGAAGAGATCCAAAGAAAGTCGGCGACGAAGGAGCTCAAAACCAACCTTTACACTTTTTCTAAATCAGAGACACCTATAAATAGGTGACGTGGCAGTCTCATTGTCTCACCCTCTGCACAGTTGCGTCTCTACGATGTTTCTGAAACAATCTCTTAGTACGGTAGAGCAACTGAGTTTTCTACACATAACGTAGCTATGTGCAACTAGAACACCTACTAGCTATACATACTGAACTAGTACTAGTATAGAACTTGTCTAGAACTAAGTAATATGTATTACAAAAAATATATACATATTATGAGATAAATATGTACAGTATTATTATGTGATATAGTGCAGTAAATCTTTAGTGAATATGTTATATATGTGTTATAATAACGATCGTGAGTGTACATAGGTACTTTGTATAAAACTAATTATAAGAATATTCCATAGCTTGCCAGAGTACACTTAAACGCACAGTAAAGCGAAGACAACACCGAAAAGGCAAAAGGAGCAAAGGTTCTGAATAAGTTTGAGAACGTCTTTCCATCCTTTCCTAGATCCATCACTGTGACTGATTGAGGCCGATCGTGTGGTGCTCGACTCTGTGTGCAAGGTGATTCATAAAGACAGAGTTTGACACTCCCTCTAGTAACAAAACTACAGTGCAGTACTCCCCACATTATATTAAACATACCTAATTCATAATTCGTGCCTCAACACAATATATTATTAGTATAACGAATTGCAAATAAACTAACAAATTTTAAAAGTTGTATTACAACAATGATTTAAGTTTTTCATTTGGTTGACTTTTATTTCTCCTCAGTAATTTTGTTTAAAACAACTTTCAGGGGAAACATATATAAATCCTAATAAATACATAATAATTAAGTAAATATTATATTATATTCCTCCATTTGAAAGCGACCCTTCAGATTATTTTGGTTCCAGGCTTATGAACAAGTAGCTTATGGTGAATGACTGTATACATTGTGCGCATAAACTATCACAAAAAGGATGTATGGATGGTAAAATGTGTATAACCTTTACAAGTTTAATTAAAAACAACTTTAAAATATTAAAAACAATTTGTATTATTTTGATCAATTCTCAATTACTACGTCAAATTAAAGCATAAAAATAGTAAAATGCATTATGTTTTATGCGTGTTTTCATTAATATTACGTCTTATTAATAAAAGTAATGTATGTAAAACTTCCTGTTAAATGACTTTGATTCTGTGGAGCTTTGATAAAGATTTTAATCAGCATCTGCATGTACTTGTTGCAATAATGAATTCTACTTGAATTGTTTAATTCCTTACCGTGCTATAACGTCTGAATGAGACAAATACCTTATGAAAACAAGTACTTCTTCTTTTAATAAGGCCCATTGTTTAGGCCTCGATGAAAAGCAATTTAGTGTATTTTAATGAATTAAAATCGTCTAAACTAAACAAGTCGAAGTCGTTACGGAATTTGTTCGCTTGTTAATACAACGCTCGCTTGAATTTTAAAATATTTCGCTTTCATTAAAATGTATCGTCTCTCATCTGTATTTTGCAGTCTATAATTTGTGAGTAGAACACAGATGTGAACCTCATGTACATGCTTCAATATTTTACTTAAAACTTGCTCTGTTGTCAATTGACTTTTGTGAATATTTTTGAAATCACAAATTTTTTTGTACTTCCTATACTCATGTTACTACTAAATAACACAATAAATTCTAATCCTCAAAACGTTTGTTTGTAATACATAAAGATGGCAAATGTCTTAAATCAATAACAGTTTTAAACAATACGATTGCGTTAATAATAAAACTAGAGAGAAACTATAAACTTTTACCTACCAGTTACAACAAAACACTGTTTTCAGTTGTTTGTAAAAGGAATAAGTACCATTGCAAACTACGATAAGAACGATAAGACAGTGATTTATTTATATAAGTGTATTACTGTCATATAAGCTATAGTAATAATACAGGGCGTTTCAAAAAGGACTTTACAACTTTGAAAATTCATATAACTTTTATTAAACAAGATACAGAGCTGGTTTTGGTGTTATTTTAAAGGAAAACATTTCAAGTTTTTATACCTTAAACTAAAGATGTTCTATATGGCTTCCGTTGGTTATTGTGCAGACATCCCATCGGTAGTCGATTTCTTCCCAGACTCGCACTAGCATTTCAGGTGTAACTTGCTCAGCAGCAGCGTAAATTCTTGCTCTAAGTTCAGGTAGAGTGGCCGGCAAAGGAGGTACGTATGCCATATCTTTTATGAAACCCCAGAAGAAAAAGTCTAGCGGTGTCAAGTCTGGGGAACGGAGGGGGCCATGCAATTGGCACATCACGGCCAATCCATTGACCTGGGAAGCGGTCATTTAGAAAATCCCGGACGTCAGTCAGATAGTGTGGTGGTGCGCCATCTTGCATAAAGAAAACATTTCGTTCTTGGTCATCCTCATCGATCTGTGGTATTAACAATTGTTGCAACATATCAAGGTACACTATCCCATTGATGATTCTCTCTTGGAAAAAAAAGGGGCCGTACACTTTCCTCTTGCTCAACTCACAAAAAACTTTCACTTTAGGGCTATCACGAACATGTTGTAATGTTTCATGTGGATTTTCGCTGCCCCAAATCCTACAGTTATGTGTGTTTACCTTGCCACTTAAGTGAAAAGTGGACTCGTCAGAAAAGATTAGGTTGTCCAAGAAATGTTCATCATCATCCACTCGATTTAACATATCCACACAGAAGTTCCTACGGGCAATCCTATCAGTGACTTTAATTGCTTGTAACAGCGAATATCGGTATGGTTTCAAGTGCAAACGTTTTCTTAACACACGCCAAACCGTCGTATGTGGTACTTGCAGCTCACGAGGTGCACGCCGAGTCGATTTCGTAGGGCTATTTACAAAACATTGTCTCACTTGCTCAACGACTTCGTCAGATGTGCTTGGACGACCTGAGGATTTTTTGTGATTCACTGAGCACCCAGTTTCTACAAAACAACTATGCCACTCATAAATTGTAGGCCTACTAGGAGGATCTTTAGCGTACTTGGTTCTAAAATTACGCTGAACTGTTGTCGCAGACTTCGATTCTTCAAACCAAAACACACAACTAGCACGCTCCGGTCCAGTGAAGGCATCTATGTTAACGTAACTGTCACTAGCGCTTGTGCGGCGCGATTAGGCACTAGCGGACTACGCGAGTCAAAATTTGAACTGTTTTCCTTTAAAACAACACCAAACCAGCTCGCCTTGTTTAATACATTTTATATGAATTTTCAAAGTTGTAAAGTCCTTTTTGAAACGCCCTGTAATATTACTAATATAATAATATTACTACTCAGAGCGTTTGAAAATATAAAACAAAGAGGTCCAACTCGAACAGAGTTCACATTATAATCTTACAGGCAGACCTATAAGTTGACATTACTACCATATAATGAAATACTAGTATTTGTAGTCGTACATCTCTATCATTTATGCATATATGTAATCCAACGAACAAGACATACCGTGGCTGAAAGTTCAGCTAACATTGTTGTGTTTAGTTCTGTTTATCTTTGACTACAACTGTTCGTATCCCGCTTGGGGTTTAATATGTGATAATAAACACAGAGTCCCTCCCAGCGTCAGAACTTCCAGTTACTTCACTGGTTTGACAATGATCAGGAAAACCGACTGCTTGGTGCTATGTTCATACGGCTTATATTCGTGTTCACTCTGTCATATTCGTAACATTTTTTTTAAGTTTTGATTACAAACCAATTGCATTGTTTGTTCAAATTTCAATTTTTCTTAGACCTACGGTCTCTACAAAGAGTTCAATATTGTTTGTATGTTTAGTGTGTTGGTCTTTAAATGCACGGTAGAAATACAGTATGCGATGAATGATTAGCAAATTTCTTGTAGGAAACAGGTAATTTACTAAAAGACGTATTTTATTCTCAATCGAAATATTTACGAACTAACTTGTAAAGGACATTAGATTTTTTACTAAGCATAATAAATCCAATCATTAGTTGATCGACATGAAATTAAGCACAAGCCATATGTCATTTCAGAAAAGTCTAGTCGAAATAGTGCACATGAAAGATGTTATTCATTCAGCTCGTAATAACTTGTTTAAAAATAAATTGATTGTCATTACAAATATGATTGTACTATATTAGCACGAAAAGACAAAATTTAAATCCCTGTTATATTAATTATGTTACAATACCACGGTTTAAAATTAATATACTGAAACATTATTTTTGTGAATTCCAAAACAAAAATAATCAATTTTTCTAGACCAAAACGATTAATAAAATTATTTATGTAAATTAATACCTGGACAAATATTCTCAGATAACTTATGTGTTTACACTGATAATTTAGTGTATACCTTATTAATACATTGTCTTTCAATGAGAGAGGCCAAATTCCTGGATTTCGGACGGCGTCGACTGAAGTCAGTTCCGCCAGTTATATTGCCTGACGCCTTTGTACCACCATCAATTTGACCAATATTGGACTGCTTTGAGCGGTGACTCTCCGCTCAGCTCTGTTATGTACCCTTAAACCTCCACCAATACCAACCATTGATCCATGGTAATATAGTGCAAACGTCTTAAGTAATACTGCTACAAATCTCTTGCTTCACTATTAATGTCTGTAAATACGAAAGTAATGAATCAAATTGCTTACAAAATATTTGACTATTTACATAATAATAATAATAATAATATATGATTAAAATTTTGATATTATATTATTCTTTACTATAATAACATTTATGCTGTGAGCGATATACTAATACTTATAATGGCACTGTTCGGTGATAAATAAACATATAAAAAGTTTTCTCCATAATGGATTTAATTTAATTACTACATAATTGCTTTAAATGAATATTATAATTTAGTATTGTATTATGAAATTCATGAATTTCACAAATCTATGTTTACTATTTACAGCATTCGCCTGAATAAAATTGTACCTCTGTAACATGAATTTTTACTTAAAAATATTTCATAGAGCAACAGCGTGAAAGTGGGTGTGGAGATTAGAATTTGACAAACCAAAATAAAACATATAAATTGCTGTTTGGAGTTTCTAAGTCTAAATAATGGTACCAAAAATCACTCCTGTAGGCGCCCTTTGTAACATCACGTGGAAACGCGAGACGAAATAAGAATCCGAGTTGTAGTTATTTTCCACTGATCAGAATGTACCACACAGATTGTAGGGACCATGTATGTGTTCATGGTAATAGTCGAATAACGTCCCTGTTGGAGGCAATGTTGAATTCTTATTGGAGCAATGAAACATGATTTGTTGAGTGTGGAGATTAATTTTTTTAAACCATTATATACGATCTCAGAGTTACTGAATAATTAATTACCTCAATTCTTTTTTAAATGCATTAAAATATGACATGGTGAACGGAACGGAGTAAGCTGCAGAGATATATTTCCAATAACTATGATCTCTCACATACGCTAGATAATATACCTTACTTGTTGTTAAGGTCCGAGTAAAGTCTCTTTTCGAGCGTGCTTCATCCTGAAGCAATGATACAGAGTTGAGTGTAGAGATTGTTATTTTTTATTGTTACCTCAGAGTTGTTATAGGGAACTTCCCATGTTTACATCACGGTTATAAATGACACTTCTCTCGGAATTCTCTGAAATACACAGGGAGCTAACAATTCACATTCAACAACAATTCTACCTCACATATGCAAGGAACATATCAAGTCTATAGTAATAGCCAGAGTTTTATTTTTTGAGTGGCATGGAATCTATCCTGGAGCAATGAAACAGGATTGTGTGCGGAGATTGGAACGTTCTTAGCAATAAGTTTCTCGGTTCTTTAAACTAATAAATTACCTCACATGTGCTTGGTGATATAACTTTTTTATATTAATAATATATATCATAAAATAGGAGAGAGACCAGGAAGTACCGTGTTTCAACTTAACATACTTACTCCATAGACACGTGGAAAAGTTTTTAGTTACTTATTTCAGGATTCTATGCGAAGATTGGAATTTTTCATATTATAATAAGTTACCTTAGAATTACTGCAGGAAAACTCCTAGTTTATATCATGGTTCCAGAAAATGCTTCTGAAGAAGATATTTTAAAAATAACAAGTTATAACGAGATGGAATATGTTGCCGAGATTTATTTTTCTGGCTGATATCTCAGGAAATATCAAGAATACCAAGAAATATTTCACTTGGGGTAGTCTAGAGTAACGAGGAAAGATAATGTAAATATATACATACATAATGTTTTGAGATGGCACCCAATTTGAATACATTTTGAAAATATTAATTGTAGCAGAGGTACATTATGGAGTGCAGAGTTTGCAATTTCTCAAATAACCTAAAATCTCAAACATGGTATGAGACGTTTTTTACTTTTTCAGAGTATTAAATGCCGGTAAATTAGATTGTTCGACATAGCATGAAACAACATTACAAAATAAACCAAGAAGGTTCATTTCCTACATGAAATACTATACATATTAACTAAATGTTATATTTTAGTCCCTGAATATGATCATAAGTACTATTAACTAGAAAAGGGTACCTAATATTAGCTACCAAAATATTTGAAAAAATAATAAAACTGTTTATATAAAATTAAACAGACTTAAAATCCCTCAAATAAATTCAAGGAATTAAAAACTAAAACATTATTTTTATTTTAGAAAAAAGTAACTTAAAGCCTATACCACAGAGTTTTTAAAGATAATACCATATATTATATATATTAATAATAATTCATGCGATTCCAAATAAATTTGAACTGAATATATCTTACTAAGAGATGTTATAAATTAAATGCTGTAATTGAATTACTTCGCTGGTAAGGCAGATTACATAACTTTACTTATGAGTGATGTTTTCATAGAGAGTACTACCTCTTATAAATTATAAACAAACAGTAGCATAATATAGAATTTAATTGTATTGTAAATATGGTTAATGCAGTGTTTCTATCGATAGTCAAATGTCGACTTCATTATTAATGTGATATAATGTAGTAAACCACGTGAATGTTTCTTTTGTTATTTATGAAACATTATTTATTTACAAGGACTGCAATGAGGGTCTAAAAAATGTCTAAGAGTGAAATTAATTGTCGTACATGGGTTTCTCAAAATTTGTCGCCGTCTTCAAAAGTGTTTGCTATCAGGTTATTTTTTAAAGTTAGTTTCGTATTCAAATATAATTTCTTACTTTTTAGTTCCTTGAATTTAGTTTAGGGTTTTAAAGTCGGTTTACTTTATTTAACAACATTTCCTATTTCAATCCATAACTTCAGAGAAGAAAGTTCTCCCACATCATTACTGTATTGAAAATTGAACGAGTTTTCCTAAGAGAAAGTCTTTTTAATTAACAATTCTGTAAGTTTTTATTACAGTTTACATTTATTTCCTGTACAATGTCTATACCCACAGGAATATCAATGACATTGCAAGACAAATTATTGTTCTGCTTTAAAATTGAGAAGAAATTAGACGTACATTTTACTATATAGAATGATTAGATTGGAAAAATCACGTTATAAGATGGTGATGAAATTACAAAGTCCCTATTAGGCGCTACTTTGATTTTCTGTACTGTGTAAACACATTTTGCAAGTTATTTAATTTGATAACATTAAACCAAAATTTACATTAACAAGATCAGCGTATTAATTAGCTTAAAGGAAACTTTGCAACCAATTTGAAGATTAACAAAAAGAATTGGCTGTCACTGAATGGCATGTTGTTCAATACAGCTTTGAATTTGTCGTACAAAACCCATTCATACAGTTTTTGGAAAGTAGTGTTATTTCATACCAAACCACTGGCTACACCGGCTTATTCAATTAACTCGAGAAAAGAGACAAAGGCGCGACACGGGCAAAGCGCTCTGTGTTCAATCAACGTGAACTGTTCAGTGTTCAGTAAGCGAGTCTGCAAGGATATTATTGTGCTTTTATTCTTCTTTTAAATTTCTCTCTCTCTTTCGTAACAAGACGCTTATTTATTTCAAGAACGAGGATTTTGAACATTTAGGTAATGGTATTAAGCATTCCTTAAATTAAATGAATTATTACTCAAAAATATATGTCGACTTCTATTTTTTAATTGCTACATATAGAATAATATTAATCTTAATAAATATTGTTAGGCCAATCCAATCTACTCTGTTGCTTAATAGGTGACTAAAAATTTGACAGATGTGATTCCAATTAAAAAACTTTAATAACAACCTCCCAACACATAAGATATAAAGGGTCTTAGCTGGAGTTTGAGGCTAAATTGAACCCATTAGAATTCATCATTTTATATATTAAAAACAAGGGAAGTATTTAATTTTATTTTAAGAAGGTTGTTTCCATAGCACACATGCTGCATAGGATGTTAGGTTTGAAGTTCATTTACATGTATTTATCAACCTCCCCAAGAATCAAAGCCGTGACCTTTCTGTTACATAGCCAAATCCCTTACTACTCATAGCCGCAGCTACATTAAGGCGAGTGGGGATCTTGTGCCCCGAGCGGCATAATTCTAGGGGCTGCAAAAATATAGAGTCGTTGCGCCACAACTGTTTACGCATAGTCAGTCTTTACGCAAATCGCTTTACATGACGGCAGTATAGTAAATGTATAGATACGCGAGTTTGAACCTTAACCACAGACTAAACAGTAGTGGTACAATAACGGGAGTTATACTAAAAGTTTTTTAAATGTTGCCTGTTTATTTCTCCGTTTAGGGTTTAAAATTAAATTAGAATTAAATTATATATATATATATATACATAATATACTAGGATATATATTTATACATAGGATACATTAATACCACTTCCAAATTTTTAACAAAGGCACAAGCAACAGAACTGATGATGAAATACATTATTTTAAATTAAGACAGTGCACTAGCTGATTTATAAACAACTTGTCTAAAATGGCACACAAAATTCTGAATGGAAACTTTATAATAAATTACCACGTGATAAAAAAGAATATATATATATATATATATATATATTATATTTCAAAATTAGTTGTGTTGCTTTTGCCTTTTTTTATCACATGGTAATTTATTATAAAGTTTTCAGAATTTCGTATGCCATTTTAGACAAGTTGTTTATAAATCAGCTAGTGCACTGTCTTAATTTAAAATAATGTATTTCATCATCAGTTCTGTTGCTTGTGCCTTTGTTAAAAATTTGGAAGTGGTATTAATGTATCCTATGTATAAATATACATCCTAGTATATTATGTAAATATCCTAATAATATATAACTATGGCAACATAAAAAGTTTTTCATGTTTAAAATTTACGTAATTTAACTGCATATATGAAAAGTAAAATCTGTATTAGTGGCTACATTAACATTTCGTAGTTTTGTAACTACTTTTTTCTACCGTACTCAATTTAACTGAAGATATAAAAAGTTACATATATTAAATTGTTTTGGTTTGTTCTTATCCTACTACTAATAAACAAGTTATAAACTTCAGTTCAATCATAGGTTCCAAATAACATGACTATAATAATAACTATATTTATTAATTTCTCTGGATTGTTTAGAAGCAACATAAAAGTAAATTTTAAAAAGGACGCATTTGACTGAAAAATATGTAGCTACGGCTCTGTTACCACTCCACTACAGTGAAAGCCTAATATGTGCAAATTTGTGTGTACTTGTAAGATTTCTAGTTGTATGCATAGAAAAGATTGTAATGTCAAGAATCTTTTTTTAATCAAAAAATTTCTGACCGCATAATTATTAATAAACAAAAATGTCACATTACATCTAGTAAACCCTTTAAAAATCCTTGCAGGAAAAACATATTTAAAATGTGCGCCTTGCGTCACATGATATTAAACAATAATATGTATTAATTATATGTGTACCTGAATAACTATTTTATATACTTATTTCACGTTGTTTCCTAAATATACAAATGACAATGCCTTTACATAACTTAAAATTCAAAATTGCCTGATATGACATTTTTAAGTTAGTCAGGCAATATATATTGTTTTAAAACTCGCTTGTTCAATCAGCTAAATATACATGTGTTATTATACTAATAACTACATAGCTCATATGTAATCATAAAAAACATATAAGTACACTAAAAAGTAATAAATTATAAAAAAGAATTACTGACATGGATTCCTTGACATTTTTGTATTGTATTTATCGTTGTCCAAAGAATTATTTCATATAACATGCTGAACGCTATAAAGAGATAGGGGATTATATGGCAGCAGAAAACGTTATATATTTTTGAGATGGTTGTTTGTAGAACATTTTATAATGTAAAACAAACACGATTTGCATTTGACCTTATCATCATTGTTCACTATCCAAGAAAGAGAGAGTAAAGCATTACTACTTGGGTGGCGTGTGGTTGATTATAGGCTCAACTGATACCGATAAAAAGGAACAAACCGCAACATTGGTTGTTAAGATCCCTTTGTTTATGTTTTAGTACATAATTAGCTTCTACAGAATTTATTTCTCTTTGATAAGTTTATTTTTAAGTACGAGTTGTAAAAAAACACATGTTACTTTAGTAAAATCAGTGTAGTAATACTCTTTACGTTTTAAATATAACGTAAATATTTGTCTTTCAATGTTTTATTATGCAGTTAACAGTGGTCAAAACTAATTGGAAGGCATAGTACCATCTCTATACAACCTGTTTTAAGTACTAAAACACTAGTAAAGGAAAATTAAGCATATATTTTCTCAGATACATTTAGTATTTAAACATAATATTATTAATTATTTTTATAAATATAAGTATATATATAACTGTTTGGTGTTATTTTATTATACAATAATAATACATTTTTAAGAGCTTAATCCCGTTTATGTAATTTAAAACTAAGTTAGTTTTAGCGGCTCTTTGGTGATCCAAGCAAACGCTACACCAAATGAAGACTTGAAACCGAAATCCACTATTATTATTATTATTATTGTTATTAAAATTTGGCCTGTTACGGTATTAATCAAGGATAATTTCAAGATTATTTCAAAAGTGTGTTATAAAGCCTAGAATCAGTTCACATTACGCTCTCCTGATGTATTTCGCTACAACTCGTACTCTTCATTGTTAACACATTTACTGATATGTATTCGGAACAATCTATGTACACTCAAACAAATCTCGAACATAACATTTCAAATATATAAAACTTTTACGTACCTAGCAAATTATTCAATTTAACAATCCTCAGTATTCAGGAGGATACTGTTGTTACTACATTAACAACAATGCCGTTTATTTTGAAATAACTTCTGCTTACCCAGCAAATCATTAGCTTTGACGATCCTCAGTATTCAGGTAACTACACTAACAATGCCGATTATTTTGAAATCATATAATGCCATCAGTGAGCACTAAAATAATCATTTACTGCAATCTCGTATTATATATTTATTGTTTTGTGTTTACAGGCTGTGTAATTGAACTTGTCCTTTAACATGGCCACTTTGAAGTTGGAAAAGTTGTACTACAACAGAAACCGTTGTAAATCATTTGCAAATACTTAATTAACACATATATCATTGTTAAGCAGCACAACGAAAGTACATGTAAACAATAATTACCATAAAGCAAAGCAAACATAAACCTTTGAACAATTCATTTCACCAGAGACGGCGGGCTGCGCTGAGCGGTGGCGAGTTTTAGCAACGATTTAATTACGCCAGTTTTGGATCACAAAGCCCTAAAGACAAAGCCATCTCGGGCTCAATCACTGGAATCACAATCGATTTTAAATCAAAGTCAGCATGGTTGATACTAATTGGTGTAACGATCTGGTAAGTGGGGCTGTGTTTTACAAACGACTGTAACGCTTTTCCAATTTTATTGTTTGAAACCACCAAAACTAAAATTTCCATTTCGATCTGTCGCTTGCGGTTTAGTTTAGAAGTTTTAACTGAGCTGTAGTGAAACCTATCACTTGGAGGGATGGAATAAATCTAATTTATGTATGTCCGACTTCTAAATGTCTCGAAATGGTACTAATCGGATTTCAAAAGTTTTACGATTCTTCATTTCTATATAGGCAACACTGAATTTGATGATGCATGTCACTCCATAGGTTTCGGATGAGCGATAGCGAATATCTTTACATTAGTCTTATGAGTGACCAAGATGGAAACCAGTAAATAATACAATAACTCACTCAATTAATAAACAAATTAAGTATAGCCATATAAGATTTCGACAAATTAAATGTTAAAAGTCGGTCATTTGATATATGTGCGCTCTTGCTTGTAGTGATAATAAAACCTAACTGACTTTACAAATATGTGAATGTATCGTGTGACAAGATATCCCGGGAAAGGTTTCATATGAAGACTTTATATTTTGCATTAAACCCTATTTCTTCATTATCATTAATGAGCTATATTATTGTTATTTATAACCACTACTATTTTATGACTTCATATATTGATGTCGTTTTACTGTTGTAAGATTACATTTTTGGTATTTTTTATATTTTCAATCCTCTAACGTAGTTCGTGAACTCGCACTTTTTATTTTCATTGGTTTATAAATAAGCGCCCGCTCTATCTAATTTTTGAAGTTGAAAACAGGCGTGTCAGATTATTAATTATGGATCAACAAATTAAGTCATAATAACGTTCAAATAATTTTTATTTCTTAGAAATTTGTTCAAAAGCCAGTACTCACATTCATCAGTTCATACAAAGTTCATTTACACTAGGGTTTTCGTTTTATCAATTAACTTATAGTTAATTCCATATTTATTTACTATTTTTACGGATATCTCACTCGTCACAAATTTCATCTCCTACAAAATAATCTATGTCTTTCTTTAAAAGTCAATATTCAGTGTAATTAGGATTTTATAAAACCCTGAGTAATATGTAGAATTTATTTTGAATAGCTATAAATGTTACCAATTCCAAATTGTACCTTATCCTCAGATCTTGTTTAAATAAATATTTGAATTGCTATACTTACGTTTAAGATTTTACACGAACGTTCTTAAAGTGCAAGAATATGCATATGAACGAATCTTACTATAGTAAAAACTATCTTAACTACTATAGTATATGTGTATCTCACCACACTTCGCGCCCCTTGGGCGCTAACATGGGCTCTTATGGGAGGGATAAATTCCCTTATTTGCTAGAGAAATCCCCTCATGTGCGGGATAAATTCCCTCCTCACACTCTTATCCTATCAAAATGTTCCAAATTCTGGGTGTTTTTCGGTAAAATCGGTGATTTGCGGTGTCAAAATCGGTGATTTGTTGGGTCCTCACACTCTTGTGCACACTACGTGAGGGAGAAACAAGGGACGGAGGGAATTCCAATATGGCGGCGGGGGCGGGAAAAATTGGCGGGAACAGAGGAACCTAACCTCACTTTCTTGGTTTCCCGCGTATTCAATATGGCTGCGCCCATGAATTGGCGGGGAAATTGGCGGGAACAGGGGAACATAACCTCACTTTCTTAGATGGCTGCGCCCAGTTGGCGGGAAATGGGGAACATAACCTCAATTGTGAAAAGGGCGGGAAAGTAACCTCACTTTACGGAGTCAAGATGGGGTAAACATTACATACTAAAAATAAAGACGAATCGTACCTTATTGTGTGATGTGGTGATGATTGAGTCGATGTGGGCCTGGATGTGGTTTCGGAACACCCACACTACGTATAGTACCCAGGTTAAACATTATCCAGTATAAGAATCGGTCCAGAGAGCTGGTAGACATCCTACGACTGGATAATGTCCCGTCCCTTAAAATTAAATTTGGAATATAAATTTTGAATGTGAAGCCAATTGAAGAAGATTTGAAGAGGTAGAATTTGGAACATTTTGATAGGATAAGAGTGTGAGGAGGGAATTTCTCCCGCACATGAGGGGATTTCTCTAGCAAATGAGGGAATTTCTCCCTCCCATAAGAGCCCATGTTAGCGCCCAAGGGGCGCGAGGTCTACTTTCGTGTATCATAACGGGCTTCACTGAGATAAATTTCAAGTATATAGCTCATTTTATTCTTAAGATGTATTGCGGATAGAGAGGCAGATGTAAATCATACAAAAAAGAAATGTTTAATCTCCTCGGAAAACAAAAGAGTAATTTGGCCAGCCTTCTCAGCGATAGGCTTCAACGACCATATGCTATGCACTGCCATTGATCTCATTCTTGTCCATGTAGAAAGTTTCATGCAAATATTTACTTAAAGACTACAGATGATATCTTGCTCGAGATATTTCATAGGTATTCAGGTTGCATGTGTTCTTTGTCCTTTGAATTCTTATATTCCCTGCTGACATGTTAGTATCCATCATGCGTCGTTCATTAAATGACGAGAAAATAACCACACTAAACGAACTTAAAGTGTTATAGATTACAATGCAACTACAATTCAAACGGTTTAAAAATTGTATGATCGAGATTATACCCATTTATGCAACTTTAGTATACTCTTATATTCGTTTTGTCGTGCCTGCCAAACATCAAGAAGTATCTTCAATTTCGCTCCAACTAACAACTGTCCACAAATATCTACTTTCAGATGTAGCAGAAACTTTAAATTTGTAAGTGCAGCTAGAACTATAATGAAATTACAAATAATTTTCCCTTTTTGTTTTAAGGGCACTTACTGAGAACTTCAACAGTTATCAAATATATCTTGTAATAAATACACACAAAAATGGAATTTAACCAATATCAAATTCCTAAACATAGAATGTAAACTTGTAGATAAAGTACGTTGATAAAAATACCGAATATTTAACACATAATTGCGTTAATGCTTGCAAAATCAAAGTTTCAGGGCCCATGAATTAATTATAAGATCCAAAGTGTAAACATTTGTAAATATTGATTTGGTATAATGAAGTGGTACAACAAAGACATTTTTTTAGTAAATTTTCAATTCTATATTTTTAAAAACAGTCACCGAGGATCATGAAGTTTATGGAGAGTTAAACTTACTATTATAAAACAAATTAAAAGTTTTTAAGTGGTCTTGAGCAGTACTTTGGAATTAAATGCGTTATCCTAATTGACCGAGATTTACATACCTGTGAAACATGCGGCCTGGAGCTGAATTAACCTTGTTACAAGTCCCCATCTATAGATCATATAACATCAAGAGATCAACGATTACAAAGCATAGTATACAACAGTTAAACAACGACTTGTATTACAAGTTCAGATAACGTTTATTACTTCATTTAACATTACATCATATTTATGTAGTAATGATAATTATATTATTTATCATTACACAATAAAACATTATTGACAAAAGTGTTACTAGAAAGAATGTCTATATGAACAGCATAGCCGGTACGTAGGCATGAGTTGTACACATTCTTGTCTCGAACGTAAACAAAATAAAAAAGTAAATTTAACTAGGTGTGAAGGAGTATTTTTTTAATACGAATGAATAACGATATAATTATGGTTTGGATACAATAACCTCTACTGCGTTGACAGCATTGTTCAGGTAATGACGCAATGCCTAGACTGGACTCCAAGCAGCTTTCGGGTGTGTTTGAATCCTTTTCACTCCCTTCTTTTCTTATTTCTGTTCTTTATTTTTATATGTATTAATAACCCTCCTCACCTAAAGAAGAGAATAGTTTCCAATCCTTGATACGTTGTGTTATACCTTATGTAACATATAACGATAGCAAATGTCTAAAATCCTTCATTACACTGTTTCAACAGTATAGAATTGTTAGCAAAAACAACATAGTACACCACAATACTAGAGAGGGGGAGGTGGTTTGTCATCTATAAAAAATAAATTGTACACGTGGTGTCGTGAGAAGTAACAAAATTGATATATCAAATGCTGTCATAAATACGGATAAACAAGAAACTGGATTTATCAAAATGTATAAAATTGTGGTAGCTTTCTAAGGCTGAAAGTTATAATCGAGCGAACAAACAGACGAAGTTTAATACAAACATGAAGAACAGACGACCCTTCATTGTTTGTGTTTGGTATCCAGTTAACTGGGGTATATCATTCTCCACCACAACACCAGACAATAAATCGCTTCTGGGAAAATTCTCTGCGTGATTTTATTACCATTTTACCAAAATTAATCTTCCGTTTTCATGCGTGAACACCGTTAAATGTAAAGTAGCGTCATTGAAAATTACTTATGGTTACATATTCTGGTCAACAAAGTAATTAACTTTTGTCGACATTGTAAAATTAGGTTTTATGATCTTGAAATACCAAATTTAATCTGGTTTCGAAAAAAGATGTTTAGCCAGTTTAATCTCATCTAAGATTCAATTAATATATAATATTACGTAGATTTACTAATTTAATTATATGAAACACTCGTATTATTAAAAATGACATGATTTCTGTTAGCCAAAATAGGGTTATAATTGCGTAACGGTCTTTGAAAGTCACACCAATTATCTGTCGTGTTCAATGGGTTACAGCGAAATATGATAAAATACTTTTTATTGTTTTGATATATTACTATTGTTATAGACAAAAAAATTCAAGAAACTTAGTCCATATATATATAATATAATATATAACATATATATAATGGAAAACTTATACAACATACTCCAAAGATAAAAACGGTCATAGAGCATAAAAGTCAGACCGGTATCATATCGGATAACGAAATTGTAATATTAGGTTGCACCTTCTTTAAATATAAATTATTTGTAATCTGGTACCAAAAAAACAATGTTTAGGCAATGTAATCTCCTGTAAGATGCAAGTCATATCTAATATTACAGAAACTTGGTACTTGAATTGTATGTAACATTAATATTATTATTAAATTCAACAAAATCAGTTATATTTACCATAATAAGGTTCTAATTACGTAACAGTCTTGGAAAATCACATCAATTACGTGTAGTATGCCATGGGTTAAAGCAAATGTGACAAAATACTATAGTTTTCATGTGTTACTACTATTAATAGACACAAACATCGTAAAGAAATATTAAAACACATAGTTCATCTCTTACATAATGGAAAACTTTTACTTCTTATACAACATATTGGAAAGTTCGAAACGAGCATAAACCATAAAAGCCAGAACGGTATCAGATCGGATAACACAGTGTGGGAAGTTTTGTTTTGTGTACCTTGATATAACTTACATTGTTTGTTCGCAGTTTGGAAATTTAAGTTCTGATAGTAAACAGAACGCCGACAAACTTCCACAGCACACAAGTAGTTTTGTTGGTCTAGACATTATTAATGACGAAATAAAAGTAACATTAATGTTATTGTGTTATTAGTGTTTATTCTATACTAGTGTAACATCAAAAACATACCCTAGAATTCCTCATTTTTTCGTTTTGTGGAAACATTTTGATTCATACAAGAGGAATTTTTCAAAGTTTATTGATATGAATTGTTAGTTTACTAATTTGGTTTTTATTTTGCCAAGCGTAATCTTGATATAAGAAGTGTTCTTTGTACTAAAAATATCATCACATATAGTCATGTACTACAAATCAATAATATGAAAAGAATAAAAGTAGTTACATGTACAAGAGTAGCCTGTTTTCGTTTGACAAAAAATAGACAATTAATAGAAAAAATCGCGTGGCTGTAAACCCCATTAGAAAGATGTTTCATATTAAAGTTATTAAATATTTTAAAAAAATATCAAGCTGCAATAAACTTCACTCTAATTCTACTTAGACTAATTACATTATACGAAGATCTAACTTCATAAATCCAAATCTAACCTACATCAAGAATTACTTCTCGTTATTTTCGTTTGGCAACTACAGTAAACGAAAGAAAGTACTTCAAAATTCCAATAAACCCTTAAAACCTCGATATTAGGTGCCATATATCGCAATAACTCCATTTAAATCTTTTGAACATTGAAACCTGTTACATATCAAAAGAAGTCTGTTATATGTTACGAACATAATGATGGCTAGTGTTCAAAATCCTGTTCTTTCAAATTATCCATCTTCAACAACAAACTTTAAGTAAAAATGTAAAACCTGTTCAAATTTTGTCAACCGTTTGTCCAATAGAGTACACGATCACGATTTTTACAACTGACTTATTGCTATAAGTCAGTTATAACAATTGCTTTTGTAAGTTCCACCTAATTACTAATAAAATTTAAGCAAGGATTTTCGAGTTCATAATTTACATAAGGTCAATGGAAATTATATGAAAATTATTCACTCAATTTTATATGAAAGTTATTTACCATTCATTATTCTTTTTACTCAAAAACATATTTTAAATCACAAAATTGTTTAAATATTTTCAGATGGAAGGTCAGTGTATAATTGCAATAGTTACAAAGATGGTTTCTAGAGAACGTGTTCTTTTCAGAAACATTTAATAAAATCTCATATTTAAGTCAGTTAGACGTTACTTCTCTTCTCTTCTATTTCGTAAAACCTCATACGATTCATTTTTTATGGCCGTAACAATCCAATTGCATTGATTTATTCCTAAAGCAAACTCAGCTCTTTCGATTATTGCTCTTACTATTTCCTGACACATTTCTTATGTATAAGACTAGTGTTAAGTGTTTAAAAATTCTAGAAAATAAGCTTTAGCGTACTATTTATTTTTTTATGTTGACAGTCATTACCTTATTATTTATTTGTATACCATCTATACAATAGTATATCCAGATTACAGCTTTAGAGTCACAAACATGACTTCGTCATATATCATTGTTATAATTCTTGTGAAGGAGATAAACAGACCTATTTCATAAATTTCTACATTATTATTATTATTATACCAAAAAGTTTACCTATCCAAATAAATAAATTTGTATCGTTTGCTTAGCGGTTTTATACAAGAATTATTTACTATTTAGATATATATTTTATTATTTTTATATTTTTATTAAGTGACACATTGAATTGCAATTAATAAAATGACAAAAGCACTATATTCAATGTTAATGTAGGGGTTTATCTCCAGTTCACCTTCTTCTTAGTGCAGCGTCTAAATTTGACGCTGTCACAGACTTGGCTCCAGATTCGAAGATGAATTTAGCTTCAAACTTACTTCAATTATGATATCCATTTGCTTCAGATTTTGACAGTTTTGTATTTTGTTAAAGCTGCGAAACCAGCTTCAATCTAGATTGTTATCTACCTTTATGCTTAAAATTAAACCAGTTATAATTTTGTTTTGTAACAAGAAAATATGAAAGTGTAATCAATATTGGTATTACTAGGCATTATTGTAACTAAATATTGTAATTTTGACGTAATATATCGTATAATCTTGTTAAAATACATGTACCCGGTATACAGAATAAAATACAAAAACAAATGTAAAACATATAACAAAATGTAAACTGTCATGAAATACTACAAAAAATTCAAATTAAAAATACAGCTAGCGCGCAGCGTTCCCCCGTGGCCAACGACGTTACGAAGTGAAGAACGACCAACGGAGAATTAAAAACACAAAGTATTGAAAATTATTAACTGCAGATATTATTAACAGTTGAATTACACTCAAATTGGTTCCGAGTATTAAAGACCGTATACAACTATTTCCTCTTAACAATCTCGATTAATCACTACTTCTTTGTTTGACACTGTGTTTTGTAATTTGTTAATGAATTCTACATATATAAGACAATTCACTGGTATAACTAATATCTATTGGGTGGAATTTGACAGACAATTCAAAATATTCATTTTCAAATAATACGTCTCTTAACATCCAAATTCTGAAGTATAAAGTAAAATAAGTATATATAGTAATGTTGTTTGTATCAAGAAAGATTCCATACCATGCAGATTGAATATTTTTTATATATCGACCCAATAAATAATTTAATTAGTATGAATATAATTATAGTAGCTGTATTAGCTTAGTAAGAGACACATCATTGTAAGTCTGGCCGTTTATATTTAACATTTATTAATACTGTAATGAATACTCAATTCATAATTTTAACACAAGCGTTAACACGAAGAAAATAACTTCAATAAGCATGCAAAGTTAAACAATATATCTTAGGACAAAGTGCATTAAAACAACAGTTTATTTTTCACAACCCAGGCTTGCAATGGTGTGTCTCTTACTGTAGTAGCTAAAACAATGGAACAGGAACCGTAACCGCATTGCTTGTAAACCACTGTCACCCTTGTCAACGCGCGGATTACTAGTTACGATGTGGTTAGTCTACATTACACAACGTAGCTGGAACTCCCACCAAATGAACATTAACACCACAACATTAACATGTACTTCCCTAGTTCAATCCAGGTTAACTAAATCGAATCGAGGTATGAAGGTACTAATGTGCGTAAACAGGGTCATACATTCCGTGGTGACAACATCGCACTGTCTCGTACATAAGGAATCTTAGGTCAGACGGGAGAGCATTGAGGGTCTGGCCCAGGTAGTTTAATTATAAACCATCTGTCTCACAGAGGTGTTTATATTTTGAACAACCACCAGATACGTGTACGTAAGCCAATTAGAATGAATTTTACATACACTCTAGAAAACAATTCAATTTTTACCGTTGCCATCTCTAATAGAAATAATGGCGGCTTTTGGCAGCAAATCATAGTTTAAAAGGCACTACATACGAACAACAAAATTAAGTTGTATATTTTAAATACTGTAATAATTATTATTGTTATTGTTTAATTTATTACTGGAGTATAACAATTAAGGTTTATTACACTTATTTTTATGATGAATCACTATATGTATAATACACACAATAATTATTTAAATCCCTAAAAGAACGAAACCTAATTTTATACCTAGTATTTGCAGTCGTGCTAAGTTTCTGTCAGTATCTATTGTACCTTTTAATATCTATTGTAAACATAAACGTGCATATTTAAAAGTACTCTTTTTTATGTTTCCAACGTGTATGCAAACATTCACTCAAAATTGGATGACATATACTCATCTGGTGGCTGTTTAAAAATATGTAAGCGCATTTATGGTAAAAAAGGTAGTTAAATTACAAGATTAATAAACGATGCAAGATCCTTAATGTGTTACGTCTAATAGTCGTGATAACGTGTCAAGTTAGATAACAGCCATGACAGCAATGTATATTATCAAATGAGTTGCTGTAGTAACATTAACCTCAAAGATTTGTTATTGGTTATCATTCTGTCGTATCAAAAATTACGAATACTCTATGTTACAACACAGCAAATCTTAAAATAAGAAGAGAGAGGGAGTAAGCGACATTACGGTATCAAACTCTATACAAAATTTTATGTCTCGTATATACCGTCTTCAGCTTTGAAGACATGTTGCTTTCAGAAGAAATATTACATTTTTTAATTCTTTTTAAATTTTCCTGAGTAAGAGTAGCATGATCGATATCAGAGGTGACACACTGGATGTTACCGTACACAGTGAGCCACTTCCACTATATTTAGTTTTGTAATATATGTACTTGTATATATAATTTAACAACATTATTTCTTATTTCATTCACAAATAGAGGTATTAATGTTTCAAATTCCATGCAAAAATTATTCGGTTTGTTGTATTAAACTATTGTTCTATTTACTGTCAAAACATACTATACATTTTGTACAGGCATTTTTGTGTTTCTTGCGATAAAATTAGTAAGAGTAAGTAGCTATTCCCTAATACGGATACAATATAAAGCAGTAACATAATTTAACAATATGTTTGTTTAGGTTCGTTTGGATATTTTCAACGTTTATTTGGCATTTGTATGCGAAATATGAAAAAGTATTGAATATTAAGATTAAAGATGATGTAATTTTGGGGAAATAAGTTATATTGTTATAGTAAGTTTTAAGATATTCAGTGAACATTTATGTTGCGTTGAATTAACAAATGAAGTAAATGTGTACTCAAAATGTTCTGGAATATGATTTATTAATCCACTTACACATCTTGTTCATAAATAATTGCAAAGCATAACGGAATGTGCCTCACATTGATTGCGATAGCACGTGCGAGAGTAATGAAAAGCTATCTCGATAGCGTAGAAATTGAGCGTAATTGTGCTAAAAATGAAGGGTTCTAGAAAACAGACCAAAGTGGATTATTATACCACTGTATGAATCACTTTTTTGAAAATACGCTTTCTGAAGAACTACATTTTTTCAAGAGAAACTACCTAAATATAATGATCAAACTTTAATTTTGTATTTGAAAAAATATTACATTTTAAAAACCTTATTAGATTTTATCCCACATAATACAAGTATTTAAAATTGATGTCAAATGACAATTTTCGAGTTATTAAGTATATACACACCTCATTATTAACATCTATCCAGAGACTTAACTACTAAATAATCATAAAATATTACATTACTTTATGTGTAAGATAGCAATAATTCAAGCAATGTATTACGACTTTTCTTACCACAATGTCGTCTTAGTAGGTTATATTTTTCAGCACAGTATAGTCTATATTCATTACACCTGTTTCAGTATGACTAACAATGATTTTTCTAAGTGTTTATAAATAACTGGCCATTTCCCACACTGCTTCCCATTCTCTATTATGTGCTACCTCTTAACGCCTCGCAATTATAAAGGTTTTCTTCCCAACATTATAATTTAATATCGAAAATCAATACTCGTATAAATCTTTCATTCCTAAAGTAGCATATTTTTATATAATAAATAAATAAAATCAAAACATGGTACAGTACTACAGTTTTCAGTACAAGCATACCTTTATAGCATCATGATTATTTTCCTCAAAGGGTACGGTGGGTGTGATGAGAGTACCTCAGCATAAACGCCTGGGTGATTCATTTTCACAGCCCTACTGTTAGGTCAGGACGAGAAAGTACCATTGCTTTTTTAAAAGCCATGAAAAATAAACTTTCTTCGTGACGTTTCTGAGCTGCCCAAATCATGCATGCAGTACATAGAATTTTGGGCCGGCATTCCATCGTCCAAATCACTGAAATACCATAACCAATAACAGAGTACATTTTACTTATAAACAGAATTTCCCTCATAGCTTGGAATAAATACAAATCAAATCACAATTAATATACAAAAAGGTGAGTTTTAGTGTGTAAGTTAAGTTACAAAAATTAAAATTTTGTTGACAATTAAAAATTGATGTTTTTCATCTTAATCTTAAAAAAATGGTCTTGGACCTATTTTTAAAGAACGTTTTTAAAAGTTTATACTCTTTGGAGTTCCGTAAATTCCGTTACTTATTTCATGTGTAAAAGTTATTTTTAACCCCTGCTAATTTTATTTTACTTATCTCACTGCTTTTTTAATAAACTTTAATGGCGCATGACAATCTGACCTCACTTTGATATTTTAAGACACATTTTTACTACATTATTTTTGTGGGATTTGGGTGTTTATAACTTTATTTCGTCAGAAACATAGTCCGCAAACAATTTTAAACAACCCGATAAATATTAGCACACATTAAATCAAGAAAAGAAGCCTCAACTTCATCAGTGCCTTAACGGAATATTTACCCTCAATAAATCAAATTTACCCTCAATGGTGAATTCAAAGTCAAAGTTAACACAATTATTTAACCATCTAATCCAATTCATCACCCTGCTATCTGCTGGCTTTACCTACATCCTGTGAAAATGAGAATGCGCATTTATTTGTACAAGATGACAACCTCCGCTCTGCCGTCAAGCATTCCGTTCCCACATCGTCACATTAGACGTCTTGAGTGGCATTTTTAATTTGAATGTGCACACTAGTACATCCAACCTTAAAAACTGCCACACATGCCGTTCTCACAGCACCCTACAGCGCATTAGTAACGATAAAGCGTCAGTGACAGTAATAATACTGCCTGTTATCGCTCTGGATCACTTCCAAGCCCAACATCGCGTCGGCCTGGTGTTTGGATTATTCATATCGGATTCATGGAGCTCGTAATGTATAGCGTTTATTATGCTTTATTAAAGTTTTGTGAAATTTAAAATATTGTGAACATAATACTATCAAATTCTGTGTTTTCAATAATTTTACCCTGTTTACAGTCATCATCAAAAATAATAACTCAATATAAAAATACAAAAGGATGTCACTACATTGATCATGTATGTTTGTGTTTTTTTTTATTTTGCAACATTAATAATGGTTTTCTTTTAATTTTTAAATAAATTATAGTTTTAAGAATTATTATTTATAAATTAATTGAATGCTGCTATTTTTTTATTTCTAATACTAATATTTTCCAATAAGGAGATTGGTTAAATTTGGTTTCCAAAGAAAAAAATGTGCTTGAGAGTAACAGTTTTGTCTCAAATATAAATTGTATATACAAAGAGAATATGTTACCAGAAATTTCTTCTTCGTATGCATAAAAATACAGTTTTAGTTTGAACATTAAATCATTAAAAATATATAAAGTGGTATAGATACGTAAAGCTTGTCAGTATAATGTATTATTTTCACTTAAATATTCCTCCTTCCAACAGTGTATATATATATATATATATATATATATATATATATATATATATATATATATATAATAAAAATAGACCAGACGCGAGCTGATAAAAAAATTCCCACAGGTGTCAAAATTTATCTACGTATTATTCGGCCTAAAATTTAATAAAATTGGAAGTAAAACTATACCGAAAATCCTTCTGGATATTTTTTTTCTTCCCTCAATAAAATGTTTAGAAGAAACGATAGCAGAGTACATCATCGATAATTTCTTTTCAAACTTTATAACGCCTTGTTAAGATTCAATTGAACATTTTTATAACATTGCTATTGGGTTTGCTTCCATTTTATTATTATATTTAATTATTAACGTTAAAATATAATTTTACCTGTCAGTTTCAACACAACACAATTAATTACAAAGTATATCTTCTTACTAATACTATATTTGTTTACATTTGACAGTTCCCCAACCGCAACAGGACTAAATTTTAACTAGACCAGATTTATAGTTTGGGAGTTATATGGCCGTCAGACAGACATTCGAGTACATTTACCTGATTGATTTTATATTCGGAGCCTAAACAGATATTGAAAGCCTCTGTATTGGAGAAGTACGTATTATTGCACTTGGAAACAATTTAAATGACAACAACAAATTTAGCAGAAGAAGCCGACGGCCTTCTATTTTGTAAATACAATGGAATCTCGTTAAGTCGGACTAGCTGGTTTAACCGGAGAATGTTGAAAAAATAAAGAACAACATGTAGAAACAAAACAATTGTTGTTTATTAAGAAACATAATTAAAATATACATCACGATAAAGTATAACACAGTATGTTTAGTGTATTTTTCTGAAGGAATTTTGTTAATTTGAGTTGCGTCACCTTTGAACACCGTTTCCGTGCGGTCATGCATCCTTTTCAACATGAGAAGCTCGGAAGGTGTTTCTCTTTTTGTTGCTCGAAATAAACTATTAACTCACCCAAACGAAATGATGTTTCTTTGTGGCCTGTAAGTGATTCTCCCTGATATCGGCAACTTTATCGCAACAAGTCACAATGCATTATTAAGTTCCAAGAACAGTCTACTGATAAACAAACATCCGTCCCACGCTGAGCAGTCTGGGCGGACGCAAAAAAAGATAATTTTAAATGTTCCTGAACTGATCCGGGTTATCCGGATATCCGACATAAAACGGTCCGACTTAACGAAGTTGCACTTTATATTTATTAGAGATAATGTTATTGGAATTTATCAATTTTAGACATGCGAAATGTGTAACTATAGTAATTAGTAACAGGATTAATCAAAAGCAATTGAGATAAAACTTTGTTTGTATGATGATTATTCTTAAGTGAGTTCTTTAGACAGTCAAATTTCATAAAAATAGTAATCTGTTAACTGGTTGGTATTACGTTAATATAACATTAAAGGCATACGATTGAACAAAATAAATGTAACAGTGCGAATTAAATTAAGTATAGTTATTTCATTTAGTTTCCCATAAATGATTCCTTAAGCCACTTCTACTCAATTAAAATAAATCGTTCATACAGGTAAGGAATAAATACATACCATCAATTTTACACTCTAGATGATAGATGTTGAACGTTTTGAAAAGCAATATTCTATATACTAACATGTTGATAAGGCTTTTTAAATATATTGATAATTTGGTAAATATAACATTACTAAATATTAAAAAATATCTCTCAAAACCATACAAATCCACACAGTAAAAATAGTTAGATATAACTATTATTTTTTAGTATAAGTGATAAACCTCTAAAAGCTTTAAAAATATTAAAAAATTTGAATATATAAACGTTTATTTAAATTACTCCAAGATCTATAAAAAGGTTTGTTTTTATTCCATACTGTGGAATAGTATATATTATTGAAACTGACAAACATCTTGTTTATAAACGTATGTTGACCGCATGCATTTTTCTAATATATTTTAATGTAAGTACAATAAATTAAGTAACATGATCACTAGATTTCTGGGGCCTGAATGGGGTAGTTTGCTATCTACATCCCCACTAAGAAGAAATAAAATGTTAAGTGGTGTGCCTATTCTATCAGTTGTTTTCCACGTTCACTTTCGTCTGTGCTACTGGCAATTTTAAAATTAAATACTAAATCACTCAATCAATCTTTTAGGTAACGTTAACAGAACGTTGTTTTTTGTAACTGAAACTCAGGAGTGAAAACTGCGGACACCAATACTAGAGTGGCAACAATACAAATGCAATAGTAGTACTTTCTATAATTTACAATTAAAAACTAACAAGTGTGCAATAAGAGCAAGATATACTATGGTATGGCACATTTCACACAGTAGTGATGTCACATAGTCTAAGCTTCTTTTTAAAAGCTGCTTTAAACCTGCCAGGATTACCAACTGTCGACTGCGGACTTGAAAAACAACAACACTGGTAAAACTGTCGTCTACGGACATGATACCTTTTTAACTTATTTACCAGCATCTTTAAAATTAACAATGATATTTGAGTCTTTATCAGTATTTTTCACCATTTGGTAGTAACAAATATTTTATTCTTAAACTTATTTCTTAAACATGTTCTTTTCGGAAAGAAAGTCTTAGCGAAATTGAAAAATTGTAAAAAGTCGGATTTTTTATCTAAACACTAAAATTTACTGACAAAACCAATGGTCTCATGATTTTTTTGAGTTGTACATTAATTTCGTCATAACAAAATAATGAAATCTCTACAATAATTACTTGAACTAGAAAAAAACCTATATTCATAGCTTTAAGACAAGTGTTATTTTTCATTTAATACTTTCAGGTTTTTGTCTCGTTATAACGATTACTAATAGAATAATATATATATATATATATATATATATATATATATATATATATATATATATATAATTATTACTCCAAGATGTTTTCGTTATAATCACCCGCGGATGTTTATTCTAAGTTTATTCCAAATGTAAAACATACCAAGTATTTATTAAATTACTTTACATTTGTTTTATATTGAATTCCAAAAATACTCCTTCGAAAACCAATGAATGTAGCTATAAACTCCTTGAAGTCAACAGCGATGCAGAATTACTGAAACGTGTTATAACAAGTGATGAAAATTTACGGATATGACATCGAAACTAAGGCTCAATTATTTCATGATAGGTATTCTGGATTGTCAGGACCTAAAAAGACTGGACAATTGCAGTCGAACGTGAGGATTATGGTCACTATGTGTTTAGATTTTAATGGGATGAATTCTTTTCTGAAGATCCCACAGTCAATAAAAAGATCTACCTACACGTTCAACGTCGTTTGAGGAAGCAATCCGAAAAAACGCCCAGATTTTATTCAAAATATGAACTATTTTGCACTATGACAACAACACACCTGCTCACACTTGATTGCTTTTTTGTGAATTTTTTACCAAAAACAGTACTGTAACGACGTCCTAGCCTCCATATTCTCCATCGAACATTTTTACAAAGGCCGTTGAAATTGCATCTCTGAAAGAGGTAAAGGCTCTCTCAAAGATCGAGTTGGAGAAGTGTTTCGAGGATTGGAAGAAGTGCTTGCACAAGTGTATAACATCTAATGGAGACATTTTTAAGGTGAAAACATTAATGTCGATGAATAAATGATATTTGTTCCAAAAAGTAAAATTTCCATTACCTTTTTATCATACCTCTACAGAGGCCCTTGGAATGAGGCCTATATATATATATGAGGTATTAGTCCCTATATTGACCAAAAGAAACATGATTTAACGCTTGAATAGAACCATCACTACAAGTCACAACTCCTTTCATGGATTTCTATTATTCTTACATATGAATCATATAAAATAACTTCATAATGCCAATTTTACACATCAACCCAATATAGTAAAACCATGCACATATTTCTCCTCATACATTGTAAGATCTGTCGTAGGAAGCATTCCTGATATGTAATAATGCTAAAACATTATTTTTACTATATGATCGGTCCTGCTTTTGTGAAACTTAAGCATTGACACATGCAGTCAATAAACATCTCGGTTGCCAAAGGAACTGAGGTACGTCGATTGGGACCATACGATGATGCTATACTATGTTAGCACTAATATGTTAATAAATATCGCGTGGTGTGGGTAATCTTATGTGTTAAATACAAAACTCAGTTGAATCTTGATTAGCCATCAACTCTACTACCTTACTTTGAGTGAGGCATGGCGCTCATTAAAACCTTTACTTTTCTATTGTTGTTTGTCGTATACAAATAACTTTTTATTGAGCTTTTTATTTAAAAGTAGGCTATACTTCACTATTCTAGTAAAATGTTAAAGAAAAGTCCTGTTTTTGAGGTTTTACAGCTTGAAACTTTTGTACTGTCGCCAATTTCAAAGCTAATATAATACTTTTCTGAAAACATATAGCAAAGTCAAAACTTTGCACGTTTATTCAATTTAAAGATATAATTGTTTCATAAAAAAACACAAACAGAAAGACATAATGTACAATAAAATAAGTAAATAACACTATACTTTACAGGACATGTCTTACTTATTAATCAAGTTGCGTAGTTTTAATGAGTAATTTATGACCACTCTGTATTATATAAAGTTAAGTTAAGTTCAAATATTGATCTTATTTTCAAGTTAAAGTTATCTGTTTCGCAAGTTCTTAAATCCCTAAGGAAAATTAACATTTATTGTTAACTTTAAACCTCTAAATGAACTCGTTGCTACAACAAACAATTTGCTACATCGAATTTCCTTTTAAATGTTTTCAAGGTCGACGCTTTAGAGACAGCCATTTAAATCTCTTAATAGACAATAAACCACTGATACAGCAACTAATAAACTGTGTCGATACATTTAACGTGTAAATATGTCAACGATACAATGGTTTTATTTTTTTGGAACTCATAGCCTGGACAGGAACATCATCCAAAATAAGGAACATTTATTAATTATTATTACGATCTACAATGTAAAAAATGCCATGACAACACGGATTACATAATTATGCTGTAATTGCACTTAATCAATGTTTATTATTATGGGAGTTACGCCTGTCCTTCTGCGACTATCACATAGAATTAATTTAAATCGCTTAAATTTTACGTGTTACAAGTCTATAGTAAAATATAAATAAGACATTCAAAAAATACTGTTAATCTGTACAAAATCAGGATAATGTCAATTAAACATTGCATGTATTGTGGAGATATGTACAGTAAATTCATCGAATCTTCTAAGAGTCACGCATAAATTGGAAATTATTGTTAAAGCGGTATAAAAATTTTTCTAAATAGCCTGGCAAACCATTAGCAAAGTCGAAACTTATAAGTTTCATGTGTTTTAAGGTTAATTTTAAGTAAAAAGTTCCATTGTCTATTAAAAGTAGCAAAAGAATTAAATAAACACAGCAACAACACCAATGTATATACTGTAATCTTAAGCTAACGTCAAGGCTCAAATGTTACTTTTGTCTTTAATTATTTTTGCAGTTTGTGATACTGAAATGGCGGAAATCCTTTAGATTTGATCTAATAATAATTATTTACTTCAAATGCAAATTATAGTCAGTAAATGAAACAGCGAACGCACGATAAAATCAATATGCAATAGACATTAAACATTACGTGATTATACATTATATATTTACTATAAATATTTGATCATAAGATTCAAACAATTTTAAATAACATTACTTTCATACAAAATGTTATTTATTTTTTCTTATAAACCATTTAATACAATTTATTATCATTTTTATATTGTAATCATTTCAGAAATTGCAATAGGTAAAATAATTTCAAAATTGTTGTTTTTGTTACTTGCGCTATTAAACATATATGAAGTAAATAAATTAAACCAATCATTTTTACTACAAATGATTTACTTGTTGAATTTAAGGACATGTAAATTTCAAATTACAACAACTACATTTAGCATAGCGGATTTTCATCTCATATAATGGGTGGGACTGCGGCTTTCTAACTAGTGATTAGGAGTTTCAATTCCAGTATATTTGATAAAAACGTAAAAAGGGGTTAAAATTGAGTTCCCTTTAATACGTGTGGTACAATAAGTTAAAATTCCACTGGCGTAAAAGGAATGACAGTAAAAAATAAGTTTAAGCTTCATATTGTATAAACAATTTTTCAATCTTCATGTTACAGTAATTCCTTGCTTACACAAAAGCTATAGTATAAGACAACAAACTATAACGTTCCAAAAGGTTAGACACGCTTTATATTTTTTATGTGCACGTGACAAAAAAACTTGAATGATACTCCCTCCCCACCTAAAAAAAATAACTCACTACACTTGATCTGGTTAATGTAATAAATTTGTGTTAAAAATCATTTATTTAAATGTCACAATTTATACTTAGAACTGTGTCATCATAATGCAATAATACAACTTCGGGAAGGGAGGAGATTAATATAGGTATAAAAGTACTTGGCTGCCGGCCAGTCTACCTCTGGAGTTACAAAACTGATGACTTCAGAATTCTTGTTCAAACTTGAATTTGAAATACAGGTATGTTTTGATCTTAAATAAGTTCATGTTCCTTACTATTGTGTTATTAAAATGTTAAGAACCATGTGAGTACACTTGTGAACACAAACTATGTTCAACTATATTAATATAAATGAATTGAACATATAGTTGTTACGAGAACAATGTTTACACAGAACAGTAAATAACATTTTAATAAACATCTCTCTTTTAAATAATTTCACAACTTTATAGGCCAACAAGGAGTTTTTTTTGCTATTTTAGATACCAGGGAGGGGTAGCCCGGAGGGATTTTCGAAATAATAATAATAAGCTTACATTCTAATCAGGAACACATGTACATGGAGAATATACATTCACACCGTAGAAACGATCATGTAAATTTTCACTACAATAGCTTGAATAGTTTACACGTGAAAGCGTAACAAACAACAAACTCAATATCGCATTTATGATGTTAATAGATGATTTGTTATTTTCAACTTGGTCAGGTCAGGTCACTGTGACTGTCGGGGGGTTGATCCCCCACGTCTTTCTAAGCCTCTGCCGATTAGGCTTTTGCTTAGTATTTTCAAGTTTAAAATTGTATAAAATATCTACATCATCAGTATCGGGTTGTAAGCAAGCAAAAATCTTATATAAAAGTAAATAATATGTATGACAATAAATATATGAGCAATACGGAGAATTAAATATTACAATATGAAATAGTGATGTAAATCTATAGTGAATACCCATGAGTGTCCTATTCCTGAGTACATTGAGTTAAACTAATGATAAGGTTTATAAATTACCATGCCCGAGTAAATTTAGACTCTCAGTAAGGCTGATGCCAACATCGAAAAAGGCAAAAGCTCTTTCTGAATAAATTGCAGAATCTCTTATCTCTCCTTTCTCGGATCCATCACAGTGACTGATTGGGGCCGATTGAGTGTTACTCGACTCTGTGTACAAGGTGACTCATAAAAAAGGGTTGGACACTCCTCTAGTTGTAAAACTCCAGTGTCGACTCTCAACATTACATTAAAATGCCTAATGAATAATCCGACCCTTAACACTATATATTATTAGTGTAAATAATTGCTAATAAGCTAAAAAATCTAACAAGTCGTTTTGATTTTTTTATTTCAATGAATATTTCTGTCACCTGAAGAATTTTTTACTACAAAATTTTAGAATAAAAATATAAATCCTAAAACATATATAACAAGTAAATATATTTATATTTATGCAGATTCTTCCTTTGGAAATCTGAGCTACCCGTCAGATTATTTTGTTTCCAGGCTTATGAGCAAATGGTTCATGGTCAATGACGTCACCATAACCATTTATATCGGTCGAGCCTGGAAATGTATACATTAAGCGCGTCGTTTGTTGTCTCCAATTAATTAACATAAACTCCAGATGTTAATAGAATAACATCAAAGACTTCATACATGGTAAAATGTGGTTAACCATCGTAACTGTTGCTAAAAATAACTTTAAAATATCATAAGGAATTGTTATTACTTTGATCAATAAAGCTTAAAAATATTAAAATTCATTTTTATTAATGTTTTTCTGTTTTCTGACAATACTTCTTGATATTAAAATTTATTTATTTACTGTTTCCTGTAAAATTACTTAGATTCTGTGGATATTTGATGAAGATTTCAATGAGCATCTGTAGTTTCCCGTAGTATTGATGAATTTTATTTGCATCGTTTAATTTCCTTCCTTTGGTATAACGTATGAATGAAACAGATACTTATGAATACACGTACTTCTTTCAATAAGGTACCATTGTTTAGACTTAGATTGATAAATTCAATGTATGACTATTAATTAATGAATTAAAATCGTCTAAAAACCAAACACTTAACCAACAAACTAGTCGAATTCGTTAAAGAAGAATGTTGTTCTTTTGTTTTATACTACTTCTATTTAAATTTCCCGCCTGTCACTTGTATTTTATAGTCTATGAGTTGAGATTCTCCACTCAGATATGAACCCCATGTATATACTTGTATTACCGAAGATTTTTACTAAAAACTTGTTCTGTTGACAAATGTCTTAACTTTTGTGAGTTTACAAAAAAGTATATTACTTTGTACTATCCTAACCATATGTGATAAGTCATTTATATAAGATGACATATAATTATTAAATTATTAATAATACTATTACTATTGCTAACACATAATAATCTTTCCCAGAGCGTTTGGACCACATAAAACATAAATTACAGAAGTTTCACTGCAACAGCGTTATCCTAGAGCTAGACCGAGATATTTACCACTACTATCATATAGCGCAATACTAACATTTGTTCTATTATTAATCCCGGTAAGAAATTTAAGTCTGGCGCATGGGGCGTTGTCTTTAGTGCACACAATGAACACTTATACGATTTTATAGTAGCAATGATGATCATATAACGTAATACTAGATTGTGACCAATTCATAAATGATCGAATAGTAGATTTGAATCGTAATGAATTATTAATTATAATAAGAAAAAAAGTAATTAATAGCTCTTAAAAATTTAACATTTTCATAGTTCAGCTCCCCTAGACTCTTTCAAACTATTTAGTGATAAACTATACTAATTTAATCCTTACCAATAGTGAATACATACAACGCAAACATATGTGTCCAATGAAGAAGAAGTTCTACTGACATTGGTATGTGTAGTTCTGTTTATCTTCGACTACAACTAGTCGTTTCCCACTTGGGATTTAATATCTGATAATAAACAGAACCTTGCAGTTCCTCCCAGCGTCAGAATCTCTCTCGTACATGTAATACATGTAATCCAATAAACAAGACACCCGGGGACTCAAAGTTCTCCTGACATTGGTATGTGTAGTTCTGTTTATCTTCGACTACAACTAGTCGTTTACCACTTGGGATTTAATATCTGATAATAAACAGAACCTTGCAGTTCCTCCCAGCGTCAGAATCTCTCTCGTACATGTAATACTTGTAATCCAATAAACAAAACAACCCGGAGACTCAAAGTGTGGCTAACACTGCTCTGTGTAGATCTGTTTATCTTTGAGGAAAACTGTATGTTTCCCACTTAAGGTTTATTAGCTGATGATAAGCAGAACATTGCAATCCCTTCCTAGCGTCTAAACTAGCATTTACTTGACTTCTTTGAGAAAGATCAGAGTCATGTATGGGCTATATGTGTATGGCTACTATTTGTGTTCACTTTATTAGATTCGTAGAAATCTGTAAAGTGTTTACTAAAATACCAATACTGATTCTTGGGAAAAGTTTTAATTCTTTTAGACGTTTAGTCTCAAGAGTATGTGTCTAATACTCGTAATTTAAAATGTTTGTCTCTTTAATATTTTGTTTTTTATACACGATATTAATCATTAAACTATTGTAAAACCATTTAAAAATCTATAACATACTACATAGAATTAGTCAAATAATTCACAAACATAAGTGTATATACAGGGTGATTCATGAAGTTCTCCCCCACTTCTACAGCACATTGTACTAGTAAAAATAATGAAAAAATGTTATATAAACATAGGTCCGAAAACGCTTCGTTAGCGAGTTACAGCTAGCGAAATATTTCGCCTGAATTCCTGGGTAAAGAGTAAAATAAAGGCCATACTGAACTTTTGGAAAGGTTAATTAAGTAAGAAATATCGTGGATTCTTATGTATTTTCTTTACCTGATAAAGCTAATAAAATAGGTTTCAGAACTGTACCTGTAGTAGTTTTTGAGGGATTCAGGGTTAAATGCAAAAAATTGGGCACGAAACAATGTTTTTTTAAGTTTGATGTACAATAACTTTGTTAAATTTGGTAATAAATACATAAAATCAACAAACATTAATTGTAGAGAATTTAATTCTGAGAAAATTGATATAATCAAAGTCTAAATAAAACAGAAATAAGTACCAAAAATTTTATTTTTGTAATTTTATTTTATTCAGTATAATACATTACTAGCTGTAAAGAAATACCGTACGGTATTTAGTTAAAATAAAACAAAAACAAAATGTTTGTTCCTTAATGATGAGATAAATTGAGAAAACAAGATTAACTGTTAAATAAATTTGTTTGTAAATTAAAAATATCATGTTTTATTTACGTTGTATATTTTTTTTAATAAAAATTTACCTCAAATGTTCGAAAATAAATGAAGCAAAACATTTTCCCATTATTGTTTACTAATGATCGAAATGCAGTTTTTTGTTTTATTAATTTTCTAAGTTGGTAACGCACGAATAACAGCTGATCAACAATGGTATTCTGGACTGTTACGTTAGAACTGTGTATTAGTGGTGTTTTGCAAGCTACAGCAGGAGATCGGGTTCTGTGAATCGTGTTATTAAACGCAATTTTTCTGTGAGTTATAATTCGATTGTTTATTCAGCGAAAAAAATGCCTTACTTATTTACATCAGAGGAATAACGCTGATATGGTTTTTTATTTTGGGTTACTGTAATGGTAATGCTAGAGCTGCTGTAGAAGAATATGAACTACGTTACCCTAATAGGAGGATTCCAGATACCAAAACAATTTCAGGAAACTTTTCGTACTCTTCGGGAAACAGGATCACTACCAAGTACTAGAACCAATTAAATGAACGAGTTGTCCAACTTGATGATGATATTGTTATTAATGCTGTTCATCGCAGTCCAGGTGTAAGTAAGTACACGACGTTTTCTAGGCGGATAGGAGTTTCGCAGTCAACGGGTGTGGAGGTCACTTAATCGAAACAATAATTTTATCCGTTTCATAAACAAAAGGTTTCAACATCTACAGCTAGGGGATGGTCCGCTTCGCTTGGAGTTTTGCAACTTTTTGAATATTAATAATCAACTCTTACAACGTATTTTGTTTACGGATGAGGCACAATTCACTCGGGATGGTGTCAATAACTTGCACAATGAACACTCATGGGCAGAAGAAAATCCACATGAGGTAGTGGAACAGAACTTTCAACACCGATTTAGCGTCAATGTCTGGCGTGGCCCTTTTGCACACAATCGGCTGATTGGACCTTTCATATTACCTGGACGCCTAAATGCTGAGTTCTATTTGCATTTCCTTCAAGAAGAGTTGCCGCAGCTGTTAGAGAATGTTCCTTTACATCTCAGACAAAATTTGTACTTCCAGCATGACGAAGCACCTCCCCACTTTTCACGTGCCGTTTCTGCTTACTTAAATCATCAATTTCCTGGACACTGGATTCGTCGTGGAGGGCCTCACCTTGGCCACCAAGATCACCAGATCTATCTCCATTGGAATTATTGGCATCTGGGGATGGATGAAAGACATTGTATACAAGACAAAAGTGAATTCTCGTGATGAATTAATTGCCCGTATTATGGATTTTCGGCTGTGCAGATACAGGAAGTCCTGAAAAATTAAGAAACGCAACAAAAGCAATACACAAACGTGCTGCAAAATGTATTGATAATGATGGCCTCATTTTCGAACATCTATTATAAAAAGGTGCGTACGGTTGGCCCAACCTGATTAATTTTGCTTAAACTAGTAATGTATTATACTGAATAAAATCGATTTTTTGGTACTTATTTCTGTTTTATTTTAGACTTTGATTATAACAATTTTCTCAGAATTAAATTCTCTTACAATGAATTTTTGTTGATTTTATGTATTTATTACCAATTTAACAAAGTTATTGTACATCAAACTTAAAAAACATTGTTTCGTGCCCCAATGTTTTGCATTTAACCCTGAATCCCTCAAAAACTACTACAGGTACAATTCTGGAAACCCTATTTTATTAGCTTTATCAGGTAAAAAATACATAAGAAACCACGATATTTCTTACTTAATTAACCTTTCCAAAAGTTCAGTATGGCTTTATTTTACTCTTACCCAGGAATTCAGGCGAAATCTTTTCGCTAGCTGAAACTCGCTATCGAAGCGTTTTCGGACCTATGTTTATATAACATTTTTTCATTATTTTTACTAGTACAATGTGCTGTAGAAGTGGGGGAAGAACTTCATGAATCACCCTGTAGAAGAAGATAAATGATTAACAAATTTCTTATAATTAATGTACTAAACTTAGTACTATACTTATAATTAAGATTTATATAATACTCAATTGAAATATATGCAAATTAACTTGTATTTTAAATTACATTACTTTTGAAACTAATAAAATCATTTATTGGTAAATCGAAATGAAACTATAAACAAGGTGTACATGGCTAGAGAGTCTAGACAAAGGACCGTGAATAAACCAATTCATACTTGTTTGACTAATAAATTAATGTCATTAATATTAAATAAATAAATGTCATTAATATTTAAATAAATAAGTGTCATTAAACTTGTAATTCAAATATATAAGCACCAAAAAAGGTTAAATTTGTTACATTTCTCTGTCTAATAAATCACAGTGTCTCTACTATAACTATGTTAAGAACCATGTGAGTACACTTGTGAACACAAACTATGTTCAATTATATTAATATAAATGAATTGAACATATAGTTGTTACGAGAACAATGTTTACACAGAACAGTAAATAACATTTTAATAAACATCTCTCTTTTAAATAATTTCACAACTTTATAGGCCAACAAGGAGTTTTTTTTTTTTTTTTTTTTTTCAAGAAGCATATATTATATGTTAAAACTTTTACTAAAATGGTTTATGTAAATTTACAATTGAGAACTTAGTGTATACTCAATAACTATTTTGTCTATCAGTGGATTCTGTCCGCATTCCTGGATTGTGGGCGGTGCCGAGATGATAGAAGTCAGTTCCACATTGTTGTACCAATCTCAAAGACCCGCCAGTTATATTGCCTGACGCCTTTGTACCACCATCAATTTGACCAATATTGGACTGCTTTGAGCGGTGACTCTCCGTTCAACTCTATTACGTACCCTTAAAACTGTACCCATTCCATGCATTTTTCTATGGCAATATAGTGCAATCGTCTGTAATATTGTTACAAATATCTTGTCTTACTATTAACGCCTGTAGATACAAAAGTAAGGAAATTTGTTTAATACGTTGAACACAGAACCATGCAAATCGTATTTTATTGCACATTATTAATTATTTATCACGTATTTATATTGAAATGGCGTAATATTTCAATGGTATACTTACTGAATTGCAATACTTACTGAATACTACATATGCATTATCATAATAATATTTATGTCTCGTTAAATTCTAAATAAATTAGCAACAGTGGGTACATTTAAATTCGCCACAGCATGTTTGGATTCTGTTTAACAGTATCTACCTGATCTACATTTTTGAATACACTCAAGATAGAGATATTGAAATTATTTTGTTGCGTTGTCTTCTTTTATTATACACCGTAAGGTATAATCTAGACTCATCATTCCCCATGAATAATTGGGGTTAAATTTACCTCTTCTTCAAGTAGCATGTATTCGGGTCGGCTATTGGACCTACCTGTCACAACACATATATATGCTAAAGTATCAGACTGCTGATTTTATTGTAATCACAATAAACTCAACTTAAATATCCTCCTCCATTCAACCTAAAATTATGTAGACTAATAGTTAATAAAATTAACTATTTACCTGCTTGTATAGTTGGGACATAATTACTTCATTAACATTCATCGCAGTATCCTTTCTCTGCCTCCCAAATGCTATTTGTAAGTAGTAACATAATTTAAGTACATACGTAAATCTACAACACTTCGTAGGAATTGATGAATTGCTCGATATTTCTGCAACAGAAGCTCTTTGATTTACTTTTAAAGTAAACCGTATTTATAAATACGCAAATATAAAATTATATTTTCTGAACTAAATTACATTTTTTTTACTATGCAACTAAAAACTTCCTCATCATACCTCTAGAAATGCAATATTTCATAATTTATTAAAATTTTACTTTGCATACTTAGTTTTGAGACATGCAACTTATCAAAGATGTGAAAGACAACCTGCTGCATATTTTAGCTAAATAAAGATAGATTGTAATAAACAACAAGTTCAAAAGTAGTTTAACTCCAACTGGATAAAAAGACAACGCTGTAGTTTGTTCGAAAGTGTAGGTTTATCAACTGGACCACGTTGACAGATTTCTGGCAATACAAGAAAATTTTGTTCTATTTGTACTCTTTATAAGAGAGCAACATCCTCAAAAAGTGTTTATAGCTCTGTGGCACTTGTCCACAGATTTGGTAATGTTGACGTCTTCAACGGCAAAACTTCAGTGTTCAGAAAGTGTTTAATGGCTGCAGTTGCGGGAGAGAATATTCTTCTCTGACTTCATCATGTTGTGATGTGAAGCAAAGCTGTATTGGTATTCTAAATCTAGAATGCAGTATGAAGACTTAAGTAAGCAATTTTAATACATCATATTTGGGGATGGTATTTTTTAAGGTTATATTTGTGCTTAATTCATGTCACTAATTAAGGTAACTATATTGATTTAAATTTCGATATTCTATTATTATTTTATAGTAACTATATTTATGTTATGTGTGATATACTAATATTTATAATGGTGGTTTGATGTACTAATATCCATTAATGGTATATATAAATTTCATAAATCCATGTTTACTATTTACAGTATTAGCCCGATTAGAATCGTACTTATGTATTAAACATGAATTTTCACTCAACAAGATTGCGGTAGTTCATTTGAAACCTGCGTGTTGCAGAACATTTTTACATTGGTTTATTGGATAACCATGATGACAACAATAAGTCTCAAAATAAATACTTTTTTACAAATTGAGTGGAGTTTTTATAATGGTGGTTTGATGTACTAATATCCATTAATGGTATATATAAAATTTCATAAATCCATGTTTACTATTTACAGTATTAGCCCGATTAGAATCGTACTTATGTATTAAACATGAATTTTCACTCAACAAGAGGTTCTCACCATTTAATTTGATAAAGTTTTAGGCCTTTGTGCCTCTGTGACCTATGTGATCTTTTAACCTCTACCAGTATTCGGTCTCTGGGACTTTTATAGTTCAAAACATTCTAATGGATAATACATACATCACATTAATACCAATTTAAATCGAATTAAAAAAATTATACCTTCAATTATACCTTAAATTATACATCAACCACAAAACCCTAAAATAAAATAAAGGAACTAAAAGTAAAAAAAAAATAATTTTTTAAAGTTTTTATAAAACGAAAGTATCTTAAAGCCTACACCACACAGCTTTTGAGGACAGCGCCATATTTGAAATAGACTAAAATAATGATGCAATGCTAAGGAAATTTGATGTGATTTGAAGACAGGACGTTGTTATGTAAAACAGGTTTACAAAAATATAATTTTTTACAAAATTTAAAAAAAGTTACAGTCTTTGAATTACTTCTTTGGTAAGGCAGACTAAATACCTGAATTTATGAGTTATACTTTCATAGAGAGTACAACCTCTTACGCACGAACAGTAGCGTAATAGTGAATTTAATTTTAAACTGTAAATAAAGATTAATGCAGTGTTCCTATCGATAGTTAACTATCGACTTCGTTATTGTTGTGATGTAAAGTAAAATACCTCGTGAATTTGTCTTTTATTGTTTATAAAACATTATACAGTATTTAAAAGAACGGCAATAAAGGGAAAATGTCTACATAATGTATAACTTTGGAATTAATTGTCTATCGTACATGGGTTTCTCAAAATTTGTCTTCGTCTTCAAACATTTTATTGAATCTGCTCTAAGTTACTTTCGTTAAAAAATATGTATCTTTTACTTTTTAGTTTCTTGATTTTATTCTAGGATTTTTAGAAATTTTTTATCTAAACATTTACATTATCAATTATTAATTTCAAAGCGGAAAGTCCTTCCAAATTTTTATTGTGTTGAAAATGGAACAGAATTTCCTAAGCAAAAGTCTCTTTTAATTATCTGTTCTTTATTAATTTATGTTGGTTTCACATTAATTTCTTATACGATATCTTAAACCAAAGGGAATCTTTTACATTGTAGGATAAAATATATTCTGCTTTAAAATGTCGAAAAAAGTATACGTAAGTTACGTTATAAGGTAGATATTGCTCTTCATAGTCCCTATAAGAGTAATTATTTTTTTTTGTAGTGCATAAACACATTTTACAAGTTATTCAATTCAAAAACATTACATCAACATGTATAACAACAAGATAGCGTATTTATTCTTTAAACAACAAGATGAGGGTATTTATTCTTTAAAGGAAACGTAATATAAAGTAAAGTAATATGAAGCTATGAAGGTTAACAAAACAAAATTAGCTGTCACTGAATGCCTTGTTGTTGAATACCGCGTTGAATTCGTCGTATAAAACCCATTCATACATTTCGAAAAGTAGATTTATTTCATGCCAAACCACTGGCTATGTACAGAACGAACACCGGCTTATTCAATTAACTAGAGAAAAGAGACAAAGGAGCGACACGGATAGAGGGCTCTGTGCTCAATCAACGTGAACTGTTCAGTGTTCAGTAAGCGAGTCTGCACAAATGTTATTGTGATTTTTATTCTTCTTTAAAATTTCTCTGTAAAGTCTTTTTCGTATTTACTTCAAGAACGAGAACTTTTAACGTTTATGTAATTGTATAAAGCATTCCTTGTTTTAAATTAATTGTATTATTATTCGAACACATAAAGAGTTATCATAATCCACTTTTATTTGTTAGGTATAAAATTATTAATTATTAAATTATCATTGCTGGGCTAATTCAATCTACTTCGTTGTGTGACAGGTCAGTCAATATATGACAGGTGTATGATGTCAAATAAATATTTTGTACTAAAAACCTCTCCATTATTGGAAAAGACATTAAATGAGTATTTAACTGAAATAGAAGGTTAAACTGAACCCATTAGAATTCATAATTCTATAAATTAAGAAAAAGGGAAATATTGTATTTTATTTTTAACAGGGTTGTTTCCACGACAATGGAATTTTGACTGATAACGCTAAAGTATTTATCTAAAGTATTTAACACTTCCAAGTCCATTTATCTATATTTATTAACATCCGCAAGAATGAAATCCGTGACCTCTCGGTAACTCGTTACTCTTACGCTACAGTGAAGGCCTAAAATGTGCATAAATTTCTGTATTAGAAAGATATTAGTTTTATGCTTAGAAAATTTGTGCTGTCGGTTCAAAACATTGGGGAAAATGAATATATTTGTTGAAATGAATTTTAAAGAATTATAGAAGACATATTTTATATATTCGAATTTTTATAGACAAAGCATAATATTACAAAACTCATTTTTATACAAATATGAACTTCAAAAACCCATAAGGAAAAACATAAATGTCAAGAATTTTTTGTGAATCTCAGAACTTCTAACCACATAATTATTAGCACATAAAAATGTCACATAACATCTAGTAAACACTATAATTTGTGTTATTATACTAAGCTGTTAGCATACACCTTACTAAAGAAGCAAGTTTTAAAACAATATTCCATTGCCTCACTAACTAAAAAATTTCATACCAGGGAATTTTGAAATTTAGTTCTTTAAAGATATAAAATCGGTTCTATATTAAATTTGAGAAACACTATGAAATTGGTACGTGAAATACTTACTCAAATAAACATCTAATTAATATACTTTCTTATTGAAGTGAAAACTTCTTTAGGCGCGTTGAGCGTTTTGGTAGAGGGTAAAATCCTCGGTTCGCGTCACCGACATGCTAATGATACTAACCTGCATGAAAAAGTCAGTCTCGCTGTGTTTTTTAACCGTAGACTTGGCCGCGGACTACTAACCTGCATGAAAAAGTCAGTCTCGCTGTGTTAAAACTGTCCCGGTGGAGTATGAAAACAGACTGCGAAAATCAGTGACCTTTACGGCTTCCTCTCGCGATTTAAAAGTGAAGCCAATGTCGTACAATTCTGTAAGATGCGTCAAATTAAAGCTCTTAATATTGGCAATCTATTGGTTACATTTTTAAATATTAAAAAAATTTCGAAATAATTTTGATTATTGTTTACATTTTACATAGCGTTTACAATGACAAGAAAAAAGTAGTAAGCGAGGATTTTTTTATTGTTTGTTCAGACAAAATTTGTCAGCGAGAAAGTTGTGTGAAAATAGATGAATATTTTTTTTGTAATTTATCATTTTTTTATTGGAAGTTTAGTTTAGCCTGTAGTAGCGTATGAAGTGATGAGTGAACGTTTCTGCCGGAACTGTAGTTGGCGCATTGGTTCACTGATACCGTATTAACTCAATAAATTAGTTTATTGTGCAATAAAAATACCTTTACGAAAGAACCAAGTTAATTTAACTAATTTATTAGTTTTAAAAATATTGTGGGTTTAATTGTTATTGCAATTATATACTTTATCCGTAGCAATAACTGTATTATTTACAACGGTGTTCAACTCACTGCTGTTCACTCGGTGTTTACTCACTTGTATTCTATGTTTAACTAACTATTAATATTGAGCAATTACAACATATTTTTATACAGATAAATGAATAATGAAAACAACGAATATATTTTTAAACATTTTTAATATTTGTACGAATATTTGTATTTAAAATTTAGCATTATTCATTTTAATTATGTTTTTAAAATTTAACCTCTTCATCATGAAATGAGTATTATTACGGTATAAGATTTATCTTACTAGCGTGGTAAAATAGATTTCTAGTTATTTGATAATATTTTTTCGTGGATTTTAAAATTGGAAAATTAAAAACGCGTCACATTTACAATTACAGATGTACTGCTACTATAACGTATTGTTAATTACTCTCAACTTAATAGTTCCGTTTTCACTTCTATCGGCAGTCCCACGACTGCTACTGTGTTTATTTTTTTTTATATATATCAAATAACGTGAATCGCACAAATCAACAACTGTTTCGTACAAGGGGGTTTATATTGTTATGTGTTTATGTGGTTAGAAGTTCTGAGATTCACAAAAAAATTCTTGACATTTATGTTTTTCCTTATAGGTTTTTGAAGTTCATATTTGTATAAAAATGAGTTTTGTAATATTATGCTTTGTCTATAAAAATTCGAATATATAAAATATGTCTTTTATACTTCTTTGTAATTCATTTCAACAAATATATTCATTACATGACCAATAGATACTTATCTATATAATCATACGAAATATAAAAGTACATTATAAAGTAAATCATCATCACTAAATTCATTATTGACATGGATACCTTGTGATTTTATATTATATTTATCGTGATCCAAAGAACGCTGTAAAACACACTATACGGCATCAAATAAAACTTTATATTATTATTGTTATGGTCTCTGTTATAGACTAACTTATAACGTAAAACAAACACGATCTACAGTTGACCTTGTCATTATTGTTCACTACCAAGAAGGATAAGGTAAAGTTATTACTTGGGTGGCGTGTGGTTGATTATAGGCTCAGCTGATCCCGATAAAAAGGAACTGAACCCAAAATTGATTCTTGAGAATTTTTTTGTGTATTAGCTTATATATAATTTATTTCCTTTTCGTAGATTTAGTTTAATGTATGTTTTTAACCCATTTTATGTTAGTAATATCGGTAAGATAATATGTTAACATTCTTATATATTTAACGTAAATGTTATTCTATGAATTTTTATCTTGCAGTTAAAACTAATTGGTTTGGCGTAGTTCCATTTCTATACAACCTGTTCCAAGTACAAATGCACTAGGAAAGGAAAAGTTTAGCAACAATTTTCATGGAAACATTTTTTATTGAAACATTTTCAAATAAACATAAAATAATTAACTACTTTTATAAATTTAACTATATA